>NW_024582458.1:202360-213316 GCF_018398535.1 Haplochromis burtoni
GGGTTCCCCAGTCGTCTGCTCAGCGACCAGGGCAGGGACTTTGAGTCTAAGACGATCAGAGAACTCTGCACACTGATTGGAGCAGACAAAGTTCGTACCACCCCGTACCATCCCCGGGGAAACCCAGTGGAACGATTTAACCGGACCCTCCTTGGTATGCTAGGGACCCTGGAAGAGAGAGACAAATATCATTGGAGAGATTTTGTCAAACCTCTGGTCCACGCATACAATTGCACGAGAAACAGTACAACAGGCTATTCGCCTTACGAACTAATGTTTGGTAGGCAGCCCAGACTGCCAATTGATCTTGTCCTGGGAATCCAACCTGATATGGCAAGTCACAAGACCCACTCAGAGTATGTCAAGGGCCTTCGTCAACGCCTACAGGAGAGCTACTCATTAGCTGCTAAAAATGCCAAGAAGATGGGAGAGAAGAACAAGGCTAGGTTTGACAGGGAGGTCAGGGCAGCTGAACTCTTAGAAGGGGATAGGGTCTTAGTGAGAAATGTGAATATCAGGGGGAAACACAAACTGGCAGATCGGTGGGAACAGAAAATCCATGTTGTTGTCAGACGGATTAGTGACAGTCCTGTTTATGTAGTCAAACCTGAGACAGGGGAGGGGTCACACCGTACGTTGCATAGAGACCTTCTTTTGCCGTGCGGGTTCCTACCTGTAACTGAGATCAGAGAGCAAAGTTCTTCCACTGACGCATCGAGAAAGATGAGACTGAGGGGCAAAACAACAAAAGGCGTGCAAGGGGACACTGATTGTCAGGAGGACGAGTCGTACAGTGATGAAGATGAACTGTATCCTAATACATGGATGCCAGAAATCATCACGAAGAGTCCTTTCCTGCAGAGGGAAGGAGGCTTCAATGAGCCTCAGCCAGTTTCCAGGGTATTAAACCCAGACACCCCTTCTTTTGTGCCCCAAAGTTCCACACACTTACCTGAAAGACCTACTCACGAGCTTCAACCAGGAACTCCTTATGTTAGCTCTGAGAATAGTGGTTCAGTTACACATCCTACTTCACACTGTAGGACTCCGGACCATATTGTCATTGATATTCTTGAACCTGATGTGACACAAATCTCACCTGATGAAGAGAACACAGATCTCATCACCACAGACCCTGTAGTTGCAGACACTGACAATGTAGTATCTGAGAGTCAAGAGTCCGAGATCGCAAGTGTCCGGCGTTCTACTAGGGAGAGACGTCCGCCTCGGAAACTCACCTACGATGAGCTGGGGGAGCCTTTAACCTTGGCCATTAGTTCATTCTTTCAGGCTTTAGGGGCTGCTATTTCACATGTGTCTGTACCGGTAGGGGCAGGTATGCATGCTGGGACTCATGTAGTCTAGAGGGGGAGAATGTAACCCTGGTAAGATTTACAGCAATCAGAAGTACAGGGTTCTTTGAATGCATCGTAGTACTTGTTTGATAGTTTAATTTCCGGGCTTGCCCTGAAGGCACCATCTGCAGCTTCGTGCGCGTGAAGGTGTGGTGTAGAGGAAAAAGGACGGCAAGGAAAAACTCCATGCTGCCGCGGAGCACGGTTTTTTCCAGTTGAAAGAGAGAAAAGAGGTTCAATTAACATTTGTGAGAGAGCTGTCGTTAGCGGTGAACCACAGACGGGTACCTACCTGAAAGGAGTCGGAGTATTTCTTCGAACTTTTTGAACTATTCTGTAACTAACCAGTCAGAATAGTAGTAAATGTGTTTAATGATGTTTAAGATGTGTTTTCATAGTATTGCAATGTTGTGACAGTTTTGTTTATTATGAGTGTCTAATGTTTTTACTTTCTTGGGCCTGCTAGTTCAGCTGCGGCCAGCTAAGTGGTTATGCGCAGTTGACGTGCAATAGCTGTGCTGTTACTGTAACTGCGGGTGATGCACAGTAATACGGTGTATTTACTTTTAATGTGTCACAAGATGCAAATTTATTTTAATATTTCAAAAGAACCAAGGACATTAGGAACAAGGACATTTAAGGAATGTGGACATCTAACATTCTGCTTATTTGTGTGCAGACTGTTTTTTTTTGAGGTGCAGTTCCATGGGTGCCAAGTGAGGAGCTGGTATCGTGGGTCTAAGACACTGTTGCTGCTGTGGAGGCCTTCTCTGTGTCAGGACGCCGACACGTTGATGCCTGCCGTACCAGGAGGGCGGTAGGGAAAAAAACAAAAGGAGGCCCACCTGAGAGATACCTTATCATTTTCTTTGCTACTTTTTTCTCCGCCTGAGATTCAGGTCGTTTTCAGTTTTTAACCCAGGACAGTGGGTAACTGAATAAACTGACACCATAAGGAACTGGACACTCACATGCTATTTTCTTTTTTTTCCTTTTCTTTGGGGTGTTGAAATATTGTGTTTCTTGTCTTACATCTATTTTGATTGTTTCAATTATTTTTGTGATGCATTTGAGATGGTTACTGCGTTTGAAGGTATCCCTACATTTAGGATGAGCAAAGGGAACTGATCCAAAAGAAAATATATAAAGCAAACTTTGTTTCACAAACCTGTGGTCGTGCGTGTTATGTGGGTTGGAAGTCTCATTGCTGCTCATTACAGAGTTGCTACCGCCAATCTCCTTCCCAAACCTAGATTCGGATATTGTAGACATTGCACTTGGGCGAGCAGTATAGATCATCTCTTTATAGATAGAGGGACACACGTCCAGGTTACATGAGCATCTATCTATTCATTGATCAAACAGGATGTTGTGGTGGCAGGCTACCAATGAAAATGTGTTGTTTTACAAAAAAGTGATTTAAAGTTTAACTACATTTGTGTGTGAATGTGTGGATGATTGTGTGTAGTGTAAAGCACTTTGGGGTCCTTAGGACCAAGTAAAGCGCTATACAAATACAGACCATTTACCATTTACATTTCCGTTTTCTTTAACACACTGTTAAATTAATATAACACTAAAACAGACAGGCTGTGTCTAACTACTGTCTGACACATTTCTTGCATAATTTTTTTTAAATTTAACAATAATCAGACCTCACAGAATGATCACTCAGCACTGCAGTTGCACTTAGAGGTTAATAAAGTCAGTCGGCTTTTTGCACTCACGAGTATTGCATTTTAAAAAGTGGCACATTGGAGTGCTTAAAAAATGTATCAGACCGCTGCTTAATATAAGGTTTAGTGCAGAGCATTGATAAGTACTAAAATAGTTTGCTATGTTTCTGTAATGGCTAATCCACCAATAAGCACAAGCTTCCTTACACAAGGAAACAAAATTATATTTTTAATGGTAAAATTTAATTATTGTTGTTAACCAAGAATCTTACAATTACAGTTATTTTATTTCAAATTACAGAAATTTTACCTTTAGTGGTTCAATGTCATGCTTCATTGCTGTGTTTTAAATTCTATCACTCCATCAGTCAGGGTCACAGGCTGACTGATGGAGCCCATCAGGCTGATGGAGCCCATCGGTTTTTACATTTTGAAAATCTACTGATGCAGCAAAGGAAAGTGACACTTTTTATTTTATTTTAGAGAGGCGTATTAAAATATTCCAGTTTGTGATTAAAGAAAGTGATATTTTTTCTTTTCTGACACAATTAGTTGTTGAACGAATGTGTCTCATTGAAGTGACACTAGTGAAATACATGTAACCTTTGTGTTTGGTGCCCAACAAAAAGTAGAAAATCAGCTATTTTCTATTAGAATTCAGTTTTGATTCAGCATGTGAGAGTTGAAAATCAGAGCTTAGGCTTCGTTTGTTTCCTTTTACAAAATGCTCTGATGACTTATAGACATTTCTTCCTGTTTAAATCCCTTCACTTCACCAAGAGCTTGCTCACAGGGCATCATTTGAATGTTAAGGTTTTCTCTGTATTATTACCTTACAATGTAAAACACCTTGAGGTAACTGTTCTTGTGATTTGGCACTATATAAATAAAACAGAATTGAACTATAGGAGACTTCAGAATGCATTATCACAGGCATTTTAACACAGCAACTATCTGAAAAATAATTTCATACTAGAAACAAACCAATTCAAGTTGGATCCATACAGAAGGCAGTTATTCTTGTAGGACTGACAGTTCAGACTGTGGTACTGGGAAATGTTTCTTAATTGTAAATTTGGTTTTCTGTTAAATTGATTCCTTAATTCCTTTCCTATTAACCTCCTGAAGGTTCCTGAAATTGATACTGAACTCTTATCGCTTATAGTGGAGTTGACACTGCAATGGTCTGGTGCTGCTCAGGCAGGCAGAGAGAATGGAAACTTCTTAAGAGGATTCTGGAGCTAAGAGGATTCATTCTTAGATTTAGTTCACATGATGCAGTACATTGAGTTAATACAGTGAATCTAAAGATGTTTTCTAAAGAATGGCAGACTGTATATTTATGTGATTACAGTGAAGATGTGTAGGCCAACACATTGAGTCATGTTCGATGACTCTGCCTTGGTATTTGAAGAGAAACTGACAAAGAATCATGTGACAACAGTTATTCAACACCTGAAATTGCTCAGACAGAGATTTGTCAGAACAAATGTCTACAAATCTGAAAAACAAAAACAAACATAAATGTATCCTAATAGAACGTGCTATGCAGCCTATTATCTGTTAAACTGTAGTAACTGTGTACTTTATATTGTCAGTATTGCCATAGTGCAGTCTAAGAACAAAATGATGAAAGGCATTAAAGTTTATTTGTGTTGGTGCAGCAGCTTCAGATGCTTCTGTGAGGGAAAAGCAGATTTCAGAAACTTGTGTTGACCATCACTGATTATCTCCACCTAAAATATGCATAGATTTACACAGAGCAACTGTCATGGTCCCTGAGTCTGGGGCCCTTGGTTTTCTGGTTTTCTCTTAGCTCATCAATTCTTTTTAGGTTTTGAGAAGTGATTAAAATTCATGTTCTGTATTATTTTATAGTTTTCTTTGGGGTGTTATTTTGTACCTTTTTGCTTGTGAGTTTTGTTATTTTCTGACGCTTGTTACTGCCTTCTTTTCATTTTTCCTGTAGTTCTTAGTTTAGCTGTAGATGACTTTATTCGTCTATCTCTCAGTCAATCAAAGACAGGTACTGAGATATGGTTAATGTGGTAGAATGGAGGATAAACTTTTCTTAAACCATACCCTGTAGTTTTGGTACCAAACCTTACTACACTGTGACGGGAACCTGAAGAGAGGACCCAAAGGCACCTCTGCCTAAGCCCCAATACAGGAAACCACAGCATGTGTTTAGATGTGCTATATCCATGTTCACAGGAAAGCAACTGAAACTGTAAGGCAGACCTACACATTATCTGGTAAGTGTTTAAATGCTGTGTAAGAACCGTGTAAATATATAACTTAGAGCTATACTATGAATAAGATGCCTTTGTGTAATGTGTAAGTGTAAAATGAATGGTGCATGGTGGTCAACTGTGAAAACTTTATATGAATGAATAAGATCTAGGCTCACATTTTAAACAGCCACACAGACACTATCTTTATAATCTCAGTATCAGACTCAATTAGCAACACATTTGAGCCAATCGTCTTTGACAAACTGATCCCAGTGGTATGTTAGACAGTTGGCTGTGATAGTGTCTGATTCTTTTCTTCCAACTCTGTGGATCCTTCATACCCTGTACTCTAAAAAGTTTCAGATATCAGTATAATTAAATAATTCATTCTGCAAATGCCTACTCATGGTATAGACAGGCACGATAATTAAAAAAGTCAAAAAGTCTTAAAAGGTGTTAGTTTACTTGATCTTGGAAGCATGATGTAGAGATAGACCGAGGATTACGGTAAAACTTTGATTCTACGGTAATAAATGTTTTGATTTTTACACAGGTCTCCCAATAACTGTATATAAAATCTGATGGGTGACACCTTTTGCACTTTGCACCTTTCATACATAAAAACACACCACTGATTCAGTGACTAGTTAGAATGTAACAATTTTAATCGCAAAGGTATTCTGTAAACTGTAGCGATGGAGCGCACACATGGAACAGTGGGACCCTGTTTATTAACTGTGTGTAACTACGTCAGCTATGAACATTCTTTGCTTCAGGTTACAACCTGAGAACAAACCTGAATAGATGTTGTCTCTAGTGAAATAAGAAAAGCCACACCGCTGTTTGCCAGTGAAGAATAAAGAGCTAACAGAATGAAGTTGTGTTGGTCTGGACATACAGTATAGTATGTGGTGCCTCTGGCGGTTAATGATCCTCCAGCCTACTTCCAAACCAGGAAGTGAGGTGAGAAGGGAAGACAAAACAGCACTGGGCCCCAGCAACGTCTCGGCAAAGTGGCTGCCCTTGGCAACACCAAGGCGGTCTGTGCCAGTTTTAGCCCACTTCTGTCCCTGGGCTTCTTTGAGCCCAGAAGAATGTCAGGGGGGAGATTTGGAAAGCTTCCCTCAGTTCAGGATGAATGGCTGTCCCCCGCACTCTCTCCCATCCCCTTCAACCTTCCTCCTCTACTCTGAAGGGAGAAGCAGAAAACTGTGGCAGGCTTCAGTTGGAGTGCTGCCTTCTTCTCCTCACTACATCCAATGGTGAGGGCTCTATCACTACCATCATCCAATCATTTCATTCCATCAAAGTATTTCTCCTGAAGGACACAGTCACTACTTGTGACTCATTTTTAGGTTTTCATCATTATCCCTCTTTGTAATAGTAACACTGCACTCAGAAAGTTCATTTCTGGCATCTGGAGTAAAACTAGATGCCCTAAAAGATGACAGAACGTGTGAGAAATGCACATAATTTAGGTTATCATCACACAAATCTGGATTAGTTATAAAACAGATCTCTTATATTTGTAAAATAAATATTGTCAATATATTTTGCCCAAGGAATCTTGGTACGCAGACCGGAACAACCAGGAATTTAAACACCAACCTTCCACCTAATAGATGAGCTATGCTACCTCCTGAGTTACAGCCAACCCAAGTAAGACCCATCCTTCCATTGATTTTCTTTTGCTTATCTGGGTCTAGATCTCAGCGGCAGCAGCCTAAGAACAGACTCCCAGATGTCCTATAGTCGCTTAGTTGTTCTGTCCCTTTTTGGTCACTACCCGAGTCTATGACCATAGGTGAGGGTAGGGACGTAGATCGACCAGAAAATCGAGAGCTTCGCTTTTGTGATCAGCTCTCTTTTCACCATGACAGACCAATATAGTCCCCGAATCACTGCAGATGCCACCCCAAACTGTCTGTCAATCTTCCCACCCTTCTCCCCTTACTCATGGACAAGAATCTGAGATGTTTAAACTCCTCCTGTAGGGGCAGCAGATTTTGAGGTGCTAATTCTCATTCCCACAGCTTCACAGTCAGCTGCAAACCTCTCCAGTGCGTGTTGGAAGCCACCACCTGATGAAACGAACAAAATCAAATCATCTGCAAAAGGAGATGTGATTCTGAAGCCACCACTTTGTGGTTTTTAATAAACATGGGCAGGTTTTGGAAATGTGAGATGTTCTAAGATCTTCTGCTTAAAGGGAGATGGATGGCATCTGTCCTTATAACATCTGGTTTTTCCCATAAAATATTCCAGTTATCTGTCAAGCCCATTATTGGACACTCGGAAAGACAGCAGTTTAAGGAGAGCATGTAGCTAAGTGTGTCACTATTGGTCCAGCTGGGGAGGAGACCAGCTTTAAGTCTATAAAGTCACAACTCTTAGACACAATTCTCACTTTGGATATAAACAGAAGGATGGAGAGTGTGCTGAGCAGTAAAATAAATATATGATTTTTTTTTTTACTGCTCTGTGTGCTTGTGGTGATGAAGTTACCAAATTAGCGATCATTTGGAGAAATATTGACTTATATTTGCAGCAAGAGTTTTGCAATTTATGGTTATATTTTTTATATTCTTTATGGATCTCTGTCACCTGTTCTACTAATAAAGTCTCTGACTGGAGTAGGCAGTACTTAATCCATTTTGTGTAGAAGAAGAGTCAAAAGGCATGTCAAATAACCCCTTTCATGCATATGCACACAGAGCCTGGAGCAGAAATAATGAGTTAGGAAAGTCTATAATGACTGTTATAATAAGTAATAAATCAGTAATAAATCAATATCTCCAACTGGGGTTTTAGGGTTTGTCAGGGAAATTAATGCAAAGAAAGCCTGGCTATGCTGAACTGGCTTCATGGTATATCGTACCAGGTTCATCTTTGAACCTTCCTCTGGATAAGGACTGATGTTTAGCTATGTGATCCTGTTCATCACATGAGAGAAAACTTATCAACACAATGATAAAACTGAAAAAGGTATGGCCCACTGAAACATCACACACACATTTAATGGGATCAACAAAGCTGTTGTCATTCAGCTGAATGTAAAGGCTTGATTTGACTTTTCTTGGATTAATTTGGGATCAAAGTGTAAAGGGAAAGCGTGTGTCTTGATGTATGACCACCAACTCTTGTAGTAAATGAGTTCCGAACATTCAAATGATTGATCCAGCAGAGAAGTGCAGGATGAAACCAGTGTTAAAAGAAGCAGTGCAATGATTAAAAAGTTAGACAGACAAAATCTGAACAACAACAAGACTTGCTATAAGTAGAAGAACAGACAGTAACAAACAGCCATACCCATTAACTGTCTTGTCCTGTGAACATGTGTGGACTTATGGGTGTGTAAAGGGTAACCTCCTGCAGGCAGCACTTGGTTCACTCATTAAAGAAAACAGAAATCACATCATGGAGAGACAGAAAACTGGAAATCGCTGACAAAAATAGTTCATGTCAGGTCAGAAGATCTGTGGAACGCAAGTCCTTTCTCTTCTTAAACGACCATGCCAGTTTTTTCATTGCATTGCAGAGAGACTGATTTGTTTGGCAGTTTTTATGTTTAGCATTTATTAATTCAACAAAATGACATAACAGCAGTTGATGAAAAGGCTGGAGGACAGCATTAGTCATTATCATGTTTGTACCTGCTCCGGATGATTATTCCTGTTTTAAAAGTTTGTTTTGAGGGGGGGGGTTTACATTCCTAATAACTTTACACTGACTGACACATGCGCTTGCTAACCAAGAAGCTTGCTAACCTAGCTAACTATCACTTGCTAGCTGATAAGGTGATGTATGGTTTGCAGGACCAGAATACCAAATGGCAAACTAAGCTGCCGCTGAAGTCCCAAAAACGACAGCACTGGAAATGACACAGTGGAAATTAATAAAGATTTCACTGCTGATAAAAGACAGGATGTAGCGTTATACCGGATGGCAAATGCATCTGTTTGGTTTTTTGTACACTGTGTGGTAAGAGGGTTACAGCTTCCATGTTCGTTCTCTTTACACTGTTGGAAATTAAAGCTCAGTTTTCACACTTAATGTGTGTCATAGTTAAAGTGCCAAAGTACAAAACGTGTAGCTAAGGTCTGTATTCTAATAGCAGTAGATGTATAAAGTTATGCGAGGGTAATGACAATTAACATAACCTCATTCAGACTTCACTGCTCTCATGTCCACTACCATCTTCTGAGAAACACGCACACACACACACACACACACACACATATACCCACAACAGGGACTTTTCTGAGAAACACTACACACACAAACACATATGCACATGGAGGTTTTAACAGTGGTGGCGGGGTAACTGTACTCGACAGGATCTACATGTCTATCTAGACGTCTGAACATTATTCGAACCACTCTGCCATAATTAGAACACCGTATTCGCAAGACCAGGAAGGATCTCCGTGTGATTATCTGGTTTGTGTGGTGTGTTGTGTGGTGGTAGTTGGCAGCATGTGTCTAGCGAGGTGTTCACGGCACACACCACACGCACTGGCACACACACCAAGCGACTTAGACACACAACAACGCAACACACACACACAACGCACAGCACACACCACACTTCACTGCTCTCATGTCCACTACCATCTTCTGAGAAACACGCACACACACACACACACACACACACACACACACCCAAACACACACACACACATATACCCACAACAGGGACTTTTCTGTACTGCGCAAATAAAGTTGTTTCCATAAATTATGCAACAGAGCTGCTGCAATTTATTGATGCAGTATAGAAATGTTTACATGGTCGTGGTGACTGAAGAGGCTCTGCAGAAACAGACAATACAAAAAATAGACACAAAGCCATCAACTGGTGGCCGGACTTGTACAAACATAACTAGCAATAACACTTACCAGCTAAAGATGGTGGTTTTTATTAAATAGCATGAAATGTTTTCATTCAGCTCAAATAACAGTGCTAATGACAGAAACTGACTGTAAGCACAGATTTATTAAAATAGTCTATGTTCACCTTTCTCTGCTGCCACTGCTTCAAATTGGAGTGATTCTTCTTTTAATCTATGTCGTGCATGTCGTGTACTGTTATTCCTCTCTGTACCTGAGGCACTATTTCAGCCTAATAACTACCAATCGATGTGTCTCTGCTGCTTTGCCAGAGCAATCACTTTGACTGAGCTAATGCTGAAAAAGCACAGAGAGGAATGACTGTTCCAAACAAGCAGCAAGTCTCATTTTAGTACAATGTGCCAATTTTAGACTGGATCATGTCTAAATTGTGTGTATCTATCTTTGTGTTTGAGCAGAATTTGATCTTCGAAATCTAATCACGGTGCGTGTGTGTGCATGTGGAGTAAGCAGTGAATAAGCATTTTCTGCAGAGCCATCCTTAGCATCTCTGTATCATTATGGGTGCAGCTGTTTCTGCTGTATCCCATTAACTGTGTATGAATCACTACTGATGGTCAAGGACTCTTTAGTACCTATTATCATTCAGCTTTTAAGCAGGGACAGATACATTTCAGTGCAACAGAGATGGTGATGATACAGCAGTATGAAGACATGGACTTATCTTAACTTCAATAATTACTTCCTCCAAACCATCAACGTGTCTTTTAGACCCCATTCCTACAAAACTGCTCAAAGAAGTCCTGCCATTAATTAATTCTTCGATCTTAAATATGATCAACT
>NW_024582458.1:215353-231787 GCF_018398535.1 Haplochromis burtoni
TTGCTGTGCGGCAACAGTGCTAACCACCGTGCCACCGTGCTGCCCATGTGATTTGGCGCTATATAAATAGAATTGAATTGAATTGAATTGAATTGAATTGAATTGAATTGAATTGAATTGAATTGAATTGAATTATCTATCTATCTATCTGTGTATATATATATTTTTTTTCCTATGACAAACACTGAGCATCGGCCTCAGTAAAACTGCGCTAGGTTAATATAACAGAAACAAGAACTGGGACATTTGTTGTCTTATCTGTTTTCTGATGATTCTGAGGAGAAAAAAATGAGCATTTTTGTGAAACCGTGACCAGAAGCATACGAAAGGTCCTGTATATCAAAAGAGTTCTTTGACATTTTAATTTTCCTGTTTTCATCACCAGATTGTCGACAATGGCGATGGTGTATAATATTGGTAATCAAGGGAAATGATCGTGAAGGACCTTCCAGTTTTATGAAATCTACTGAGTAACTGCAGTATTTTCATGGACTGGCCTTCCCTTAAAAAATACCCAACCTCCTCAGGATGGCAGTGTACATCGCTCCGAAACCAGTCAGCATTAATGGTGCTTACACAGAAGTGCAGGTTACCCGTGGAATCTGCATTAATGTGCTTCTCTAAAATAAGCTGTATTCTCCATGGAATTCATGTAAACTGAAACTAATGCCTTTAAGTTTAAGTTAATTTCAGATAAAAACATAAATGCTGGAAAGACTCAGTAACAGCAACAGAGGAGTGGGTCCACCTACAACGCAGATTGCAACACATGCACCAGTCATAGCAGAGACATCAAAAAATGTCAGTGTGTATGTTGCATGTACACATTAAAGCACTAGCAATGAATAGATGAAAAATGCAGAAAATAGTAATGTGAATTGTGCTTAAATGCAATTTCTGCAGCTGCCTTATTTACACTGGCACAATATTGTGGTGCAAACTGTAAAAAGTGATCTGTTCCAGGAAGCCGCTCTGCCAAGTTATCTGAAAACCCCTCATATCTAGATCACAGAGCTGTTCCTGGTTGCACTGATTTGCTTCCTGGAAACCCCCACCCCGCCTTTAGACATCTTAAGATAATGCTCAGTAATTTCAGTCAGTTTTTTATCTTTCATATCCAGAACAAAAGCAAATAGTCATTCATGTAAACAAGGTTAAATTCAGCTTTGAGCCATGAAAGGTGACAACATCTGGCCTTTTACAGACAAAAGTAAAACAAAGCAACAACAAATGACTTAATAAAATCTTAATAACATCTTTAAGTTTAAGAAAGAATTCCTGCAAGAGCTGTAAGACTAATGTCGCTCATGTATTTGTGCACTAAGTCCAAAACTAATCACACATCCTGACGCTCATGGAAAACAATATGCAATCAGTATGCATGAATGAATAAAATTGTAATTGCCAAATTGCTACAGCATGAGTAATCTGACCGCAGAGTGAAAGTGCAGCTTCCTGTTCACCTGCAAACCTGCGTAAGTACACATTCACTGGATGTTTCTGCTGTGTGCAAACAGGCTCAGCTCAGAGGGGCAGGGTGTGGATGAATTGCAGCTTTTGCCTGCTGGGTGATCCTGGTGCTGCTGAGCTGAACTCCTGCTGTAAAGCAACAGGCAAACAGCACAACAAAGCTGCTGCTTCTCCGGGGACATTATTAGAGATGTTGTTCTACAGGAACATCAGGAGGAGGCAGATAACAAACACACATCCACACATACTGTACAAGCACTTGTTTTGTTTTTTGTTTTTTTCTTAAAGTGTATTGGTATTTCTGTAGTACATAGCATTTCAAAAACTAACAAAAACTAATAACAGTAGCAAAACAGTGCAATTAATCCTTATAAGTAGAAAAAATGCCTCCAAAGTGAGTGTAGTTTAAACTGGCAAACTAGTGTAATCCTGTTAGTACAATAGCAGCTTTCAGTTTATTGTTTTGGTGTTGAGGAGCTACAGCTTTATGTTTCCTTTCTGTGTTGCAACACTTATAAACAGCAGCTGCTGCCTTCAACAACAAGCCTGCTGTACACTACCTTCTGAATGACAGGAGGAAAACAGAACCATTAAACATTATTTCTTAACATTTTAACTTTGTTGAGCTGGCAGGTCTGTGTACTGACAAGAGACCAAAAAGGTTATCTGATATAAATTTACATTTCAGGTCACAAACCTATTAGAGCAGTTTGGCTTCTTCTAATGGGGATTAGTGTTACATAAAAGAGGCCCAAAGATGGAGCCTTGCGGAACTCCACAGGTGAGCTTAGAAACTTTGTTCAACACATCTCTGTTTCAGGGCTGTGGACCAAAGTCACAAATCTTGAAAGGACACTTGTTTTTCTTGAGACCTAAGATCTTTTTTTCCTTTTTATTAGGCTATCAGTCATGTGTGTAGATAGTTCATTACATGTGAATCTTTTCAGAATGTACATTCGTCCTCCCCACCATCACCAAGTGCTTGCTGATAACAGTGAAATTGTTGGGGTTCTCTCTCTAATGTTACACTGTTGTTGTGAAGTGATACATTAATATAACTGAACCGAAGCCCACTTGAAATGAAATTGGCCCACAAATAAAATGAGTTGTCTACCTTTTTTTTTGTTTTGTTTTACTCATTACAGGTTTTAAAATAAATATTGTAGTAGTATCATAATAATGATGCAGTACTCTGTATATTTTTAAATAATGTGGGGTTTTGTGTCACCTTTACACATTTTACAACCATATCAGTTCTAACCGTTCCTGCTTTAGGTCACATTGGTGACATTTCAAAACTTTCACTTATGCAAGCTGTCCTTTCCATGGTGGTGGATCAGTGACTAAATTTGCCCCAGATTGGTCAGACTCATACAGACCGTACTCATACCCCTGCCAGCCCATTCATTGAGAAATCAAGCTCACTGTTAAACTAAAACTGCAGTCTCCGCGCGGTGGTAGTAAATTAGTGGCTTGTGGAAGAGACTGGCACGGCATGGGCACACACTGGGTAGAGGTTGTGGGGGGCTTGTGCGCAATGGAAACCAGAGGGGTGGAAGGTCGGTAATGGAGGGGAGGGAGGTAAAGGTGGGGCGGGGGTCTATATCGACTATCCAGATTGTGGAGGGAGGGCCCGCCTAGTGGCTTCCTGGCCCCCTGCACCGTGCGGGTGTATTATAGATGCGCATCCAGGCAGCCGGGCGGCACTGCATGTGTACAATGTAACAGGCAGACTGGAGCCGCACAGAGGGCAGGGCTTAACCATTAACTAACATTAACCATTAAATCAGCTGTGCAGAGCCGGTACCGCACATAAGGCGTGCGTACCGGCTTCCACGCCTCACAAGCCTGAGCGCGTTAACAAGAGGTGGAGGATAAATTCAGCCGGGCACACGAAGTCCCTGTAGTCATACAGATCATCCGCCCCTCACACCGAGGACCACTGGCACTCAGAGGTAAGCACCCGTGAGCTTTTTTATGTATGTATTTATTTTTACATTACTTATTTTAATGTGCACATTTCTACCGGGATGTGTCATTCGAGACTCAAACTGCAAAGCCGCAACTTGTACCTCAGCTATGGTGATGGTGAAGAATGATTACTTTTTTTCTCTTTTTTAGGGGGGGTGGGGGGGACACAATTTTTCACGAGTTTAACACTCGTGGTTACAGTGGCAGTGACATGGGCTCCAGCCCGGCGATGGAACAGAGAGCCCTCTGCCCTCGTTTAAATGAGAAGCAGAACAGAATAGCAGGGCTCGTCTATTCAGCCCTGACCAGGGGAGCACTAATTTACGCCTTTGCCATGTTGGGTTCGGGTGGTGTTGGTCCTGACTACTAAGCAGAGGATTGTTTGAGCCGGGAAAGTCCGTGCGGATGTCGCAACTTGCAGTCAGAGGAAAGCTGCTTCAAGTCAGCAGCAGCAACACTGGAAGGTAAAAGAAAGGCCTTCAGAGTAAAAGCTGCTTTATTATGTGAAGTAAAAACGGGTGGACCGTGACCTGATCTCACCAAGGATCGCGTCATAGATTGGTGATGGTATTTTTTCAACAGGCTTCATCACCACACTGAGTTGAATAATACAGCAGTTTATGTCAGTAGCTGACATTACTGTTTTAATTAAAGCAGCACTGAATGCTTTGCTTTACCTGCTGCTTACTTCTGTTGATACAAGTAGTTCATGTCGGTGTGAATGACTAACCATGTGTGTCCACGCTCGGTACTTGACTGCAGTGAGGTTGTTTCTGATGTGTGAAGGGGACCTCTGTTGTGTTACTGTTTGTTACACTCCTGTCTGCTGCAGTGAGTTTAAGAGTTGAGGGGTTTAAGCTGACGGCACTCTGGGCTCACGGGTAAAGTGAGGGGTGTTTTTTACTTTGAAAATTGTGACAGTGGTCGTTGTTGCGCTGCTGTGGTTGGAAGCTGTGCTTGCAGAGGATGTGCGCAGCGCCTCTGTTAATGGTGGAATATTTTTAGCCACCGGGAGGAAATTTGGCGCTGGATGAAACTGTTTTTAAACTCACTGTTGGGCTCTGCTCAGCACTGCTGTAATGGAGGGGAGAGCAAACAATTGTCTGGGGCTATACTAATCTATTAGTAGGGCTGACGGGGCATTTGTGGTACCCACGGTGAAGTTAGTGCCTAACAGTGATTTTCTGTCCTCTTTATTTATTTTAACACCTGAATATGACGAGCTGCAGCATCCAAGCCTAAACACCACCGCACAGTGTCTCTGTCCTCTCACCAGTTAGATCTGAATGTTGGTTTGTAACTTTTTGGAATTTTTGATTTATGAATATTTTGATCAGGGCAGTAAAAGCTGCCCTGCTACTTAGAGATTTTTGGAAATAGATGTGGGGTACTGCTGGAAAATGATTTTATTTAAGACTGAATAATTAATGATATTCATTCTTTCCCCAGGTGACGGTCCACTCTGGTTGGAGAGATACTTTTCCACTGTTGGTAATTCAATCCTCATACTGAGACCTTTAAATATCACATTTGAAAACTGTCCAGCGGCCACGTGGTGTAAAGTGAGACGTTTGGAGCCCTGTGCAGCGACCAGTTTCACATGGACAGCAGACTGACAGCATGACCGGTGCCACTGCAGGTCTCTAATTTACATATTTTTCCAGCTTGTACTGAACTGCAAAGGACTGTTTGCAGCTGACTGCAGGGGATTTCTGTGGTGAGTCCCCTCCCTGTTGTTTTCTATCCTTTTCTATGTTGAACCAGTATGTCTTCTGTTTTTTGCCGGCCTAACCTGAGCACCTTGCAGTGAATGGAGAACATACTGGTTCTGCTCCCGAAGCACCGACAGGAACACAGGCTTTGCAGACGCACGGCTGCATGTGCCTCGCTGCAGGTTTTTTCTGGCAGAGTGTTTTTCTCCCAGTCTTTATGACCGACCTCCACACCTTGTCGGCCTCTTTAATGGGATAAATCAGTTGGACTGATCAGGTTCAAAACCAGATCCGGTGGTCAGTTCTGACTTTCCCACAAAACCGTTAGGCTGAGGCACGCTGACCTTTTCTTATCAAGCCCACTGTCTTCAAAGGCTTCCGCATGGTACTTTGGTCGAAAGAACAAGAAAAGCTCCCCGACATCGACATGTCCTCTGGGGCCATTGAGATGAAGAAGGAGGGAGGCCCCCTCACTTCGGCCTTCCTCAACTCCAACTGCACCGTCCACCCGGTGATCCTGACAAAGGGCCCCGAAGAAGTGAGCCCAGTGACCGGGGATGAGTTTGAGCTCACCGAGGTCACATCTTTCCCCGAGCGAGTGAATGAGACTGGGGAGAACGACGAGAGGTCGGAGATTGTGGTGGCCATGGACTGTCGGGCCAATGCCAAAGGTCAGCGAGAGGAGGATGCTCTCCTGGAGAATGCAAGCCAGAGCAACGAGAGTGATGACACCAGCACCGATCAGAGCCCCGAACCAACAGCACCCCTCAAGGAGACCTCCTTTTCCATCGGACTGCAGGTGGTCTTCCCCTTCTTGCTGGCCGGTTTCGGGACGGTGGCAGCAGGGATGGTGCTAGACATCGTCCAGGTGAGTGAGATTTCTTACACAATGTAATTGGCAACTCAGAATAAAGAACCCAGGTTGGTTAATCCTGTGTTGTCTACTCTTTAAAAAGTTTTTGTTTTGTTTTTTGCATTGACAGGGGTTCGGCTGTTGGAACTTGCAAAAAGTCTGGTGTCAATGCACAACCCCAACTTTTCCTCGCAGGCATTTACATTTCATTTCACAGCTGTTTTTCTAAGCAGATCCACTGCACCAAGCAGGCCATGTGTAGTCACACTCGCCCGTGAAACATTTGAATGATCTAGTGCACCGAGGCTGGTTTGCCTTGGCGTGTGTCAGTCATCGTGCTGGTGGCCTATCTGGTTGCCTGTCTTTGGGGATGTGTGTATGGGGCAGTTATCTGACACCATGGGGGTATTTACATAACATTTTCTCCTCAGCGGCTGGGCTGACTGTCCCTGTGGCTGGCGCATACTGGTACACACTGGTGTGTCTTCTAACGAGTCATCACACACACACACCTCTTTTCAAAATCTCACATAAAGTACAAGAAACAATAGACGGTATTTGCATAGCAGTGCATAGCCAGGGAGCTATATGATCCACTTGGCCTTTAAAGGAGAATAGGACTTGATTTCCTGATGAGTCACTGCCTTTGCTCTGAGAGGATCGAAGTGTGCTCTGTAGAAATGTTATATATTTATTTGAAGTCCGCTTGGAATGCAGATAAAGCCGGCCATGTCAGTCCGCCAGGTCTGGGCAAACTGTGTGCACATACGCTGATGCCAACATGGTGGACCCCAGAAACTCAGAACAGACAGGAGGGGGGAGGCGGGGGAATAAGTTTACTTTCTTTGAGCACCTGAAATGGCAGCGTACTACAGCTGAGCTAGAGTCGGAGTAAAAACAAAATACAATTCAGCGCCAAGGCCTCTATTACCATGTGGTTAGGTATCCTCGCTAAACCAGGAATGCAGAGGTTTGAGGTCAAAAAAGTTTTCATGCTGCCTCAACTTAGGCACCATGCTGCTGCGTTCTCTTTAATTTCCAAAACACTCAGTGCACCATTCTTTCAGAGGTGTGACTGGAAACAAGCTCACACAGAAGGTAGAGGGCCGTATCCCTCCCTGCTGGTCTAGCACTCTTGTACCTGAGAGTAAATAGCTGAAAGAAATGGCTGCAGTAAGATGCGAGGCTTCTTACTGCAGTTCCATTGAGGTCGGCTGAGCATCCAGCAGGTCGTCTGGCTGCCTAATTCCCCCCGTGACACCATGAAACGCTAACTCAGCTAATCCCCCCTGTCCTTGCAGGAAGGTAGTTGTCTAACTCTATCTTACTCTCTGTCTCTCTCTCTCGTTGGGACTGCAGTTGATCCTCGGCTATAAGTGAGCATAACTTTCTGAGGTCACGTGCTTAGGGTTAGGTCGAGCCCCAATACCTAATATATGTGAAGCTGATGAAAAGGTAGATGTAGTTTCTCGTGTTGGAAAACCCCTTTTTTTTTTGTCTCCTGATTGCCAAAATGTGAATAGAACAAGTTTTAACTTGATGCTAAAACACGAGGCAGGTCTGTTTTCTTGCTGCACTGATCTTTATTTGTCTCGCTAAATAAGGAGCAAATTTATGCAGACAAGTAAAGCACAGATCTTTATTTGATTATCAGATGAGATAAAGTGATCCAGGAGAACTTAACTAGCTCGCCTGAGTTCAGAAGTTTCTCTCTATGGATAAAATTCAAAGTCATTTGGGTCTTGCTGTTCTTGTGTTTCTTGGATTGTTCTCAAATTAGACAGAATTATTTGTTTGTTCTTTTTGTTCATTTGTTTACCCCTTATTTCTCCTGGAGGTTAGAATAAAAAGATCAGGACTCGGTAATCTCCAGTTCCAAAGATGATATGCTGGTTATGAGACAAAGAAAGCACTATAGCCAGTAGCAAGCTTTTCTTCTGGGATGCCTGAACCTTTAGTTAATGTGTCTGCCTGGCCTGAGTTTAAAAGCTGTGGTTTGGACACTTGTGTACTCGACTTTCTGTGTCACTTTCTATATTGGCTCTTTGACCTCTTAAATCCTGGTCACTTTGACCATCTACCACGCACGCACAGAGTTTTCTGGCCTTTTTCCCTCACAAGGTTGGCCCAGAAAGGATTGTCCAACTGGTATAGAGGAGTGAGACGTCTGCATAGTTGTGCTTAGTGACTTGGCAGGCAAATGACCTAAAACTGTCAGTCTCTCATTGGCAGGGCCGGGAACCCAGGACTGACCTGCTCAGTTGGACTGAAGGTTACGTGTGGTTTGGAAAGGTCACGCAGTGCTAGTTTTCTTGGGGATGTCGGAGTCCAAGGCCAAATGGGTGATTTTTGTTATTTTGAAACACACGCACACTTACTTACAGTCACATAAGATTTCATCATTTGTGCAATCAATCTATAAACAAAAAGATGAAAAAAGACAAAAGCAAATATGCGTGTTCAGTGTTGTATGTTATGATAATCATCCGCGTGTGTTTGTCTGCCTCAGAGTTAGCCGTCTGGCCTGGTGTGCGGTGTCTGTAGACTGAAACACCAAAAAAGAGGAAAAAGAATAGAACACAGCTTCAGCCTCAAAGACACACGGTCTAAAAATACAGCAACCAGTAAACAGGAAATCATAGTCCACACAAAGGTTTAACTCTGGCCAAGCCTTCACTACCCACCAGATACCATTTTGGTCCAACCACATCCACGTGCTTGGTTTTCACTCAGGAGTCACTTTAAACCAGAACGTGGGCTTAATTCTCTCAAACTGCATTGTCTCTTCAGCTTCTAGCTTCATACCCAGACTTTGGTTTCCATAGCTTAATCAGACACTACTTAAATTCACACCACAGTATGCTATTTTTCTATGTTTTCCAGAATTTGTCTGAACAAAATCACCAAAATCTTAAAAATCACAATTTAATAACCCCATGTAAGCATATGTTTCTAAACTTCTGCCCTCCCTATTGCAGTGACTGACTGCTTGTTATGAGTAGTTGTTTTATTTTGGTGACTTCTGCTTGTAACGTTGATGACGTGACGGTCATTAACAATGTTATCACCTCGCAGCTCTTAAAACGTGACCATATCTCAGATAGCTGCTTGGTTAGGATGTGAGTGATAGGGATGGACAGGATTAGTGGGTTAGAGTGCCTTTGTGTTGCCCCATGCTCTGATTAATCTTTCACAGTGTGAAAGATCCTGAGGAACCTTTGATCCTAGGCTGCCCCCTCATCACAGAGTTCAGGCTTTCCACCCCAGCCCTTCTTATCTGGTCCCAAACAATTCAGTTCAGTTCAGTTTTATTGATATGGCACCATATCCCAACATTACCAGCCTCAAGTCACTTTGTATCGTAAGGCAAAGCCTCCACAATAATAGATAGAAAACCCCAGCAATCATACAAGCCTGTATGAGCAGCAAACTCCCTTCATAACAGGAAGAAACCTCCAGCAGAACCAGGCTCAGGCCTGCAAACGCATTATCTAAGTTGCCGACTTGAACTGTGGGGACTGTGTTTGATTTTCCTTATAAATTCATAGAAATCTAAAAAGAGGTAAATTACCATGTGATGATAGCTGATGGTTTTGAGATGGAGTTTTGACTTTCTTTAGCTCCCCACTTGGACTCTTTCCATTCATGCAGCCAAAACCTGCTTGGTAAAACTACATATAGACTACAGATTCCTCTGGTAGCTTGCCCTACATATTCTTCTTATCTAAATACAGATATTAGTTTATACAGATAAACTAGACCCTGACTGTACCATCCATGCTGCAGCAACAGAAAAATGAAACAGACACCACCTGCTGTAGTGTCTGTGACGCTGCTGGAGTTGCGTTGACATTGCATGCCATCGGGGTTCGGCGTCCCGCTCAACACAGCAAGTGCAATTATCACAAATAAAATAAAAGGTCACGTTTCTCAACTGGGCATCCTGACCCTTGCGGGGCTTGCATACCAGAGCTCCTATAGGTCTGTACACAGAGGTACTGCAGTTCTCCAGTCGAGTTCTTAGAAGCGAGGAGGGAGGGTTTGTTTGGCTCCGAGCCAGCGTTCCATGGAGACAACAACATATATCACCACAGGGGAGGCAAAGAGGAAGATAGGCCAGTGAGACAGAAGGAAAGCTTGAAAACATACAGCTATGAAAGAAGAGAGAAGTGCTCACAAGGCTGTCGGGTTGGCAGAGGGCAGTGAGCCAAGCTGAGAGGCTGGTTGGAAACGAGCTCTGCTTGGCTTAACGACAGCTAAAGGGATAGGCAGAAAGAGTTCAACCACCACCTCTAAAGACAACACGAGCGTATGAGTGTAGCCGACACTCCTTATCAGTGCTGTACATCTGGTGGGAGCAACCTAGCGAGCACACACATTAGACCTCTGTGTGAGAAATGCAGGCCAGCAGTGTTGTCTTGTAGCTTCAGCATCTGTTTTCCCCTCTTTCTTTTCTGCTCGGTGCCAGCCTCAGTGAATATTGATTCCGCTCGGGTTAGACTGGACTGTAAGTGCTGGGGGCCAGTGGGACCGGCACCTATGATAAGCACTTTGACTGGAGATAAATCGATGGCCTTAGCTTCAGCAATAGCTTTGTTTCTGGCCACAGTAGACCGCAAATCTGCTATCGCTGCATGAAGTCTAATGGAGGGAGAAGTTCACAGAGGGAGTTACAGGGAACCCACCTCTCGAGGACTGGCCAGCAGCCAGGGACCAGGTTATCGAAGGTCAGGCCTAATAATACTAGCTGTAAATGTAATTTCAGACCATCTACTGGATACACAGCTGAGCAGTCTTGTTCCCTTACTTGTTCCCTTATTTGTGGCTCTGTCCAGCTAGGCCACTACCTTCAAAGCTGATTTAGATAGATGAGCTGCTGGCTGACTTTCTCGGAGTAGTGTGTACAGCAAAATGTAGCTTTTTTATGCTGCGGTAAGAGCTGAGCAAGCAAGCGCACCCCTGGCAATGAATGATCAGATGCTGAAGCACTAAAGTAGGCACAATAATATCAAACTATTTTTTCTATGGTACATGATGCATTGGGCTTTGGCTTTACTCTATTAATTCAGTCGGATGTTTTGTACACTCATGCTGTGTTATGTGTCACAGAGGGTCCCCATGAGGAGGGCAGAGCACTGAGAAATATTTTGCTTTTCCTTATTTTCTATCGTATGCATACTATATAATAGATTACAGTGGTGGATGCTCATATTAAATTTCAGATAATCAGAGTACCAAATGTACAAGTAATCCTATAAGCCATAACAGTGTTCAGGTTTAGCATTTGCTTGATGATATCAATGAGATTGGGTATCTTTAACCAATGAGAAGAGAGTTGGCTTAGGTGTGAGGGAGCTAAAACGACTTGTTTCAGACATTGATTGAACTGGAAATTAACATAATGCTTTGTCTTTAAGAGTTGCTAATTATCTAGTTCACTTGGCTTCTAAATATTCAGTCCCATCTATCTTACTGATGCTGTTTAGCTGCGCCGTGTTTCAATTTGTGTGGCACTGGATGGGTAAAACGGCCGTGTGGAGAACAAGATCTGGTTCCGCCCATCAAAAACTATTCAGTTCAATTCGGTTTTATTTATATAGCGCCAAATCACAACAACAGTCGCCTCAAGGCGCTTTATATTGCATAGTAGATCGTACAATAATAGATGCAGAGAAAAACCCAACAATTATATGACCCCCTATGAGTAAGCACTTTGGTGACAGTGGGAAGGAAAAACTCTCTTTTAACAGGAAGAAACCTCCGGCAGAACCAGGCTCAAGGAGGGGCGGGGCCATCTGCTGCGACCGGTTGGGGTGAAAGAATACCGAGATTGCAGTCTGCTTTTATTCTGGAATATCTTGTACAGTACAGATTTCGATATAAATATAAATGTGTATAGTATTATGATTACACAGAGACATGAGACAGTCCCTGTGTTTACACTACAGGAGATGGTGGGTAAAGGTGATAGAGAAGGAAAACAGAATGCAAGCTAAAGTAGGAGAGTGATCAATCATTTCAGCTTTAGGTTTTACTGCCCTTGTTCTTGTTAAGAGGGAGCTGGCATGATACATAGTGTGAAAGGTCTATAGAGGCAGATTTTCTGCTCTTTAATGCAGGAGTGGTTTCACCTCTAAATCAATATTAAAGGTTGCACAGACCCAGAGACAGTCTGCTCCGAACTGCAGCTAACCTCTATCTATGCGGATGACAGCATTCTGTGTGGCTGTGAACCAGTTTCAGTATGGCAGAGTGTGCGCTCTGTTAATGTTGTGGTGCTGATAATAATGTTTTGCTATGTCATTGCAGCACTGGACGGTGTTCACCGATGTGTCTGAGGTGTTCATCCTTGTTCCTGCACTGCTGGGGCTTAAAGGCAACTTGGAGATGACGCTGGCCTCCAGACTTTCTACAGCGGTAAGAAACTTGTCAGACTACTAGCCTGTTACAGGTTGCACGTCTTCCATGACCTTTTATCTTATATTGAAAGGCCGTCCTAGCAGTGATGAGTAACTGAGGTATAAATTTTGGATTTGTTTACTTTAAGTTGCATTGAATTTTCTTTAATAGTTGTTCAATCTATTGCCAGACCTATGGTCACTGTCAGACCCCTCAAAGCTGATTGTGCGTAGGTTCAGAGGTTATATTGCCTATGTGACATAGGTTTCAGACAAACTGATTCCTCACATTCCTCACTAAATATTTCCACTGACCCCATCTAGCTTGTTCACCTGGGTTAGCAGGTTGTTTAAAGGTGAATTGAAGATTTTTTTACCTCTGCCTGAAGACGTGAACTCCAAATATCAAGTAATTTGAACTAAAAGTGTTTTCCTTTGATCTAGTAGCTAGAATTGATTGAATTCTCAGAATATGTTGGTATAGCTCAACCCAGTGTCACATCACTGTTGGAGCTGGGAGATAATTTAATAGCTTTCTTGCATAATGCGACATGAACTTTCTGTCATATTGGACTTCATAAAACCACCAGTTGTGAGGGGAAAATGAGTATTTCCAATTGTCTGAGGAGTTATTGCTGGAGGTTGCTGCCTTTCGCTAGGTGAAATTAAGCTGAAGGCAAATGGTCTTCATTTCCTGTTTGTGTCGCAATTTTCACAGAGTCAGTACTAGAGATGGCACAATACCACTTTTTTATGACCGATACCGATATCATAAATTTGGATATCTGACGATACCGATATGAATCCGATATAGTGTTTTTTAATCAATAAAACAGTTTTTTTTTAATATCTGGCTGCTTTTTGTATAAGTTCATACTCAAGTTAAAAACAAACAAACACTAAAGCTATTCTGTTATACCTGTATGTAAAAAATACACTGCACCCAAAATATTTCATAGTTCAGCAATACTGATCAATCTAATAAACTTAAACCTACTCCATCCTCCCTATTCTGGTATTTTAAAGAGTACTTAGCAGAAATATTAAGCAACCTAACTAATAGGGTTGCAAACTCCCAGCGAAACAATAAATAAATAAAACAAAATAGGGAACCACCCATCAGGCCGGGGTCTTTGTGTGTGGAGTTTGCATGTTCTCTCCGTGTTTGCGTGGGTTCTCCCCGGGTACTCCGGCTTCCTCCCACCGTCCAAAGACATGCAGCTTGTGGGGATAGGTTAATTGGATAATCCAAATTGCCACTAGGTGTGAATGTGAGTGTGAATGGTTGTCTGTCCCTATGTGTTAGCCCTGCGACAGACTGGCGACCTGTCCAGGGTGTACCCCGCCTTTCGCCCTATGACAGCTGGGATAGGCTCCAGCGCCCCCCGCGACCCTGAAAAGGATAAGCAAATGGATGGATGGATAGTTACTATATACAGTAATGGACTTCTATATATTTTACATCAGATTAAATTTGGGTGTAAGATTCGGATAATTATTTATTAAAAGCTAGACATTTTAAATGAGAATAAGAAAGAAAAGTGTGTCTTTGTGCCCCCTTTTCCCTGTTAATGCCCTATCGGCCCCCCTGGCTAAACTTTGCTAAACTTTCCTCTTTCTGGTGCAAAGTGGGCCAAAAACAAACAAGAGAGATGGACTCACGACAGAAAAGCCGATCAGCTGATCATTGATCAGTTTCGATTGAAGTAGCAGCAGGAGAGGGAGGGGGAGAGAAGAGGCAGTCGCTCCATATATCGGTTGTTAAACTTAACGCTGGAACGCTTTACAAACATTCAGAGATGAATTTACACACTTGCTTTACTTCTCTCTGGGATCACTTCCTCGGAGATGAAATGCCGGATTGCTAGCGAGGCTACAAATACACACAGCCGCTCTATCACGTGACCCGTACTGCTGGATGTGCTACGGTTATGAGCCGAGTTACGCCATGTCGCAAGTTTTGTGAGGTGCTTTTTTGATATTTAATGGATCGGATTACATTTTTTTTATTTTTCTCCGATATCCGATCCAGTAATTTACGTCAGTATTGGACCGATACCGATACGTAATATCGGATCGGTCCATCTCTAGTCAGTACCACGGAAATCGATAGCAACTGTAAGAAGTTTTCACCAACCGGTCAGGAATACACACTGATTGTTCTGCAACCACTTTCCAACTGGTTGCAGAACACTTATTTGCTCCTTGTAACCAGCAGTTGCTGGAGGGTGATGGGCTGCTCTCTAGGCCTGTGTGACTGCTACTTTATTTGCTCGACAGTTAACGTCACATGGTTAGGAGTCACATAACATGAAACCTTAATAACATATTGTCATATAACATTTGGTTAACTATTAGCTGCTTATAGTGTTTCACAGATACCAAAGTTCTTAGTAGCTCTAATTTCAGCTAGTTACCCATCTAGCCATTCATAGCCAAATGTATACAGTCACATGCTTTTGTTTGTGAAGGTGCAGTGATTCTATGACTGCAGTTTGATACTAAAGGCAATTCTTAGGCCTTTGCTATCTGTGAGCTAACAATACCATTTCACATTGTACATAGCTAGCAGGGTCAATGACCTGACAGCACAGGTAACCAGGGGTTAGCAACAAAACTTACATTTTTTTAATTAGTCCAGTAGTGCTCTTAATTGCACCAATCCTCACATTCTTTCCACTAGCCTGTGTGAAACCAGTGACTCCTCATCCGTGCTGCAAAAAAAAAGTCATATGTTTGCAAATTTGTTCTGGAAAATTGCTCCAGTGTACTAACTCATTCTGCTCCAAGCTAAAGGTAAATCTTTAAATCTTGTTTATGTCATCACCTCCTAAATACACCAGTTGGTTTAACCTGTGAATTGGTGGCTACAGCAAAGGTTTCAGATGCAGAATTGAATGTTGAATATGATTTTCAGGTGCACTACTTAAAACTGCACTTTGCAGAGGTTTTATATATTTATAATTTCCATATTTTCTCAGTAAGAGCCCAACGATAGAGGAAAACAAACGGGAAAAGTTGAATATTTGAGGAAACACCGTTGATGCTGATTTAAGGTTCAAACTTCAACAGATTTTTGTAATGATTTGCTTTACTTTCTATTTTATTTCTGTTTTAATTCAGAGCCCAGTGTATAATGGTTAATAACTGTCAGATTGGGAAGTGGAAGTAGTAATGATTTGTCAGAGCTTCAGCACTAAATGAACCAACATTGTGTAGTTCGATTGGCTGTATTCAAAGGAATGAAAACACAAAATGCATTAGTCATAATAACATTACATGCATCTACGTGGAAATATGGAAATAAATAAAACAGACTTTTGCATCAATTCTTTCTTTAGTCTGCAAAGTTTTCACTTTTCTCACAACCATCTTCACAAAGTAGGCCCAACCCTGGTGCTTGTCCTGAGACATTACTGTTAGCTCTCTGCTGGCTGGCCTCAGCAGGACCACGTTTCTTTCCACGCCGCCGCTAATTATGAGCAGATTAAGACCACTGTAAGTTTCCTAATGCGCTTATAACTGAAAAAAAAAATCATGTAATCCCCAGTACTGGCTGGCTGTCGGAGTTTTCAGTTCACATGACTGTGGTTCCTTTTTGATTTTTTTCCCCTTGGACTTTTTTAACCTATTTACTGAGGCGTTTAAGGAATGAGGAAATAAGCAGCTGTTTTCTCAGTTCTGTTGAATATAATTGGGCCTAATTGATTATGTATGATCGTTGATGGATTGCCAGCACCACCTGCATTGCAAAGAAAGTTGGGAAAAATTGCAAAGTGTTATCAGAGATTACAATGGCAACAACAGTCGCTGTTTCCCTGTATACTCCACTCATGTATGTTCAGGATTCAGAGCTGGAAACTGCAGACTTGCTCTGTATTTATTAAATAAGAGTGAATGCCAGCTGCTGAAAAACATGGTGCTGCTTTTGAATTTTAGGATATCCATGTTATGTCATCTATGAATCACTTTAACAACATCTCTCTGATGATCCCAACACCATTAATCCAGCCTCCTACACACACACACA
>NW_024582458.1:231807-248232 GCF_018398535.1 Haplochromis burtoni
CACACACACACACACACACACACACACACACACACACACACACACAGCTAAGGATTTGGCATCATTATCACACATCATCACATAACGCCAGGCTATGTTTCTGAGAATTTCTGTGTGTCGTCTGTGTACTCTGTCAGTTTACATGTTGTTCTAAAGGGAAATGTGGTTAGGAAATTCAAAAGCCTTTTTATTGCATCAAGATATATTCTTTGAAACTGAGGCTCTTATATTATGCTCCAAGGTTTTAAAGAAAGTCATATGTGGAGTTGCACAGCTGTTTGGCTCAGTATTATCCGTTTCCCTTAAACCTTCTTATCAGCATTCGTGGCAATCTTCCCACTCTGAGTGACAGCACGGCTGTCGTAGCAGCAGGCGTGCACGCACATACTTACTGATGGGCGTGGCGTGACTCTAATGCTTTGTATCTGGCAGATGCACGAGTTATATTGACGTACATTGCTGCACACTTGATTGTCATGTAAGACCAGTTGTTTTAGTGCCAGATTAACTGGATGCTGCTAGACTACGTGAAATGTAAGGCATAGAGACCATCCTGCTGTTTCTCAATCCTGTTTTGTTTTGTTTTTTCATTTAAATACTTTGGTATGTGGTATGTGCCTTTGATAGGCAGAGCGGGTGAATTCCAGTCTGTGTTTTGTTAGGTCAAATAATCTAGCAGCCACAAACACGAGAGTTGTTCCGGTGTTTGGAACTTTCAGTTGTCTGATCTCAACCAAAAGTTGTGAGGTGTTTTGTGGATCATTAGCCAAAGACAGACACCAATCGCGCAAATGCTTTTGATAAAACAGTGCTTTGTCGTCTGCAACACCAGAATAACACCACCAGCCACTGGACAATGCTATTTTCTGTTAAAAACATTTTGAGTAGCTCTTCGAAAATGTTCTTTTTTTAGATTTATTACAGCTAGCGTCTATTTAAATCTCCGAGCTCTGATTTGTTCTCACAAGTTCGCACTCAGGACACAAAGAAAGTAGAACAGATTGCACTTATAAAAGAAATACCTGACAACTCTAACAACCCTAAAGGTTAATCAGTCAGTTAGAAGAGCATACACAGGCGCTTTGTGAAGCTATGTTGTCTGAATCAAACCACCACAATACCAACCACACACACACGCCTACTGGTGAAAGCATCTCTATGGGTTCGGCTGTGGATCTTCACCAATCATTTAAACTATATTCAAGTAGAAACATTAGTACAAGTTCAGGGAAAATCACTTTAACGAGTGATTAACAAACACTCTGGCAGAGGATAAATGTTAGAGACAAAATTAAAGGTGAAAGCCATATCTCACGTGGCATTACACTAAATTCACAGATTAGGTAACACAAAATATTTAAAGCTCTGGAAGCTATCTTGAGTCATGCAGTGGGATCATGCAGTTCATACACTTTTCAATGAAGAACCAAGGATGAAGTGATATCCTCACGAGCGATTTTCATGTATCCAGCTGTCTCCCTTCCTTCTGCATATGCAAACGAGCGAGGACAAAGAGGAAGAGGAGATTGTCTGTTTGTGTCCTCTCACTGTGGATGGGCATTAGGATCATTGATCTGGGTTCACAGTAGCCCACTGTAGCCACTTGATGCACAAGACCATCAGTGTGTGTGTTTAAGGGTGTGTATGTGAAAGAGCAGAGATGAGATAAGTGGAGTCGGCCGCAGGGTGGGGGATCAGATCAGAGTGTCTTTGTCCAGAGAACTGACGCCCTATTGTTCTGATGGGACCAAGAGGCAACAGACTGTGAACACTCTGTATCCCCCCACGCACCCACAAACACACACAGCTACTTACACACGGTCATGATAACGTTTTCGTTCTTATGTGTTTTTCAGGCTAATATTGGGCACATGGACACAGCCAAGGACATGTGGAAGATGATCATGGGGAACTTGGCCCTCATCCAGGTACAGGAAACACAATGAAGACTGCTGTCACGGAGCATCTTCAACCATGTTTACATCCATTAAACAGACCAGTCTCATAATGAGACCACTGAAATGCATTATAGTACAAGTGGAATCATGTCGTAATACTCAAAGCAGCAGCAAAGTTTTAAAAAATCTCAAACTGAAATCAAAATATTTTGAAACAGAATATAAAAGATGGGTTTAAAATTAGGTCAGTGCACTGCCTTAACAGCTTAACATTCATCAGGTCCCTGCTGAACCACTTCGCGGTAGGACTAGGATTAGCTTGCATTTTAGCTACATGCTAAACAAGCACCAAAACTAGCTGTAACTTTTAAAATCAACCCTTTTGCATGCACCTAAACTAGGTTGTAGGATTACCACTGACTAATGCCATGCAGGAAAAAAAATCTATATAAGCATCTAGATGAGAACAGGTCACAGGTGACTTGGTAGATGTTAACAGGTTAAGCTTGCAGTGTTTCTGATGGCCACCAGGGGGTAGATTTCTCTGCTTGAAGGTCAAAAAAAAATATTTATTTTTTTTATTATTATTTATTTATTTTTAAGAACTTTATTTACAAACAACAGTATAACATACAAGGCACCATCATTAATCTGAATATGTAATATTCTCGGTTGAGCATTATAGTAAGAAAACAAACAAACAAACAAAAACCAATAAACACAAAGCCAAAAGAGTTAGCACAAAAAGAAAGAACAGTCATTGAAGAATTTGAACCAAAGGCAAAAAATAACATGAACAAAAAAGGGCAGTCATGATTATAAAATAGGGAGGTTTCTTTTTTAACATAGATTAAACTCGTTAAATAAAACAACAAGTTTATGAGCTTTCTTGTTATTCACAAGTTTCAGCGATTTAGCCCAGAGTTGAAAGTCATTCAGCCATCTGTTTATACATGGTTTAGCTTTAAAGTATCTGCATTTGTGAATAAAAAATTTTCCCATTAACAAAAACGTCCTAATCAACAAGTCAAAATCTGCATTCTCAGCAAGTATTCCAAATTTTATTACTGTCACTGTCAAGCTTGAAAGTCAAATTATTTGGGAGTTCAGAGGAAAAAGGCTCCTAGGTACTTTGCTCTGCTACCTCAGTAAACCCTTTTCTGATGTGTTTATGGTCCCTATCACTGATTTAAAGCCTTACTGTATAAAGTAAGATGATCGTTTTGTTGTGGTCCCCATAATACAGTCTGTCCTTTAACCCTCTCAGGCTCAAATTAAGTTTTTGTTGCTAATGCACAAAAGAATACCTGCAGTGGTACTTCTGAGTAAAATAAACTCGTAAAATATGTATGTGGGGTAATCAGGTTGTTAGCTTTTACTTGTTGCCAATCTGCATCGTCTGCCGTGAGAGGGTTAACCCAAATGTACAGTGTTTCACATTTATGTCGCATTTCAGGAAGCCAGTTATAGACAGGTATACCAGCCTGTCTGGAAAAGCTTGTTGCACGAGTTATTGCACACAGTAAACACACTGACCAGTCACTACAGAGCACAGTAACATTTGTCGAAGAGATAGGGGTTGACCTCACGTTCAAAAGGATCGAGACAGAACAGACATGTCAGTCGAGTATGGTCTATTTTGTGCTTGATTTACTTGCTCTCACTGCAGCCAAGCTGCATGTACTCGGCTCTTTATATTAGTTTGCAGTGTGTTTTTATTTATTGTACACAAACAAAGGCATGAAAATCTCTTTATTGCTTAAAGTCTTTGTTTGGTCTCTCTTGACACAGACCCCGACCCTAGTAGTTTGCAGTGATGTGAGCTTATAGTTATATAATACCTGGTGAGTCCTTAGTTCCTGGAACACTAAGCCAGTGTTGGCCGATGCTGTCACAACTTTCTATCTAGGGTTATCTTGCACTCACATTCGGTCACCGTGGTGCTCTCCAAAGGCGGTTACACTGGAAACTGCTTCATATGATTCTGAGAACTCACACTGAAACAGATAGCGAGTGTGCACCATAGCCGCCGTGACATTACTCATTGATTTGTGAACTCCACACACAAGCCTCCACTTTACCTTTATGGCAGTTACTATCTTTTTTTTTTTCTTTTTTTTGGAGCCAGAAGTGACCATATTTAGACAAGAGGGAGGCATGCTACGCTAACATTAATACTAGCATTGTGAAGATACCACCTTTAGCAGCAAAAACTTCAGGTAACTGTTTTCTGTGTAAATTTAACAGTCTGTCACAAACCATTCTTCCTTACAGTCTTTGTCACGTTTCTCTTAAGGTCCCACCACAGCATCCAGTCAGGTTGAGCTCTGACTGGGTTATTTTCAGCCATTCTCTTGAAGATATGTTGGCTTGCTTGGGATGATTTTCCTATTGCAAGACCCGGTTTTTGACCAAGTTTTATTTGGTGGACGGACAGATAGATTTCCCAGATATAGCAATGTGTATTGTTGCTAAACATGTCCACTTTTGTCTGCTCTGTCCAAAGCACATTGCGTTGTGTGGTTTGTTTGGATGCAAGTTTGCAACTCTAAGCCACGCTGCCATTTTCTTTTTAGAGAGAAGATGCTTTGTTCTGGCAACTTTCCCAGACAAGCCATACTTATTTAGTCTTTTTTCAATTGTACCGTCACGAGCTGTAACATTTAACATGCAAACTGAGGCCTTCTAGAGCTTCTTGCTGTTTCTTCGAGCCCTGCACGGTCTGACCTTGGGATGAATTTGCAGGAACGTCCACTCCTGGGAAGGTTGTAACATTGTGTTAACATACATGTGAATGCCCCAAACCAGCAAACAGCCAGAGATTCTGTTTATATGGAGGTACATTTCACATTTGCTGATGGTCAGTTAATCAAGTCCATTCTGTTGGCAGTATTTGGCTGCTAGTTAGTCTCTTAATTCCTATGGAAGAGTGATCTTAGATTTTCACAGACTACATAGTCCTGTGTAGTCTGTGAAAACTTTCTTTTTTGATAACTGTACTTATTGTTCTGTAAGAATAGTAATAATACACACCTTCCTTCCCACTCAGTCCTTGGTTGAATTAGAAAGATGGTAGATAATGGACCAGCCCTTCAACAGTATTTGATGATGATGATGCTAAGAATCCCTCCTTGACTTTGAGAAGCAGCCTGTAATGTTACTGTATGTATCAAGAAGATGAGGTCAAAAATTGTATATTGACTGACTGAAATATGCTTATATGGGCCATAATAATATTCATCGGGAGTTTACATGTTAGCTGTGAGTCATAGCAACAAGAACTATCTTATGGTAAATCTGTATATGTGTGTTTTCACCCAGGTCCAAGCCACAGTAGTGGGGTTCCTGGCCTCCATAGCTGCTGTGATCTTTGGCTGGATCCCAGAGGGACACTTCAAGCTGGGCCATGCAGTGCTGTTGTGTGCCTCTAGTGTGGCCACCGCCTTCATCGCTTCTCTGCTGCTAGGTATGGTCACCAGTTGGGAAGTGAGGGGTGTTCACAGGGCTACTCATCAGTCACGTCAGGATTTTATGTGACTCTCAGTGCTAATTTGCCATCATTAGCAAGACTTTTTCACTCAAGTGCTGTTTAAGCTCTTGATAGTTACAACTAGAAGAAGAAGAAGAAGCTACATTTAGCGGCCTCTTTGTTCACAAGTGGTCACCACAGCAGGTAGCTCCACGAGTTTGATTTGACAGATTTCTTTAGTACCTGATGCGCTTCGTAGCACCACCGTAAGGCACATGTGCCTCCTTCTTGAACCTCAGCTCTTTATTTGATAGGCAAACGTGTGAACCACTCTATAGGGTGGCTATAGCTCAGCTTGTCATCTACTGATCAGAAGGTTGGCGGTTCGATCTGTGGCTCCTCCAGTCTGCATGCCAAGTATCTTTGGGCAAGATACTAACCCCAAATTGCTCTCCGATGTGTTCATCGGAGTATGAATGGTAGTTAGGAAGCACTAAGAAACTTAGAAGACAATGCTGGTGTGATTGGGTGAATGTGGCCTGTTGTATACAGTGCTTTGAGTAGGCTACTCCGGGAGAGTAGAAAAGCACTATATGAGAATCAGTCCATATACCATAGTTATCTACACGAAAAAGAGTTGATAAATAAGTTAACCTTATTTTGCTATCAGTTAGATAAGACGTCTTTAGTGTTAGCCCCTTTAGTAGTAGTTTATGGTACTTTTTATGTTATTTTCTTTAATATGATGTGCCAAAAGTTCACAAAAAATATTGCCTTTGGCTAAGGTGTATAATATGGTACATGCATTAGTAAAGTGCAATGAAAACATGCTTTGCAAATAAATTGTGTGTAAATAAGCATGCCAGCATCCACAGAAGAAATAAGAATCTCTTATCAATGAAATGCCTTAAACTAAAATAAAACTAAAGTATTAGTTATCTGGATAATTCTAATAGATTGAACTGGTCAATGTTTTGCTGGCCTTTGTAGTATGTAGGATTAAATGTGTAATATTTGGATGTAGCTGCTATAATAGTCCCAACATGCTACCATGGCTCAGTGTGTTAGCATGCTTTATGCAGATTAGTACTAAACACAAAGTGTGAAATGGCAAACATTTGAAAATTTTGGTGAGATCAACATTTAAGTGACAAACATGACAGTTCATCCTGAGGTATCTATACCCAGGTACATGGAAGTCGTATCCATATTTGTTATATCTGAACAAAAACCTTTAATATGTCCAACCTCATAGGTCATCAGGGTTCATTCTGTGTGCACCACAAATCTCCATCTAGCAAATATAAGAGCATTTCAGTAAAACCCACAAACTTTAAAGTAGCACCAGCTGAAAAGTTGGGTGATAGGTTTCGGTAGGTTTCTTACTCTGGGGACAGCGGATGTCAGTTGTTGTTGAGAACTTTCAGTCTGAACCACAGTGGTGGACTGATCACACATTCCTGGAACCATGCTGACAACATCAGATTGCTTTATAGGTGCAGTCGTCATGTTTTTGCTGGCTTTCATCAGCTCAACAACTACGTTTGAGTGAAGCTGTTTTCGAAACTGTTTTTCAGACAAAACCATTTTTTTTGTTGCTGTTTTGTTTTTGCTATAAACCAACATGAGCTGTCTGTGGTTGCTGTAGGAAAGAACCTTAAACATTTTAGATATGCAGAAACATTGTGCTGGCTCTTACTCCCACATACTGTTTGTAACCAGGCTTTGTATTTGCCAAAGTCAGTTCCTTTAAGGGAAATAAAAGAATCCCAATTGAGCAATCAAGCATCAAAATAACTCTTTTTGTTTTTTTAAGTGAGTACTGTTGGACAGTTAAGAGCATTGTTGCCTTCTGTGTTGTGATGCCTCTGATCTAAAATCTCACAGGCCTCATCATGATCGGCGTGATTGTTGCATCCAGAAAAGTCGGCATCAACCCTGACAATGTGGCCACGCCCATCGCTGCTAGCCTAGGAGATCTGATCACCCTGTCCCTGCTGGCAGGCATCTCAACAGGACTCTACAAAGAGCTAGGTAACGGAAATGACGAGCATACCCACAGATCTTTTTGCTTTTTCCATTTGAAAACAGGTGTGCGATTCATTATTTTACCTGGATGTGCTCAATAAGGTGGTTTGAATAGTGGATACTTGCCGTCTCAAATTCTCGCATGTGCGTCAGTCTTAAACTGAGCCTCTGATTCGCAACTAAAGGTAACTCCCAAATTCCGACAGAATCATTTCAACATTATTTTGATAGTTGGTAGATCCATCAAACAGCTTCCAGAGTCTTCTTTACCTTTGAAGTTATTAAAGAAAAGGGAGCGGCATGAGTAGAATGTATGAAATGTTGCTCTGCTTTTGGTAAATAAGGATGAAAGCCGCCCACACCTACTCTCGCTGTGTTCCGGGGCAAGAAACTCCACAGCTGTGTGGCTGTATTGTTAGCGCTGTGATAGCATCTTCACCGGCAGCACACCCAGCTCCATCGAGCTCCCTGCTGTTCCATCATTTGCACACCACAGACAGTGACAAACACTGAGTGTGGAGTAATCCTGTAGCTCTTTAGTCTGTCAGAGAATCTACAGACTTCATAGTCTTACTCACTGCTGCTTGTTGAGCTTATTTGGGATATTTTGGCTTAGACACTCACAAACACGGCTGGTGTCTGGGTGTTGTAACCAGCCTGTGTACTTAATGTGCTGTTTGTGGTGCTTTGTAATCTCCTGCATTGTTAGTCAAGCTGCAGTACTGCCTTCTGCAGGAAAGGCCATGATTTAACGGTAGTCCAAATGAAAACAGTCAAAATTTGCCAGTGTGTGATTTATGTTGCATTTCAGTCACGTCCAGGGTGGTTTTTTATAGAATTCTCAGAAAATAAAAAAATGAAATATTTGTTATGTCAAAATATGACGAAGATGTTCCTACTAAAGCATCAATATCTTTTTTCCCCCCATTCAGAGTACAATGATTATGCCAACCCTCTAGTGTGTGCAGTTTTTGTGGCGATGTGCCCACTATGGGTGCTGATAGCCAGGAAGATCCCATCCACCAGAGAGGTCCTTTACTGCGGCTGGGAGCCAGTCATCATCGCCATGGCCATCAGCAGGTAGGATGTGCTTGCTTATGTGGATTTTTAACTCACAGTGCTGCCTTTGTTTTTCTCAGTTACTATTGCTGTATTCACTGATGATGTCACAGAGCCTACCAACAACCTAGGCTCCACACCATCCCAGACCCCGATCCTCAGAACAGGAGAAAACCCCATGAGGCATCTTTTTGCACATGCAGGAGTCTCCCCCTGCTGGCCATGAGGAAGACTCTACAGTTAGGGTGCTTAGGTTTTCTTTTTAGGCTCAGGGCTGAATCCATCAGAATATATTAAATTAATAAATAAAACTTTAAATATGTTTTTGAGTACATTTACAGTCTATATAGTTCAATTCAGTTTTATTTATACAGTGCTAAATCACAACGAGGGTTTCCTCAAGATTCCTCCAATGTGTTCCACGGGATAACGGATTATAATGTATACGAGATTACAGATGGGTCCTTAAGTGTTTTAAATGTCTGATTGTAGTTCTCTCTTCTCAGTTTACCCATGTTTTTGTATGGTAAATAGCAGTATGTTCACTTTTTGTTCACTTTTTTGCTTGTGTGTGTCTTTCAGTGTCGGTGGTCTGATCCTCGACAAAACTGTCACCAACCCAAACTTTGCCGGCATGGCTGTCTTCACTCCAGTCATCAACGGTGAGCAGTCAGAGAACAAAAGTGTACAAAAGAGGTGGAAATAACAACCCTCAATATGCCAACTAGTAAAACAACAAATGCAGAGAAATCTGTTGGAACCAATTAAATTGTGTATTTAGAGCTGTTGCTGTGCTCACCCATCTGTGTCATGTAACAGTGACACACTGACTAATGCCTGCCAGAGGAAGCATATGTGCACTGCGGTAATACTAACCGATGGAGCTGGCATGGCGCCGTGTTCTTGCACGGCTAAAGGCCAGCTCCACAATACTCGACTGGAGAAATGTTTTTGTTAGTACTGAGGTTGATTTGTCATGTTTTCATGTGCCAGGTGTGGGCGGTAACCTGGTAGCAGTTCAGGCAAGTCGAATCTCCACCTATCTACACATGAACGGTATACCCATGGGGGATCCCAACCCAGCCCCCAGGAAGTGTCCCACACCCTGCACTTCCTTCTTTGGTTCCAGTAAGTTATCAGGCAGCAGTGGAATAAATGTTCCACTGTCCCCGCCCACTCTTTATCTCATACAAACAGTTTTTTCCATACGGAGGGTGTATTACAAGTGAGACTACTGGCTATATTGAGCTTAAAGTGTTTTCTGTGTGATAAGAGTCACTCTTTTTTACATTATGCTGACAATGTAACCTGGGCGGGAGCAGGCTATACACAGAGTTTAGTTTAAAGTCAGGTGGAGGTGCTGCGATTTTACTGATTCTTTTTTTTGCAGCGTATTTTAAGAGCAATACTGATTCTTTGTTGAGGAAGTGTAGAAGTTGTTAAGCCCTACCTTAGTAAAAATCACTGAATGAAGTGCAAACCGTGTGTTGCATTGTCACAGGAATGTGCATGTATTCATTTGGTTATAGAGAAAATATATAAAATGATTTTAGATTTTATTCTAATGTGCGGTTAAGTCTTATTTACACCGCTGAGATTGCAGCTACTAAAATAGAAAACACACACCAGGAATACCTGCTCAATCAATAACGTTATTTCACTTTCATCTGCTCACACACTAAAGTAATCTTTAATCTTTAAATGGGTCCCGTTTAAAGTTTCACAGGTCTGTCTGCTCAGAAATAAACAGCAGCACAGACAGTGCAGTCAGCCATAAAACGATTAACTTGCACTAAATCATCAGTTTAACATTTATCTGCAGCAATGACTTCATAGATTTTACTAGATCTTACTCATGTAGGTGGCACTCATGGGGATATTTGTGCAAAACAAGAGTAAAACCTGTAAAATGCATGTTTTCATATGGACACACACGGAGCTTGAAGCAGAAACCCCGGCTTAACAGAGACAGCTGATTACCACTGTTGTGATACCCGTCATCTACAACTTGGGCTTGAGGTTTTATCAAGACAGCAAATGCAAAGAAATCCTAACTGTGTTGGACTTCCTCATAGTTTATCCTTCAAGCCAGCTCGTGCAGGGCCCAGTTTGATGTTACTATTTGATATCAGGAAATCCATTAGATAATTATAATGAGGTGCATCATGACTGCAATTAAACAACAATGAATTTAAAAATACTCCGGCTTCCTCCCGCCGTCCAAAGACATGCAGCTTGTGGGGATAGGTTAATTGGATAATCCAAATTGCCACTATGTGTGACTGTGCGAGTGAATGTGAGTGTGAATGGTTGTCGGTCCCTATGTGTTAGCCCTGCGACAGACTGGCGACCTGTCCAGGGTGTACCCCGCCTTTCGCCCTATGACAGCTGGGATAGGCTCCAGCGCCCCCCGCGACCCTGAAAAGGATAAGCGGAAGCGAATGGATGGATGGATGGATGGATGAATTTAAAAATACTGCAGACATAAAATGACCACCAAAAAACTGTAAGTAACTTAAAGTCAAAATAATGACAACAAAGAGGCAAAACAGAGGAAAGATCGAAAAAACCCACAAAGCAACAACAGACAAAGTGAGAAAGCACGGACAGCGAGACAAAATAACTACGAACATTTAACAAACAAAGAAAACGGCAAAGCCTCAACAAAGGGAAAACAACCACGAAGTCACAAATTGACAACAGAGACAAAACAACCACAACAGTGTGTCAAAGAACCATTAAAAGACAAACCAACTATGAAAAACAAAACTATTTTAAAGAATTTCAAAGAAAACAAGTACAAAAATAACCTTAATGACACAGCCTTGTTGGCATGTCCTGTTCCTGCTTCACAGGAGAGTATTTTCCAGTGTTGTCCAGCGTTTTCCATCATGCTATCGCCTGGTATGTAACTCGTGTTCGTCTCTCTCCATTCCAGCTGTGAACTCCCGTTCAGCCCGTGTACTTTTCCTGCTGGTTGCCCCAGGGCACCTCGTCTTCCTCTACACCATCAACTCCCTGAGGGGGGGACACACCACCCTCACACCCATCTTCATTACCTTCTACCTGTTTGCTGCACTACTGCAGGTACAGATATGTTTGTACATCATTTTACAACATTGTAAGGGTGTCGTTGAGGAATTCTGAAATATTGATACTTGCTTCTTGGTTATGACATACAAATATTATGTAAAAATCATTGTTCACTAAATCTGGCTATGCTTTCTTCAGGTCATGATCCTCCTCTACCTGGCAGACTGGATGGTCCACTGGATGTGGGGTCGGGGCATGGACCCTGACAACTTTTCCATCCCGTACCTGACCGCCCTGGGTGACCTGCTGGGGACTGGCTTCCTAGCCCTGTGCTTCCACTTGCGCTGGTTCATCGGGGACAGAGACACTAACGCGGGCAACTGAATGCATGCACAGATACACGCGCTCACACACACACACACACACACACACACACACACACACACACACACACACACACACACACACACACACACACACACACACAACTTAAATCCTTACTGTATCCTTGCACGCTCGAGCAGTGACGAACATCACTCGCATTGCCTGAACACTGAAACTGGACATCTACAACGAAAGGGCTAAACTGACTGACGGTGCATATAGTGCACGTAGCATTTCATCTTCAGGATATCAGGACACTGTTGCTCAGCAGCAGCCCACAAATCCACCTTAGAGAAAATGGAATGTCTTCACCTCAACCACGCAACAAAACCCCACCAGTGATGGATTCATTACTCCACCGTTATTTTACTTAATGAGTCCTGCCACTTTTGTTATCATACCATTGACAATGATTGTTATTGTTCAAAAAGATGCATTTGATAGCTGATATATGAATGGATATTTGTTCTATGTGCACGGCCAGTCCTCATTATTTTCAATGGGAACATTCGCCGTCTTGTTTTTAAAAGCATTTAACACTTGAAACCTTGACAGAAAAAAGACAGCAAAAAGAAAAAACATCCAAACAAGCCTAGAATGCATAATCACCAAGTGCTACTTCACGTATATAGAATGATAATTATATGAGATCTAATGGAAAATCTGATTTACTAGAACCTATAGGACTGTCCTCCTAGTAGGGAGCTCTTTTAGGGGGTTTCACTATAGGAGACTGGACCACCAACTAGCTAAATCCCTTTTTAACATTGTTTCCATGGGTGGATGGCTCCATTTGAGTCAGGGTGTGAAAATGAAGATGTGAGGCTTTGTTTTCCGTAGCTGTTCACACCCATTTCTGGCATTTAAAATAAGGACTACCAGACCTGAGGGGAGTCCAGCACTTCAGACAGTCACTATAACAATGGACTCGTCTCTTAGTTTTAACATGATGTGTTGGAAATCACATAATTAGTTTATTTAGCCGTGCTGTCCTCACAGGTTACACTGCTTCCATTGTTGGCCAACTGTGCTCATAAAACATCCTTATTCACAGAAAAAACAAGCAAATACACTTAAGAAAAAATAAATATGTGTGTAATGGCTGTGTGACTGTCAGTCAGGAGTGTATCAAAACTCAACTCCCTCTGACCTTGAGCTCCACTTGTGGTGCCAAGAAGTCAGCAAAGGTCGAACTGTACCCTGAGCAGTTCCAGGTGAGAACAGCACCAGTGCCCCTGTATGTAAGCTTCTGCCAACTTTCTACTGAACAAACAAAACGTTTGTTGCTGTTTATCCCAAGCCAGGCTTTCAGTAAGTGACAAGAGGCTCAACACGCTGTAGTGCACTGGAACAAGCCTGCAGAGTTGGGACAGAGTCTGAAAGTGTGTTAAGTTGTCTTAGCCAGGCCGCCAGGTTATGCTGACTCGTGTTCAGTCTGGCACCAGATGAAAGGTAATGATGGCAGATATTTTGTGTGAATATTTGGCCGTACTAAATGTTTGGTTCCCACAGAGCAATTAGGCCACGTTAGGGTAGTGAATTAAGGGACAGCTCAAGGAACTGCGTCAGGTCATAGGAGGATATGGGGAAGAATTTTAGTCAATTCAGATTCATGCAAATGTCAACATAATTTTCCAAATTCTTTGTAATTCTAAATTCGTCTGCCTGAAAACCCGGTGAGACTACACAATGAAGTCCCACATGTAGCAGTTAAATCTCCTGCAGAATTGCAATAATCAGGTGCAGCAAATTTGAGTTCTAACCCTTGACCCAGATAGAGTCATAGCTCACTAACCAGCAATAACCCTCTGCTACTATAAATTGCTGAATAAAAATGTGGTTTGGAGATTTCTGTAGTATAGAATAGTAACAGTAGAACTGGTTTTGTACGGCCATTGTGGAGTTTCCTGTGCTCCTTGTTCTTGGGCAAATTTCACCAGGAGACCTGGTTTTGTCCTTCCATTGAAATACATGCTAAGTTAGGTTAATACCCCCCGAGAAAAAAAAGAGTAATTCAAGACAAAAAAAAGAGTTTAACACTACAATAAGTTAATTAATTAACTTATTGTCATGATGCTAAAAGTTCACTAAGCCATCTAAGCTGTCAGTTAGCAATAGTTAGCTTGGTTTAAAAGAAAGAAAGTTCAGATTCTTTCAGACTCTCAAAAGCTTCCTATGTCAGTAATAAGTGACAGGAAATGATGGAAAGAGACCGTGGATGACATGTGAGGTCATAAGGCTGCATGTATGTACACTAACCTTAACCCCATCTCTGAGAACTTTTACCCCTTTCCAAGAACCTGTTTACTTACTGTCGGAAATTATGTTTATTACTATTAGTTATTAGTATATAGGACAGAGTCACAAAGCAGATAGCTGTTTTATGAAAGTATAGCTTGTAGCTTTCCTACAAATATAGGATTTGGGTGTGAAATCACATTGCCAATAGGAAACTGCTTTTCAACAAATCCCAGAACGTTGATTCTGTTGACCTGGACGTAGTGTTTTCAGATCAACGGCGACTTCTTCAGCCTCAGCTGACTGCAGGTTTCTCCAGCCTTGTAAACAGTATATTTGCACTGACTAACTCCTTTGTAACATAGTAGCTCTGTTTCTTTTGATTTGACTGCATTGGTTTGCAAAATGCCAAACTCTTCCACCTTTTTTTTCTCGAGTACAGACTAATGTTACCGTTCTACTGCTTGGTGTGATTGAGCACCGAGGCAGAATTCATTATTAGTTGTTACTTTTCCCCAGTTATGCCAAAGTGTGTATTTTCCCTTTTGTTTTTGAAATGATGTCTGATAATAAGGGAGGAAAGTGTTTCATAGGAGTAACTGAATACTATTTAACCACATTTTAATCATCATTGACATAATGAGAGAACTTTAGCGTGTGCCCCACATCCACACAACTGATCTGCCATCAGCTAACTCTGTATTCAAGGGCTCGCAGGTGAGGAGGAGAATGAAACGGGAAGTGGTGAGCCATGTTGACAGACTGTATCGAGTGCCGGTGTCAGTCCAGGAGAAACCTGCATGTGATGCTTGACTTAACTGTTTCCAAAGGGGGCCAGCAGAATGCATGTGCAGGGAACATGGTGTGAATGTGCAAAACTTGATTATTGTATCTGTTTAAAATCTTTGATCTCATGATGTTTTTTAAAGTGTCAATTATGTTAAAATTGTGATTTTTTTTCTTTGTTTTCCTTTAATTCTTTGCCTCCTTTCTTCTTAACGCTTCATCATTATAGTTTTTTGTCATGAATTTGATCAAACAACCACTGTAAACACTGTCTCCCAGCTGGTCAAATGCAACATTGTACTGTAATCTGCAAAACCGCCTCCAGAGGGCACTGCAGGGATTCTTCTAACTGTACATCTCCTGTGTGTGTCCTCTGGATTCACATCCTCAGCTGGAGTGACATCATTGGTTTTGTCTGCTTTTCTACAGTATTTAACTTGTAAGAGTTGCACCCCTCCACTCAGTCTGTACCCTCCACTCTCTTACTGACCAGGTGCCAGCATTCTGCCTCGACGTCAATGGAAAGTTGTGAATACTTCAAAAATGGGGCATGTAATGCTTTATTTATTTTTAGAAACACACAAAGCAAATTGTACATACTATATTTATTCTATATATAAGGTTGTTTATTTTTAATTTTGGCTCAGTATCACGGTCACCATGTCTTCGTTCTATTCTTTGCTGAAGGCCAGTAGAGCTTTTTTGCACTCTCTGCGATAGAATTGCAGTGAGGCTAATGACTAGCACAGTGCCTAATACCTGTCCTTACACACCTCACACACACGCTCACGCGCCCTATCTCGCACAGGGAAAGCATACTTATGAGACATAGAATGGCCTTAACCTATCAGAGCCAAGCTCTATTCAGAATAACTAATCAGGAACTAGGTTCACCACAGAGTAGTGTCTGTTTATTTAGCTCTGATTTTGAAAAACAAAAAAACAACTGTACAATATGTTGATTATGTGTAATGTAATAATGATTTTATATGACGCTGCAGTGGAGATCAGTTCTTGTTCAGTTCGGAAGCTGGTAGACCCCCCAGCAAGTTGCTTTACACGGCATCTGGGAAGTCTGGGATTAGAAATAAAGAGTCCAACACACCTAAAGAAAACACAGAGTTCTCTGGTTCTTTGTCTTCTTATGAATCCAGATGTATCCTTCCCTCTATCTTACATTTCCAGCCTTTAAAACCCCCCACCCACCTGCTGCCTTGTTAACCTCAGTGCTTCGAATTGTTGAACCCCTGAACTCACAGGGAACCACGCTGACCCCCAGACTGCCATCGCTGACTTTAAATATCAGCTTTTGACTCTTAATGTCAAAATTATTTTAAACACATGGACAGTCTTACTGGGTCTGAGGTCTTTGTGTTCTCTGTGTGTTCCTTTTGTAAAAGCCTCCCTCTGTGAGGCAGGAGGAAGGCTTTCTTCCTGCAGGACTTTGTAAATTGCTGGAAATAAATAAACTATATTATTTCATACCATCCCTGTGTGTGTGTGTGTGTGTGTGTGTGTGTGTGTGTGTGT
>NW_024582458.1:248252-259830 GCF_018398535.1 Haplochromis burtoni
GTGTGTGTGTGTGTGTGTGTGTGTGTGTGTGTGTGTGTGTGTGTGTGTGTGTGTGTTTGCCCAATTCATTGTCAATATAATGGTTGCTAAACTTGGCCAAAGATCTATTTAAATTGCATAATTTTATTTTACACACTGATGTGTATCTTTACATTTTAGCAGTTATTAATATTGCAGCATATCATTTAGTACAGTTAATTAGCCATCAAGGAACATGCATTTATTTTATACTTGCTTCAGGAGGTATTCAGACCTCCTACATCTCTCCAATTTTTGCAGACATTTGTTTTGAAACGGCTAAAACTGACATTTTTCCACATTAATCCAAACTACACTGCCTACAATGATAATGTTACACAGTTCTCCTTAACAAAAACATTTAGACTCTTTGCTGCAGTGTTCTAAATTGTGGTGCTATAATTACTCTTGATCTGTTATTAGAACTGGACTGATTGGACAGTGTAGAAAGAAGCTCTTTTATATAGAAGAAGAAGAATTTACAAAACCTAAGCCATAAAGACCAATGATGTCTGCAGGTGCTATCCATAAAACTGTGACAAATCACACATCAGATCAGGCTCTCAAATGTTTCTAAAGCTTTCAGCGTACCAGGAAGCACAGTTCATCAATAATTGTGAACAGTAATTGTGTTTAAACCAACAGTACTCGCGCTTTGCCTGAAACGTAACTAAGCAAGTAGGGAAGCGACCACAGAGAGTTAAGATGACTCTAACAGACATTTAGAAGTTCTCTGCAGCGTCCGGAGAACATGCCATCTCAGCTGCACTACATTGCTTTGAGCTTTACCTTGAGGTAAGAGGCTGCCTGACAGCTCTCTGGTAGTTTGGCAAGCAGCATTTAAAACATCTGGAAGTCTGTTGGTGCATAAACTCTTTAGCCATAACTTCAAGCATTATTTCTGTCCAGCTGCTGCCTAAAACATCTGAACAATGACACACGGCATCACGTGATGATGGTACTTCCTAGCAGCACATATGAGGAGGCTGATCAGACGTAAACGGTGAATGAAGGCTGCCAAATAGAGGGATGTTCTTTGAATAACACCTCGTGTGTGCTGACACAACCTGAGATATGACCTGATATTCTCAGACTATCCTCAAATCATCCAAATAAAGCTTAGACTCAAAGCGGATACATTACAAGAGACACAAGGATAGCAGTGCAGTTTAATGGGGGTTTTCAGTGTTATCTGATTAGAATGAAACCTGGAAAACATTAGCTTTTCAAAAAATAAAGGTATTTGGATATATTTTAACACAACTTAATGAGACAATAATTACACAAGAATCACTGAAGTACAGTATATTCCACCAAACATGTGTCTAGTAGACGTTTGCTATACTAGTAAATGAAAGCTGGATGAACTGGTCTCTTTGAAGAGTCTCTTGGATGTGCTTTTCTTTTCAGCTTGAGTGTGTTTCAGATCAGATGGCCTTGGAATTTCTGTCTTCACAGAAATGGAAGAAAAGTCCAGTAAAAACAAATAATCATTCAACCTAAACAGATGCGGAATAAAACACTAGCAGACTAAATTACATAAATTATTTCATTATTAAATACTTTAAAAATTACATGGTGCAAACAAGCTAATCATGCAATACAGCACATGTGTTACAGCTGACTCAGCAGGAGATGAGCAGTGGGTTGACACTGCTAGTTTGACATCCTGAGGGTAGAAGCAGGAGTTTCTCTCTGTCTCTCCTCCTCCTCCGTCATCCTTTCTCCTCCATCTTTGAGAAGTTGTGGATCAGTGGACGGAGAGAGAATCAGCGACCTGCAGGATCTGGGACGGTCCCGGAGAAAGGGGAATAAAAGCTATTGAAAAAGTAAAGAAATGAACAAAAATGAAGAAATAAGAGCATTTGGATAAAACTGGATAGCTCAGAGCAGACGCACCAGCTCCACCCCTGCTGCACACATCCAAAGTATCCATCACCATCTTCCCCAGCCCCCTGCTGGACATGTTCTAGAAGAAAAAACAAACGTTTTCACTCATTGTAAGACTACTGCTAAGCCAAAACAGCATGATGTCATACCAGTGCTTAGCACAGTATACTGGCACATTGATTACACCCTGGTCTGAATCACTTAAATGTTAAGTAATCACAGATTCCTGATTTTTTTGTGTGTAATTTTAAACAGAATAAACACGAGTTAATGACAGGCTCGTTTTGTTGGGGTGGAAGCGTAGTAATGTTATATATGAGGTCCAAAATCCTACTTCAAATGAACTTAATTACACAGTGAATATAATATTTATGTATAAACTATTATATACATTTTTATGAGCAGCACCTCTGTCAGCAGAGGCTTTTTAACGCATCACAAATACACATATAAATGGTAAGCAACAGAAAATGAAATGGAGGAACCACTAGATGGCGCTGATGAGGTGTAACAATGCACGAATACCTTGTTACGTAGCTGCAGCAGCAACGCGAGTGAATCAGTGAGTTTGCCCTCCAACAAAGACAGACGTGTTTTCGCATTTTCCTCTTGTGTCCTCTCCTCCTCTTCCTCAGGACTCTAGTGAACACGAAATGCATGCGCCCATTACAATCCTGTTCAAACTGGGTGGGTTTAAAAACAAAAAAAGCTCAGTGCTTCCAGGTGCATTTTTTTATAAGCTAAAGACCTCAAAGTCAGAGGATCCTCTATGAGCAGCACTTGGCGACAGTGAGAATTAAAAAGTCCCTTTTAAGAGGAAGAGACATCCAGGCTCGAGGAGCTAGATGAGTATGAGCCAGCTCAAAAGGATGTGTCAGGACATTCAAGACTTATATTGATAGGAAGATATTCTCCAACATTAAAGTGTATTTATAGCAAAAAAACAAAAAATCTAGAAACGCAAATGTCAAAAATTATGATTTATAAGAAAAAACGGTGGAAAAGACAATCTTTTGTTAATACATTTCTGACACTTTATATGTCAAACTGACAAAAAGCAAGAGCATCTTTTCCTCACCGCTTGTTTAAAGCCTCCCTGCGGCCGCTCTTGGTTTGGTCCTTTCTGACAGAAGTGCCCCCTGTTGTCTTTAGAAGTGCTGCTGAAACTGAAAATTTCAAATTTTCAATTTTGATTCATCATTTAATAAAACTTGTTTACAATAATTTTCAGTCCAGTTCTTGTGTAACCTGGCATACTTCAGCCTTTTCTCCCTCTTTCTCTTCCTTAAGAAAGGCTTCTTGAAACCCACCCTACCACTTAGACCACTGGAGATGCTTCAGCAAAAAGCAGATGGATGAGCTGAAGGACCAGATGCATACATGGATGGATTTTTTCCTATTCCTCAAGAATATGTTCAGAGACTGTTCATCTGCTGTAGGTTTGTAGGCTTCCCACCTCTTCTTTTACCCTCTACTTCTCCAGTTTTCTCAGTTTTTTAAGGACCCAATGCACACCACACTGAGATATCCAAAGTTTAATCCAGCCAAAGAAACAGGCTGTGGAGGAGCAGCTCACCTACTTATGGGAATGTTTGTGGTTCAATCCCTATCTGCTCCAGTCTGCATGTTAACTATCTTTTGGCAAGTTACTACCCCCAAGCTGCTCTCCGATGCATCCATCAGAGCATGAATGTGTGTGAATGTTCGATAAAAAGCACTTGCATAGAAAAAAGTGCTTGTGTGAACCAGTCCATTTACCATTAGTGTTGTCTGTGTAGAGAGTGAATGTTAAGATATGTGTTTGAGCTTATTGGTGCAAAGTAAAAAGTACACATCTTTGGTGACTTCGGTTGCCTAACCCTAAACATAAACCAATCATTTTTGTGTCGTGAAAACTGTTTTTTGAATTCTTCAACAGTAGAACAGATGTGAGAAAGCCAGCTGTATTTTGTTTTTGCTATCAAATTGTCAGATTAACATTAGAGAAAATGCCAAGTATGAACACAAGATGTTAGCTAACCCTTTGCTACAGCCGTGCATTCGTCCAATGTGCCTCTTCACCTCCATCAGGCAGCGCTGTTCTTCCTCTCTCATCCTACTGTCCTCCTCCTCTTCATCAGATGCAGCTCTTCCCTCCACTGCCCTCTGTAGACACTCAGCATCTGCAGACAGAGCAACTGCATAGTTCAGTCATCAAAGACAGCTTAGGGCCCAAGACTGCAGAATACTGACGATTTCTCTGCTGTGGCAACTGTTAAAGGAATAAGGTTTTGGTTTCTTTGTGACCGGTTTCACCTAGCGACAGCAAACAACCTCCCACAATTACAGAATACATACTTTTCCATAGCGACCAGTGATTTCCATAGAGTTACTGAGCAGTCTCTAGGCCTGTGTAACTGGAGCCTCAATAAGACCACACTAACACTCTCATGCTGATCTGTGTTTTTGCAGTTACTCACCTGTTTTGCTGCAAGTGTCTTCGGGGTGGTTCTGTTGACTTCCAGGGCTGAGGACACACGTGCAGCTGGTTCTGAGGGTGGTAAAAGGCAGAGGCCATACCTTAAATGCCTTTTTAAGGTAAATGTTTTTTTGTTTTGTTTTTTTACCAATTACATTTCAAATTTAATAGCATAGCAATAACTAAGTGATGCATGTACCATAATAATCAGAACTGTCCATTTTATTGCTATGCTCAGGTTTTGCATAACTAAGTTAAGTTGCTTATTAAATGTTATTTTCTAGGGGTTGCGTAAGGTCTCCTAGACACAAACTTGCGTGCATCTTAACCTGGGCACCCTGTGGCATCAAGTTTCAAATCAGCAGAGTACACAAGCAAATGATGTGTAAATAGATGCACAAACACACCCATGTACTGAATTCCTTCACCTGCTCATGACCACACATGGTACCTGTATCTGTGCAGCTCAGTCTCAAGCTGGGTGATCCTGGACTGGAGTTGGGGCACAGACCGGGCCTGCTCCTGGATCAGCCGAACCTGCTGCAGCCCCGAGCTCAGAGCCTCCCTAGCCTCCTCTGCCCGCTTCCTGATGGAGATCACCAAAGATCATCTCACTAGTCTCCTACATCCACTCAAATATCATTCAGCAAGCTTTTAAAAACCTTCCACTGATGAATAGTAACTCCAACCTGATCTGAGTGTTCTCCTTCCTCAGTGCAGCCTCCACCCCCTGCAACTTGCGCACCTCCTGGTACGCCCACTGCAGCTCCTCCTCCAGATGCTTATTGAATCTGATGGCCTCCTCCAGCTGCCCATCACGTGAGGAGCGGATCAGCTTCAGCTCCCTTAGAAGTGGGTCTCTGATATCTCGTTTCCTTGCCACTCTCCTTGCTGAGTCTCCTGCAGCACTGCTTAACTGTCCTTTAATTCTTTGAGTTGGAACTAGTTTTCCCTGGATAAATGTGATTGAAGTCTTAGGCTTTGAAACCGTAGGGTTGTAGCAGGATGCAGAAGGGAGGGTGCTGCTCCTCTCCTGTCGGAGCGCCACCTCCAGGGCCAGGCAGCGGGCATCGCTCCCCTGCAGCGCTGAGCGGAGGTCCTCCACCAGCTCCCTTAGAGCTGCCACCTCATCTGGAGAAGAAGAAAGAGGAACATGTGAAGTGAAACCAGATCATGTGCATAATAATATATCCATAGTTTTACATTTAACCTTTATAGGTGAACTTTAAAAGTGAAATGTGTGTGTTTTCATTTTATTCTGCTGCATATTTCTTTTCATTAGATTTCAGTGATTTTACTTTTTACTGCACTATACCTGTCTGGCAAAAACGCTAAATATGTAGAAGATTTTAAATAAAGATATAAACATGATAACTATTAAGACAGATTCTCTTCATCCTTTTAGATACTCAGCATCTAGTTTGAGCTGCTTGTCATGTTTTATATGCCGATAAGTGGATGACAGTTCTACTAAACTACTACTGAATTTCCTGGAGAAACCCACCCGAGGGATTAATAAAGTTTCATCTAATCTAATCTAAACTTCTCTCATAATTTCATTTTTATAACAGTTTGAGACACAAAGAAGCTGAATGTTCCAAAACTTTATCAAAAACATAAAGAGAAGAATGAAAAAAACATCCCAATGGATAAATGCTTTCTTCTTATCTACAACAGTGATGCCATCTTCTGTCTTGTGGAGCCAGTACCTCAGGTTAAGAACAGATTACAGAACATAAACCATGTCTCCTACGCTAACTAAAGCCTGATTTATAATATGAACATTGTAATAATGTTACAGAGTTTTTGTGTGCAAGGTGACAATTAAGATCAGTGGAGGAAACCCTGAATGAAGCTGCAAATTAAACTTTCTTTAGGAAAACATATAAAAAGATAACAATTTTAAAACGCTTGTGCCCAAAAGCCCAGTTTGCCCGCCGCCATGACAGCTGTTACCGGGCTCTTCTAGATGTCATTTCTAAATAAGAGTCTTTGATAGTGTAATAATACATTTTGTATTAGCCTGGGATTATGCTGCACTAACAATTGGTATATGAAGTAGTGATATTATAGTGTTTGGTTGTATATAATTATAAGGTCATCCTGCACAATTTAATAAAGGTGAGACAGCAGAGCACATTCTAAACAGGGATTTGAAATGTTCTGGCTTCCATCATCGAGCTATTAAAATGCACATATAAGACAGACCTCCTTCTCCAGTACCTGGTTCACGGTGCTCTGAGGTCCGATCTTTCACAGATGTGTTGACTGATCCATTCTGGTCCTTTGTCAGATCAAAACTGACACACTTTCTCCGCCTAACTCGCGGCCACCGAAGCCGGATCTGTTTCTCTACCAGCTCTGTATCCTCGCTAACGGGCAGACGCAAGGCACACTCCCCGGTACCTCTACGCGCACTGCGCACACGGAAATACCCACAGAGCCGTGAGTGAAATTCTTTGAAAGAGAGCTGGCTGGGAAGCCCAGAGCATATATCTCTAAACTCTTCATCTTCCTCTTCTCGTTCTCCAGCTCCCGCTGTTTCCTTTACGGTCGCAGTTTTCTTTCCTACCTCAGCTCTGTTCAGTCCCAGAACGGCACAGAGCGCAGTGAAATCTTTCGCCGACACAGTATCGTGCCGGCTGGGGAAGGCCAGGTGGTGGAAGACTTCTTGCAGATATTGGTCTATTCCAGTGGCCAAGACAACGATTTCGTTCTCCACTCCAGGATCGGAGCAGTGGTGGTGTGCCAGGGCGCTCCGGAGCCACTCGCTTTTACGCGCTGCACGCGGTGAGGGCTGTACGCGCTGCATGGCCGGTGAAGTGCACATAAATTAAAAGATATTATCAAACGGAAGCAGACTGGAGAAATTAGCACTGGATGAGATCTAAAAACGTGTGAGGCTAAGACGATTTACGGGTTGGTGTGCCCCTGCGCATTTCCCTGAAAATCCTCACTTTACATTCCTCACAGCGACGCATCAAGTCAAGATCTGATCCCCGCCGGTAAGGGGAAAAAAGTACTAAGGGAGGGCTCCACCCTTCTGTGTGCATACAGTGACCGCATGAGCGTGCGTGTGAGTGCATTAATACGTGTTTTTAACCGCTTACGGCGAAGCATTCCGGGTGTTTGATGCCTGTCATGAAAGTGGATCAAATGTCAGGTAGAAGTAATCTCAACAAAGAGCAAAAGATTTCCATATATGAATCTGTTGCACGTTTTTCAGTTAAATTGTGATCTGCAGGGTATTTTGTGACAACAACGCGTCCAGAATGAGTCATGGCGGGTTTCTCTTCTGCATCGGTCTCACTGGGCTGCCTGTTAAAGACGAGTAACCTGACTCCTTTTGGATCTTCTGTCCACTGATCTCACAAACATACCTTCCTTTAGAAGTCAAATGTGAATTTGTTTCTGGGAAGCTGAGCAACGTCAACCGGAAATACCTTCCCACACCCTGACCTCACCACTTATCACCCACCTGACAGCCAAAACAAAGAGGGCTTCTTGAGTTTACTTACCTGGGCATGACTGCACCACAAAGCGCATATTCCACATTAATCACACTCCTCTGCTGCACTTACATGGCACACACAGAAGAAATCAGTTCTTCAGAACTAGTGCCAAAACAATTTGTAAACCAACATTAATGCGTTTGACATTTAGGAAGTTTATCAGTCAGAAAAGCAAAAAAGCTTCTCAGCTGTGGTCACTGAGTTCTGTGTTTGGTTAGTTACTCACAAAGACTCATCTACAGATGTCCTGTTTGGCTCTGAAGGCTTTTCCCAATAAATGTTGCCCTTTGTTTACACAAACGCAGCAATTAAAGCAAAGACAAAAGCAGTGCGTTTCCATGCAAGCACAGTCAGACAGACATTATTTCAACATACGTTGTACTCAGTACTCTTTGCTGCTCGACACAGACACAGATAAAGCTGTGTTAAAAGACTTCTAATGGAGCCGACTTTGTGTTTGTGAACATTTTATTGACTCAACAGAAGCCCTTCCCCTTTTACCTCTTCAAACTACAATATGATCCATTCAGGATGGAAGCTGTTGTCATGTTCTCAGTACATTTAATCCTTACATAGATATTCAGGAGTCACTGGTGTAGAGACACATTTGCCATTACGCAATCTAACATAACAGGTCTGCCATAGCATCTGTCATTAGGAAACTCATGATGCCAAGTTGTGGTACTTTTATAACAGATATTTTTGCTTATGGTTTACCACCAAAGGTTGGGCTGTACTAGAGTGCATTTCATGTTTCACACACAATCTGGCAATGTGACCAAATGAGAACATTATGAGCCGCTTTTAACTGAAACCTTTTTCAGCCGCTTAGCAAAGCAATGCAAATGCGTCCTGCATTTTGGCTATCACCTCATCTCTACCTTTGGCTTTCAGACATAACAGTGATTTTAATCTATTCTCTAACTCTCAACAAGACAGTAAATAAGTATACTGTTAAAGTGAAAGTCAACAGAAATGAGTTTTGTTGACTTTGCAGGAGAGGATTGAGACTCGTGAACGCAAATACCTTTTATGCATAACAGGAACGAAGAATACTCGGATACTTAAAGAAGGATATTTCTAAATGAATCATCACGCCTAGACCATTTAAGATAAAGACCAGTACTTTTTCTCATTTGCAAATCACACACTAACGTACGGGCTAGTTGGTGTGTTAATAGAACTTATAAAAGCTCACACAAGAAAATCCCAGATATTGTTTAGTCTGTTTTGGTTTCCAGCTGTAATCTGAAAATGCTTGACTGACAGTGCTCGGCAGTGACTCATCGGAGGCTTTTACCCTGGAAAGGTGTTCTGTTTCGGTCAGTGCTATTTAAAGACAAAAATAAAAAGTGTCCAGAAAATATAAAAGACAATTATCCCCTGAGGCCACAGGCACAAACATGTGGAGGCATGCAAGATAATAGAAGCCAATTTAAGTCCTTTGATTGTGTCTCAGAAACATTGTTTTTCCTTCCAAGGCAGTCAAGGTTGGGCATGCACTACTGATATGGAAACAGGCACATATTACTTTTATTTAGGAGACAATGTTGGAGAAACAAGACTGAGATGGTTTGGGCAGGTAAAGATGATGGATAGTGATATTAGACAAAGGATACTGAACATGGAACTGCCAGGCAGAAACTGAAGGGTAAGACGACTGAAGGACAACATGAAGAGGGTTAATCTGCTGTGGTGACCCCTAAAGCAGCTGAAAGAAGAATGTCAAGTTTAATGCACATTATTTTTACACACCACACACGTACTTTTACAGTGGAAAAAGCAAAGTCAGTAAAGGTACTATATACCATATCTCGTTAGTTAAACCCCAAATTCGAACTCCAAGCCTGAACTATAGATGCAAAGCTTTGCTGTAGATACTAACTAACAGCACAGCTTCAGATAAAGAAAAAATAGTCACTAAAGTTAGCACTGGAGCAAGATACCTATTGAGCCAAAGAATAATAATAATTTTTAAAAAACAACAAAAAAAACCAACTTCATCTTCTTATTTTTCACTAGTTTTATATCTATAAACCTAAAATGTGAAGTTTATGAAATCTTCACAACAAGCTAAAGGCCCTTAGCTGGTTTGGCAGACCAGCAGCTATAATCTCTTTGTTGGCTGGCAGACCTCCATCACAGAGTTAAATGTATTAAACTGTAAATAATGTATTTTATTGCTGTTGCTAAATAGTAACAGTTTGTCATACATTTAATCAAAAGCTATAAACAATAAATAATAATACAACTAAAGTTGTTGTTTTCTGATAACCTAACTACAGTTATAATAACTCTAAATAAGCAGATTTTCAGAAACTAGACAATGTTGCATTCAAATCAGGTGTCACAGATTTAGAGGATACTTTATTAGGAACATGTCTTCAAGTGCTCATTAAGACAAATGTCAGCTAATCACATGGCAGCTCACTGCATTTAGTGATGTAGATATAGTCAAGATAACTTGCTGGAATTAAGTTAAGGATGGTTAAGGAAGTGGTTGTTGATGCCAGGCTGGCATTTTATCCACACATGCTTTTCTAGGGCTTGCTGCAAATTGTATAAAAAAGAAAAGAATATCCGCCAAGTGCCAGATCTGTGGGCCAAAAAAACCTCGTTGATGGAAGTTTTTAAAGTTTTCAGTGACTTAAACAAACTTTGTGGATCTTGAAACTTGAAACACATTATAATTCATTTTGCACAGTGATGCACGTGTGATGCATGATGGTAACAAACTGAGGCAAACGTTAAACAGCACCGATTTTATTTATGGAATAGAAATAAATGAATTGGTTATTAGTAACCTGGTTGCTAATAGCCCATTCTGGTTATTAGCTACACTAGTTACACTAGTTACACTACTTAGTTCAACTGAAAGGAAAAAAAGAACACTATATGCAGAAATGACTTTTTATGTGTGTTTAATAATCAGCTTAAAGGGGACCATAAAAGGGGGGTTTTAAGGGTGGGCCTTAACCCTGAGTAAACACTATTTAAATGTAAATGCATGAATGCTCTTCTCTCATGAAAAGTATATGTTAAAGTGAGCTCATATTGCACTATGCTACAAACAAAAAGCCCACACACAGAGTGTGAAAGTGTCCTTTGGTGCTAGTATTACATTTAATTGTTAGCTGTCAGCTCAAACCTGTGGCCACGCATCCCACGAGAAAAAAACAGACAACTTGTCATAAGGATTTTCACAGAGACAACTCAAATTGTGTTGTGTGAGAAACTCACGCATTGTTTTTGTTTAATTAAATCTCGTGTTTCTCCATCAAAGATGCTTCAAAAAAATATATGAGAAGGAGCTTAAATAAATTGCATAATAGGTGTTTTGATAGAGCTAAATGCCGCATGTGTGTGTTTGTATGGGGTAATTAGTAGTTAATATGAGACAGCAGGACCCCCCCTTGAGTCCTGCTGTCATCCTGCCCCCCTCTGACAGACAGTCCTCCAGCTGTTGCCTGCTCGGGGTGAAAGGACCTGATCTGAAAATGAAAGGATGGGAAGAAACAACAAGATGCTATAAATAAAGGGGAGGTGGAGATCTAAAATCGTGTGTGTGTGTGTGTGTGTGTGTGTGTGTGTGTGTGTGTGTGTGTGTGTGTTCGTGCGCTCATGCATGCAAACCCAAGTGTCCTGTTGTTCACCTTGGAGAGGAGGAGTGAGGCACTATCAGTATTGATTGCAGTTGGGT
>NW_024582458.1:260012-261186 GCF_018398535.1 Haplochromis burtoni
ACACACACACACACACACACACACACACACACACACACACTCACTGAGGGACTCGAACTGGTTTTGCCCTGCAGTTGTGCTGAGGTCTCTGAATGCGGGGGGAGCTATTGTTTGTCCACTCACTTTTTCACTGATGATGCACAGCTTCTGTGTTTCAGGACTGTGACACATGTCAGGGACTAAAATGTGGGTCGCACAATGTTACCACAGTGTCACCTGTGGCTGTAAAAAGTGCAGGTTCAGATGCTGGATAAAGGAAATAGATAATGTGGCAAAGCAAGTAAAGACTTCAGCTGTAAAACTGACTAAACCCTAACCTCCTGTAGCAAAACCTCTACACTGGGAAAATCCCTTTCGCAGTTTGTAAGTGAAAAATACAACAACAAAAAAACCTTTGAAAAGAATCTGTGATTTAGCTTTCCTTTTGTTTGAACTTCCTGATTCCATTGTCAGGCATTTTTATAATAAAAGAATAGCAACCTGACAGATGCATGTGTTGGCATTCCCCTCTGTTCTGACATCATGAAGCTGAGTTTCGATCCTGAATCAGGGTTGTCATGTGGATGCTCAAATGGATTATGTAACCATTTTGAGTTCTTCATTAGAATTTAACCATTCTGCAACATTTTTCCTGGAAGGTGGGTGTTTGGTCTCCGGCAATGTTAAGGTGTAAAACCAAGGACCTGAAGTTACCCAACAAAACACCGCACTCTTATTCACTTCATGTCCACGACTTAGCTTCGCAGGCATATAACATCTGCCTCTTTTCCACTAGTACCTTCTCAGCTCAGCTTTTTACAGTTTTCACTAGGTGGTATTACCTGGAGTACTTTTTAGTACATACTCATCCAGGGTTCCAAAGGAGCTGAGTCAATCCAAAAATGTGATGTCAGCTGACTACATGACACAAGTTGACCAAATAAAGATGTCAGTCGATGAGTCGTGAGAATGACTCCAGAAAATTCAAAACTGCCACCAAAATCTGCCAAACCAAGACCGAGCAGCAGGTGTACCGTCGCCTCGTCGTCCTCCATTGTTGTGTTGTGTTGTGTTTGTGTCACATGCATACGATGTCACAGACTTTGCTATAACAAGCCCCTGCACACTGAGGTGATACTCAACTGTAATCAGTGTTGGGGAGTAACGGAATACATGTACCGCCGTTACGTATTTA
>NW_024582458.1:262228-295781 GCF_018398535.1 Haplochromis burtoni
TCATTGAGTAACGTAACGGAATACGTTACAGAATACATTTTGGGGCATGTATTCTGTATTCTGTAATGGAATACATTTTAAAAGTAACCTTCCCAACACTGACTACAATGGAAAACGATCAAATGTTGAGTCGAGCTGAAGGATCAGAACTCACTCAGCTCACTTTGACAAATGAGCTGCTTGATTTGTCAGCACAGTTTTTACGTTTCTATGCAGTATGCAAAGTCACACGATGTCTCTGTGGGTGTTTGATAGCCAAATGCTATTAAAAAAATACGGCCTATGCAGTCTGACTGCTTGTATATGATCAAGGATCTTCTATCACTGATGACTACACTGGATTTGAATCTTTGTACATGTGCACTTGAACAGCCATATTGTGTGAGACATAACAGGTAACTTTAATTTATGACAGAACAAATGAGCTTTTGTCAGCTCAGAACGCTTTGATGATCTCGACTGTGTGTGCTCAGGTGTGGCCATCTAAAGGATGCAGAGTGGGACAATTGTTGACCTAAATCTGACAAAATAATCAACTCTAGAGAGTCAAGGAGACTTTATATGAGGCAGCTGACATGACTTTTAGAGAGCAGAGAGATAAAAAGGGAGGAATGAGCAAAATGGGTAAAAGCATAGACAGAAAAGGACAAAATGGCTAAAGAAAGAACGGGCGAAAAGTTTACAGTGTATCAATACAAGAGACGCACAAAGAACTGATTCAAACAGCTGTACAGCTCTGACAACAAAAGTTGTTTTTTTTTTAACGAAGTTTTAAAATAGTTTCAGATTTTTACTAAAATAAATAGGTGGGAATAATGCAAGAAGTGTCTTTCACAGAGACAAACATGTGAGCTTCCTATCTTATTTAAGCTAGCTGGTTTTGTATTAAAGCACATGGAACATACTCTATACTATCTATACAGCAACAAATACAAGAAAGAGAAAATTACTAAGAAAAGTAATTTGTTACACTATTCATTACTTTTGCATTACTCCATAAAAGGCCTGAAACACATTTTCACATAATTACCAGTTAACAATAAAAACCTGAGGCTGCCACACACACTAACACAAATCCCCTTCCTAATGAGGACACACATGATCTTTCTTAGTGTTTGCACGTGGAAACAAACTTAAAAAGCAGCCCAAAGAGACCAAAGAGATCACTACAGTGACTCTGCTGTGGAAACATCAACAGGTACAAGTGGAGGATGCAATCCTGACTACTCATCACTGACTCTGCTGAAGATCAGGCTAGGGTTGGTGTCCATTTGATTTTAACGTCACTCTTGGTTCTTGGCTAGCTTTGTGTTAGCATACTGTCTGTGCAGATGCTTGCAAAGAGCTAAAGTTGTGTTAGCGGGATAGTGCAGTTCTTTCTGTCCTGGCAGCAGTCTGCAGTTTATCATCGTGCACTTGTGCTTTTGTGTAATTACAATAAATTTAGTGTCCTCAAAAGCTGCAGACCACACCACCTTTTCTCCAACATCACACAAAGTGAAATCAGCTGGTTGCAGCACAAGTGGAACAGGAAGGAAAAAAGCATGTGTTTGATGTTTTTGTCCCTCTTTCTTCTCCACCCAGCATACAAATAACTGAAGACCATTTGTAATGCAAGTAATGACATTATTGTAACTGTAATGTAATTACTGAATTTAGTCAAGTATGCTGTTACATTACTGCATCACTAAAAACGGAATGTGATTACAGTAACATGTTATGCTGGAATGTGTTACACCTAACACGTAGCAACTTTAAATGTTGTAACGTGTCCTGGAATTGTTGTCATTTTTCTGCCTTTGAGCTAGCAAGCATCATTTGTAGAATATAGTCAACAGTTATTAATAGTTATTAATAAAATTCATGCTTTAAATGCAGTCGGTTGTGTTTATTTGTGTACAGTGTTTTTAAACCTTAAGCAAACCAGCTATTTTAACAGGTTAAATGGGCACAATACTCACCGAAGTGTCACTGTTCATATAAACATTTATAGTGAACATCGAGAGATACAAAAAAAAATCCTTTTTTTCAGTCCAGTAACTGTCAAACTGTCCAGATGGTCGGACATCCTTGAACGACTTTGCACATAATTTGTTACAGATCATAAAGTGCTGGCATTTTTCCTCCATTCAAAGACGGTCAGTTTTGAAGCCAATCCACTTCCTTTGTGGGTGTGAACAAAGGTTATGAAGTTGATTGTAGAAGGATGTGGATTAGCTTTAAAACACCCCTCATGTGGACTAGCCCCTCTTCCCAAACAGCCCCCTTTCATTGCGACCATCCAGTCCGTGATAGATGAGGACAATGTCAACAAGAGCCTCGACATGAGAAATTGGGTTCGACAAGAAGCAGGCCTGGAGATTGCTCTCTCAGCGGTGATGGGATTTATCTTGTGTCTCTGTGTTACTTTGTAAACAGCAGTGTGCAAACATTTCCCCATTCTTGAGATATCAAAGGAGTGGCGGTCTATACCTTTAAGCTGTCCCACCTGTGTGCAAGGTCATGGCAGATATAGAACACACATACACACTCAGGCACACAATTTACCAACCACATTCCTAAGTGCCCGTGATGAGAAGTTTAGAGGGAGCAGATAAGGCATGTGGCTACAGGTAGAGCTGCTGCTCTGAGCTTCTACATTCCCACTGAAAGGACAGTGTCTGGGTGTGACTGCAAATCATCCCACTGTCTTGTACAACTCCAAGGCTTAGTCATTTGTAAACATAAAGTTTGCTCATAATTGTGGGTGTTAACACATTTTTACATGCGTTCCTTTTCGATTGCACATTCTTGCTTGATCTGACGTTCCCAATTAAGTCAGGCTTACTCACCATTATTTAGGTATATGAAATTTAAGAAAGTGCTTTTGACAGAGATGTCAGCTAGGTCAGTCCTTAACTTCAGAATTTAATCTTGTCGAAATCAAAATTACCACTGTGAGCAAACCAATTAATAGAAGTGTTGTTTCCTGTGTGGCTGTTAGCTGTCACTTCAGTGTAATCCTCGTCCACCCCATTCACTTCACAGTTTTCATCAGAACCAACCATCAAACTGATCACCATAATCCTTCTTCAAACTAGTGTTTGACTGTGCAAAAAAGGCTGTACTCCACAAAATAAAAGATTTATAGTATACTACGGTCAGATGTGTTCCTTTTTAATCACCAGTCACCCAAATATCTCACCCCAGCTGAGAAACAGCTTCATTCCAGAAGCTGTGAGAGTTCTCAATGCATAACGGGCATGAACTGTTGTTGTAGCACCTTAATCACTACTGACACTTACTGACACGTCACTTTATCAGTGCTGGTCATCATGCCCTTTTGCTGCTAAAGTATTTATACTTGCATTTTTATATCTAAACTCCATACTGGTACTCAGGTTTATTTGTATTATTTTATTACTTGTTATTCTGTGTTTCTGGTTATTTTTGTTTGGTGTTTTAGTTTTTTATTCTGGTTCTTTTCGCTCGCGGACCGTGTGTACATATTCTGTTCCACCTCATGTAAACGTGATGCGAATGACAATAAAGCTTCCTTGAATGCTTGAATAGAATCATCCAGTTTACAGTTTCTTACGGTAAAATGTTTAAAGTACTGAAAGCTTTATGAGACTGGTTGAAATGATAAAAGTTTCCACAATGATTTATAAAATTCAGTTTTGTTATGACCAGCACATAGACCACAGCAAAAAAAACAACAACAACTGAGTCAGTTACTGGGGAGTTTGAATGGTGTTTCTATCAGGCAGAAACACAAAGTAGGAGCAAAAAGGATTAAAAGTTTCATACACGTTGGATTCGGTCCATTTGATGGGATTGTGGCAAAGAGGAAGTGCACTGCATTGGCACTTCAGTATTAGCTTCATTCATTGCTGCTGGATTACAAATAGAGGGAGACTCTCTGTTAAGGTCCCCATCGCTGCACTATATCTGTTAATACCTAATACTTCTGTGATGTAACGTTAACTTTAAACATCTCAAACAACCCATCAAAGCATCTTTATTAAGGAACCTTTGACACTAAAGAGCTGGATAAAAACAATAGCAGACACTAGTAGATCGTAGCTCAAGAGTTGGCAGTTCATCTTGTAATCGGAAGGTTGCTGGTTCAAGCCCCGGCTCAGACAGTCTCAGTCATTGTGTCTTTGGGCAAGACACTTCACCTACTGCCTACTGGTGGTGGTCATAGGGGCTGATGGTGCAATATGGCAGCCTCACTTCTGTCAGTCTGACCCAGGGCAGCTGTGGCTACAACCGTGAATGAATAGTGGAATTGTAAAGCACTTTGAGGGTCACGAAAAGTGCTATATAAATGCAATCCATTATTATAAGGGGAAAACGCACATTAAATAGTTCTGTAGGCAGGACAATTTTACATAGCAAATATCAACATAAAACAAACAGAACATACATTTGCATCTTTGTCTCAGACACACAAAAAAACTTGATGAATCCCTTTAAGGTTAGTGAAGTAAATAAAAGCTTTAAAAAATGTTTTGTGTTGGTCCATATTCTGCCTCGAAACAGGAAATAATACAAATGAGAATCCCCAAACTTCCTGTGGACTTGTTTCTACTTTCTGGTTAAACAAAACACTTCAGCTATACATGTAACAAGTCTGGGCAAATTTAATCTTGGCTGTTTATCTCACTGTGCTGTGGCTTTTGTTGGCACTTTATGAAACTGGATGCATATGGATGTTAATGAGACCTGCATACAGTAAGTCTGGGGTATACTGAATACTAAAGACTTGACTTACTAACTACATACTAGAAAAAGAATGATGAAATTCTGTAATTCCAAAATTAAAAGTGGCGGTCTTCACTGGGGAAGCTTTTTTTAGTTCTTTTTATTTTGCTCTAAGCACACAGGAATGGCTAAGACAGTTGTTTAGATTAGAAGTCTCACCGTAAGAGCAATGTTACCTGACAGCGAGGCTTGTAACAGAAGGAGACTGAGACCTATAATGCATCAAGTAAGAGGATCTTTGGTCTGAAGTGGATCTGCACTCCTTATGAAGGGCTTTGGAAACTCTTCAGACGCAGCAGTGTACCCAGGAGATCAAAGTTTTCATTCTTTGGTTACGGTTTCCCCTGCTTATATTTATCACTATACTGCCACCATGTGGCTGAGAAATGGCAGTGTCAGAGTGGAGGCTTTGTGCTCTCTTCATTTTGGTGGGACGCCTTTTGTGCATTTATTCAGTCAAACTGTACAGTACAACTCAGACAAGTAAATTCACAGTGTTTTACAGAGAGATAGAAGGAGCGATTTAAAACAGATAATAGAAATATAAACACAGACATAAGAAGTGGCGAGCTGTTTCAAAGTGACAAAGTGGGTGAGAACACTACTTGTCCATATTCTTAGTTAACATTCTTGATTTGATTTATTTTGACATTATTTGATTTATTTTGACATTATTGTTATTTGATATTTCATATGTAGTCTGCAATAGGCAAACATCTACCATCCCGGGTTTGTTTATATTTTGCACTTTTACAGATTATATAATATAACATCTTGGTTTAAATCAATTCCTACAAGTTTGTTAAGTTAACATGTTCTTTATTTCAACTGTTAATTTGTTTAAACTTACCTTACCTACCTGTCTTCCAGAAACAAAAGGAGGAAATGTAGTTTTACTTCCTGCTTTATAGTTTCTTGGTTAATCCGAGGTCACAGGAAGAGACCAAGTGCAGAAGGGGACGTATTCTTGTAATTTAATAAAGTTGATTTTAGAGTGTTTATGGAGAAATTGATTTATTGTTGTAATATGTATTGATTACACCAGTAACCAGTTATGTTGCCAGTAAAGAGTAGCAGTAGAGGTTTGAGTATGATAATGTTCATCTTACCTACTGAATGGAATAGGCCAGAGGAGAAATTGTTTGGTTAAGTGGACTATTTAAGCAGAAGAACTCAGGTGTTTGGGGAGAAAGGACCAGGTCAGTGTAGCTGTGTTGAGTTGAGTTGAGTTGAGTTGAGTTGAGTTGAGTTGAGTTGAGTTGAGTTGAGTTGAGTTGAGTTGAGTTGAGTTGAGTTGAGTTGAGTTTTTGGTCACAAACACTGGACAGCATCAGTCTCCTGCACTTCTTTGGCCTCTTAAGTCAGGTCTTACCACACTCACAGATGTCCATGTTTATATGGTAAAGTAAAAGTACCTTCACTTTGCTTTGTTCTAACAGAGAACACCTGTCACTGCTGATCTGAGAGTCCTGCGTGTTTTGTAAGGCACAAGTAGATTTGAAAACGTAACTGAGTGATAATGATTTGTCACTTAAAAATTATTATGCATACATTTTAAACAACTTTGTTGGACTTATCTGGACATTTAACAAGAATATTGTACTTTTACACCAACAAAATTAAATTTTTGTGTGATTTTCATACATGGCTGCTTTTATATTTCACATTTATGTAGATACACTTTATAGAACTTATTTAATGTATTTTTTACTTTGTTGTTCCCCCTGTTCTGTTTTTGATATGTCAGTCTAACATGCATTCTTTAGTCTTACATTTAGTACAAATTATTACTCCTAATATAATGATAATAAAAATAATGCTCTCGGTGTGGTTGTGGTATTTTGAATTTAGCTGCAGAATAATCACATCAAAACCAAAGTATCATAAACCTGTATTTTATTCACAGTATGATACAGAAAATATATTAAATGTTTAAAGAGAGTCATTTTATTATTTCATTAAAAACTTTGAGTTCATTTTGAATGTGAATGCAGAAAGATATCTTTAAAAACATATGGATGCTGCAATGGTATGAATTTCAAAATCCTACATCACCTTGTTCTTCAACTTATTGCATTCACAAGATTTTTAAAAACACTTCACCTCTGACCTTGATTTTAAGGCCGAGGTCACTGAGATGTGATGTCATCCAAGATTTTAGTAGATAGAGTTTGAAACTCAGGTGTCGCTGGCCTACCCATCCGGCAGGGTCCTGACAATACCCCATCGGCCTTTTATGGCTGACGGTAAAAAGGGTTAGTTTTGAGAGCAACTTTTAATTTAGTTTTAGCCATATCTTTTGAGTGAAGTGTCATTTAGTTGTTGTCAGAATTTAGACATCTGAATTCATGTGATTACTAAATATCATAAGATTATTTTTGACTAAATCTAAAATGATACAGTTTCCTGGGCGTGTCTTACTGCCATGGTCCTTGGTGTTGGACCCAGTATTCTGAATTATTGATTTGGTTTCTGGTTTATAGGGTTCACATTTTAGCATATTTGGTTCTATTCCTTGTTCCTCTCTGCTTTAGAGTTAATTCCTCACTCAGTGTTTATCCTCATGTTTAGTCACCTGCATTAGCTTCATTTGTGTGTCTGTGTATCACGTTAAACTCTCAGTTTGCGTGTGTTCCTTGTCCGATCTTCTTTTATGCACTGTAAAATCGAATTAGCTGATAGAACTTAAAAAGATTATACAGACTCATTGGCTCAAAAAACAAAGTAAAGCTTGCTTACAATAATTAAGTTAGGACATCTTACTCATTCTGATGCTGTGTGTCTCCGGGAGTCAAGGTTTCAGTCTGTTCACTCCTCCCGCACGCCGTGACAGCAGATAAAGCTTTTTTTCCCATTTATTTCTGCCTCCTGACTTCTGCATTTGGGTCGACTCTCTGCCTACCGCACCGCACAGTGGTCCATCACACATGCTAACTGGAGCTCATCTCTCCAGAAATTTTTCAAGCCATTTTTATATTTTGATGAAAGTGTCGGTCCATTTCTTCATCATTTGTCTTCATGCTGTGACCCAGTATTTGTGTTTCAACATCTGGAATTATATTCTTTGATTACTGATCTTCGTGTTTTTGAGTTTTTTATTTAGTTCTCTCTCCCTTACCGTTTATCTCAGCCTGCAGTTAGTCTCTGTTCCCGTGTTTTCCCTGTTCTTTATATCCCTGTGTGCCACATCTAGTGCTTCTGTATTTCTTCTGTTCCAGAGTCTGTCGTGTTTCCATTTCAAGTCCTGATGTCATTCTTCCTGTTTTATTTTGATAGTCCTTGCCTTATGTCAGTGTATTCAGATTTTCTTTCTTTGTCTTGTTACATCTGATTTGTCCCAGCTGTCCTCCCACCCGTTCCCCATCCTCTTGTTGTCTTGCCTGTGCATTTAAACCCTGTGTTTTCCTTTACCATGTCGTACCCTCACTGTGCTGTGTTTCTCCCTTTGTGTTTGTGGCTGGTTCTCATTCTCAGTTCCTGTTTTTTTTTCTTCTTTTTTTCTAGTTTCCAGTTTAGTTCTAGTTTTCATGTTTGAGGTTCGGGATATTTTTGTGGAAAGTCTTCCCAGCAATAAAGCTGCTGCTTTAAGTTTTCATTCTGTGTATGAATCCTGCATTTGGGTCTTTCATCCTGCCTGTCACAGCACATATCCTGACACTGTCATGGTCCTGGGCCATGTTGGCCCAGTATTCTTAGTTTTCGTGTATTATGTTCTTTATTTATGCCTTGGTTCCTAGGTTGTTTAGTTAAGATGTTCCTTATTTGGTTACCCCCTGTGTGCCCCTGTGTATCTGTGAACCCTTGTTTCCCCTCCTTGTGTTTTATTCCACGTTTTCCCCAGCCTGTTATGTCCGTGCTCTCTCTCCTCCTGTCTGAACCTCTGTGTACTTCCTGTTTTACTTTGACAGTCTCTCGTCAGTATGTGTCATGTTGTGTTCACTCCTGCCCTGTCTTGTTACGATTATCTGTGTCAGCTGTGTTCCCCATGTGCTCCCACTTCCCTCGTTTACCCTCTGTGCATTTATGTCCATGTCTCCCTAAGTTCAGTGTCGCGTTCTCCCTCGTGCTGTGTGTGATTCTCCCTGTGTTTCCTGGTGAGCTTTATCTTTAGTTTTTCCCCAGTTTAGTTTTGTATTACTCGTGATCTGTCTTTCCAGCAATAAAGCTGTGCTTTCTGAGTTTATTCCCCGTGTCCCCGTGAGTTTGCGTTTGGGTCCTCTCCTGCCTGCCACACAGCCTAATCATGACAGACACATGCCTTTGTTTTTATTTTGTTATTATCTTGTTTTTGTCAGGAAGGGAAAAAAAGATCATTGGCAAAAAAGGCTAAAAAGTAAGTGGTACTAAAAAGAAACAGGTCAAGAAACATTTGGCAGCTAATTAGATTAGTTGGCAACAACTCTGTAACATTGCTAATGCAAACAGGCCAAGACTGACATAATCCCTACATCAAATATCTGAATGTAAGTGAGGTGTTTTTGAATTAAAGTTCTCTTTAAAGTTATGTAGAAACTGTAGAAATGGGTTGGCATCACTTTCCTTTCCAGACTATATGACCCAAAGGTGCATTGTATTATTATTTTTATTACTAGGATTATATTACAAGTGTTTGGATAATTAATTGTGCATTTTTAATTCAGGTGTGGTTGCATGTTTCAGTATTCTCATTCTGATTCTGATGGCAAAGAAAATAGCCTACAGTGTAAGACATTTAAAATAATGACAAAATAATGATATTTTCATATCATTATTTTGTCCTAAGGTAAATGGCCTGTATTTATATAGCGCTTTACTAGTCCCTAAGGACCCCAAAGCGCTTTACATATCCAGTCATCCACCCATTCACACACACATTCACACACTGGTGATGGCAAGCTACATTGTAGCCACAGCCACCCTGGGGCGCACTGACAGAGGCGAGGCTGCCGGACACTGGCGCCACCGGGCCCTCTGACCACCACCAGTAGGCAACGGGTGAAGTGTCTTGCCCAAGGAACAACGACCGAGACTGTCCAAGCCGGGGCTCGAAAGGTATAATGAATGAAGATCTACAGAGAAAATAATTAATATTTATTTTGTGTCCTAAAATGTGAAACTGCACCAACTACATCGGGTATAATCTGTGAGATGCCCTGTGGCTAATGATCACAAAATAAATCAAAGAATTGTTCTGCAAAAACCCTAAAATTAAAGAATCTTGGAATATTGCCAACCTTTGCATCCTTCATTACTATGAAGTAGTCCTGTAGTAGTGCAGTAGTACATTATTTATTAATACTTCATACACACCTGTAATGAAAAGGTCAGTCCCTTTAACACAAAATAAAAATAAAGTTCACATTTTAATTGCTAATTAATAATTCATTAATTTTAATTAAGGGACTGATACAAAGGATCAGTCAGAAAGTGTAGATGGGGAAAAATGCATTTTCTTGCCAACAGAAGTGATGTGGGAGAAGGAATGGACTCAGTTGCTACAAGTGTTGGATCGTCAAAGTAAATGGTGATGGCTAGTCATTGAAATCAGTTTTTATCCACTGCTGCACTAAACTAAACTAATACCATCATTATGCTGAAATTCATACTAAATTTAATCTGTAAATGTCACACCTCCACATGTAGCCAACACTTGCATGTCGGGGGATCTGTGGGCACACACACTTTATGCCTGGATTTCTCTATGTTATTGAAGTTAGTGTGTGTGTGTGTGTGTGGTGTGTGTTGTGTGTGTGTGTGTGTGTGTGTGTGTGTGTGTGTGTGTGTGTGTGTGTGGTGTCTATGACGTGTTCAGCAGTCTGATGGCCTGTGGAAAAGCTGTCTCTCAGTCTGCTGGTTCGGGACCGATGCTGCAGAACCTCCTTCCTGATGGAAGTAGTCTGAACACTCTTTGATGAAGAGTTTCATCAAAGACTGGAGTCCTTGATGATCCTCCCCACTTTCCTCAGGCACCGCTTCCTGTAGATGTCCTGGAGGAAGGGAAGCTCACCTCCAATTATCCACACTGCACTACTCTCTGGAGAGCTTTGCGGTTGTAAGCGGTGCTGTTGCCGTACCAGGTGGTGATGCAACCAGTGAGGATGCTCTCAATGGCACAGCGGTAGAAGGTCCTGAGGATGCGGGGGCTCATGCAGAATTTTTTCAGTCTCCTGAGAAAGAAGAGGTGCTGCTGCGCCTTCTTCACTGTTTTATTTATGTGTACTGACCATGTGAGATCCTCCACCAGGTGAACACCAAGAAAATGGAAGCTGCTCACTCTCTCCACAGCAGCTCCGTTGATGGTGATGGGGGTGTGTACTTCTCTGCACCTCCGGAAGTCCACTATCAGCTCCTTTGTCTTTGCGACATTGAGGATAAGATGGTTGTCTCGGCACCAGTGGGTCAGGGCGCTGACCTCCCCCCTGTAAGCAGTCTCATCACCTTTAGTGATAAGTCCCACCACTGTAGCGTCGTCCGTATATTTCACAATGATGTTGGAGTTGCTAGTGGCCGTGCAGTCGTAGGTGTAGAATGAGTACAGGAGAGAGCTCAATACACACCCCTGTGGAGCACCAGTGTTCATTATGTTGTCATCTGCTTCTTCCTCTGAGATATTCAAAGGGCTCTTAGGATCCGCTGTAATGGCAAAATCCCACAGAATGTCATCTCTTCTGTGTTCCTCCTGTCCAGAGTGCTGCAGCAGCAGGTGAGATACTTTACAGGAAAAAACAAAACTGGCTGTTAGGTAAAAGACTAATCACATTATTATCAGAGACTGTCAACATCCAGGTAACAGATAGACGCAGCAGAGCAGACAGACTGATGGCAAAAACAACATAAGGACTAACTACAAAACACAGAGCATCCAATTTATTCAGTGCAATATACATTTGAATTTGAAATATTTTTCTCAAACACAGCCTACTGTTCAACACCTGAAATTACTTTACATTTTCTTAAATTTGTTTTCAAAATTATTTGTTTTTAATTGACCCAGAAACTATCATTAGCTCTATATAATGCCTCTCTGCCTGCGATAGTTTTTCTTCCCACTGTTATCATGGCTCTCATGAGCATTAGCAGCTATGCTAATACTTATTCTTAAGTGACCTTACAGGTTTTAAAGGGAAAAAGTTTACTGTCCTTCTTTTATGTGACTTCCATTTGAGTTTAAAATGATGTCTCAGCTCAAGCCATCATTTTAGTGTTAAAAATGAAGCAGAGCCAAGTGTGAACTCTTATTGTGACAGTTGGGACCACATCTGAGGAGGCAGAGTAATTTCACAGAGCCAACTGACTCAGAGAAGCGTCTAGTTGTGTGTCTGAGGTAAAACTGTATTGTTTTGCTATTTCCATATCACTGTATATTGAGTGTGCGTTTGGAGCTACAAGCACACTTGTTAATGCAGTGCCTAGCATCATATTGTTTATATAGTAAAAACTGCTATAGGATTTTTAAGGTTAATATTTTAAACTGTAAATGTAAAAACTACTATAAAAAACACGTTTGAAAATTGAGATTTTCTGTCAAATCTTTCGTCTTCAATATTTTACACATTTAAAATTGTTAGGACTCAAATCATCTTATGTTTTTGCAGATTTCGTAGCACTCGTGATCCTTTCACCACCACGGTTAGCAGTTTACACCGGGGATTTCCACTGTGGCCCAAATAGTCAAAGGAACTTGTGACCTCATCAGTGAAACCATGAAAGGCAGTCATGTGCCATTCAATACAGAGGAGACATGACAAGAAACTGCCAGGAGCTTTGAGGAACAGTGAAATTCCCAATTGTGTAGGTGCACTGGACGGGAAGCACATGATTATACAAGCATCGCTGAACTCCGGCTCTTTGTATTCCAGTTATAAAGGAACATTTTCAATAGTCCTGTTGGCACTTGTGGATGCCACTATAGATTTCTTGCAGTTGAAGTCAGAGGTTTTTGCAACAACGGCGATGGAGGCATCTTTGCCAATTCCCATCACATTCCATGTCCCACCAGCCTCTCCTCTACCTTCTGCACCAGATTGGCACCAGTGCTATATGTGATTGTGGCTGATGAGGCGTTCCCTATGAAGCCATTTACCACATAAACAGACAGAAAACTCATATACACAGCCATACCAAACACAAACACTCCTATATACAGCACAGACAAATACACAGCCGTACAACACAAACAGATGTACATACATACACACACACACACGCCCACAAACGCACATATTAAGCAACCAATCAACACTCCGAACATGACCAAACTGAGGTTTGTCACATGGGATGTACATGGAATTGTTTCCAGGGAAAAGAAAAATTACTAACCGATTAAATGATTATCGGGGAGACTTTGTCTTTCTACAGGAGACTCATGTGTCCATGTGTGCACACACTTACTTCTCCACAGTTCCATCACAAGTTCACAGCCTGTTACAACTCAGAACAAAGAGGGAGCCTCTTTAATGCTTTTTAATGCCATTCTTGTTCATAGTCTTGTTACTTCCCGGATTGATTACTGTAATTCACTTCTTTTTGGTCTTACTCAAAAATCAATCCACAAGCTTCAACGTGCCCAGAACTCTGCTGCCCATATTATCATCAGGACCCTTTCTATCCATCACATCACTCCTGTGCTGCAGCGGCTTCATTGGCTCCCGGTTAAATATTGCATCAATTTCAAAATATTCTTGTACACATTTAAGGCTATCCATCATCTCTCCCCTCCATATCTCTCTGATCTGGTTCAGATCACCATCCCATCTCGGTGTCTTCTTCTTCTCTTTCTCTTTCTGTCCCCTCCCCCGATCCTTCCACCATGGGTAGCAGGGCATTCAGCTGCTCTGCTCCTCGACTCTGGAATTCCCAACCTCCTGATTTAAGAAATATCACCTCCTTCTCTCTCTTTAAGTCCCAACTCAAAAATCATTTGTTCAAAATAGCTTATCCCACATAACCTCTCACTCTGCTATTTTAAATTTGTTTTATGTCTTATGCTTTTATAATTGTGTAAACTGCTCGCTTTTATGTTGTTTTTATTATTCTGCTGTGTACAGTGTCCTTGAGTGTTCTGAAAGGTGCTTTCAAATAAAACGTATTATTATTATTACTATTATTATTTTACACACGTGCATTAATCTTATTTAAAGGGATACACTTATCCTGCGGTCTAGTACTTACCTCTATATACATTTTAGACTGTCTATGAAATATCTAGAACATTTATAAAAACTTGATCATTTCTGATAAAAAACAAAATCAGTAGCTGAAGTAGAGTCTAGTCTGTTTACATTGACTACTGTCTTAATGTGGGCGACTTCTTCACAGTTTATTTTTCTTTCATTAAAAAATGCAGGTGGCCAGATGAAGCCTCACCACCCCCTGGTGGTCAAAACCTTTATTGCCATTTCATCTATTTATTATTCCTCTTGGCTGCCTTACAACAGTGTCAGCGTGGGAGTGATAGCTAGCAAGAAATTAAAACACCTTAACCTGAATTTTTGTGGTTTATTCTTTTGTTTATCTAATTTGTTTTTTAATGATGTTGAGGCAATAGTAATAGAAGGATATCAATGTCAAATAATTGCCAGTACCAAAATAAAGTGAGTTGCAGTAATCCAGCCTTGAGGTCACAAAGGCGTGGATGAGCTTTTCCAGGTCCTTATGCAGAACATATGCCTAGCCTTAGAGATGAGACGCAGTTGGTAGAAACTAGATCTAACTACAGCAGGCACTTTATCGAGTTTGAACGAGCTGTCAAGGAACACGCCCAGATTGCTAAGAGTGTCAGAAAGGGAGCTGGTAAGGGAACGAGGAACGTTGCTGCCAAATACCACGATTTCAGTTTTCTTATCATTTAGGATAAAAGAGTTTGCCAGTAAATGAATACTCTCCCAGTATTCATTTACTGGGAGAAAGTGTTGTTATATAGGGGGAAGCCCTTCTCCTTTTAGCATGCTCCATGATAACAAGCGCGTCTATGTCAGATGTGAAACTCCAACAGGAAGACTAAATATCTATAAATTATAAATCACACCAACGCTCGAACCACCTGCTAAAACAGCGAGGCTTCAGACGTCAATAGTGACGTCACTCGCCCTTAAAGAAGCAAGCCTCGGCACGCGCTTGATAAAAGCCTTCCTGGATTTCTCGACGGCGCAGCGCGTCCCATCACTAATTCCAGGCTTCACTTCCAAAATGAATTTTTCCATTTTATCAGCTATCATTCGGCTGAACCCGGCACTGCTCGGGCATCTTCGGAAGTAATGGGCGTGCTCGAATGCAGTGCGTCTCAACCGGCGGTACAATCGGATGATCCCGGGCGGGCGGAGCCAATTAGGAGGAAATGGTACAGTTGGCTGACTCCTCCTAAGAAAACCGGCGACGAACATCAGTACCCGGCAGTTTCATCGTACATCTGTACCGCTTTCAACTCAACGTTACAACAGCGTGTTAAATCTCTTGAGCCAGTCTTAGGTCACTCACAAAAACCACACCAACACTTACTTCTAAACCAAGCGGCACTCGTATGGTGCAATTTTGCTTTAGAAATATACGCCAAGGGCTTGGAGATTAACGTTTCAGAGAAATTGCTGCAGGATGGAGACGCAAATACATGTACCCGTGGGCTCACCGGTAATTAGAAAAATCCCAGTTTTCGTGGACGAGCGCAAGGTAACGGAGGGAGCGATGAAGCTCATTAAAGAGCTGAGACCGGCGTGGGACTCGAGCGACGTCAAGACCAAGGTAACGTTAGCCGCAAAGCTAGCTGTACTGATTAGGCTAGGCTAGGAAAGGATTGACAGCTTTGCAGCATCACCGGCAAGCTAGTAGGAGGGTCGTGGCAACCTGACATGTCGCCTAGCTGAATTAATTTTATTGCACCGCCTATAGTTGACTATTTCTATTTTCTTTACCAACTAAGAAGTTTAAATTGGTTTTGCTTTAGAGAAAATTTACATTTATAGGTTACCGTAGCTATCAATGTGTTCTAATTAGTTAGCAAACTTGCACCAGGATGTCCCAAAACTTGGTACGCTTCTTATCTGTAGTGCATGTCCAAAGTGCACATCGCGTAGGGCACTTAAAGACGGTGTGAAAGCTGGTATAAGTCGCGCTGTCATCTTGGTGTTAGAGGACAGCTGATGGTGGCGCGATGGTCAGTTTGATAGAGGAACACGGTGATCGGTAATAATTACTAGTTCAAAGGGACAGACTGTGTTACAGCAGGTCCCTGAGCTTTCTGTTCATTATAGCCTGCAGCTGATTGCTGTGTCTCGTTTCTTCCCAAATACATGTGTGTGTGAATCCTAATGATATTAGACACACTAGATTTTGGACATGTACAATGGAGTGTACATGTTGGAGGCCAAGATATACAGTCTCTTCTTTTAAACCGTTTAAATGTTTTCTTAAAAAATAGTACTAAAGAAGTGTGTGTGTGTGTGTGTGTGTGTGTGTGTGTGTGTGTGTGTTGAAAAAAACCGTTGAGAAAAAACATCTTCCAGTTTTACTATGTCCACTACAGAGGATATAGCAAATAGGCTGAGTCTCCGGATAATATTGTTGTTGTTCCCATTTTATACAAGTAAAATAAAAAACTTTTTTTAAAGTGTTTTAAAGTCTTTCGTCTCCCTGAACATTTTCTCAGCTACAAAAGCAGAGATTAAACATCAGCCCCAGTCATATGTATCTTATCACTGATGGGCATTAGCAAGCCAACATGTCTCTCTAGCTTTCAGGTGAAGTCAGATTACTGGGACACGCCCACCTGAATGGCAAAAACAGTACTGCTTGCCCTCCAGCAATAATTTGAACTTTGAGTTTAATTTAGCGTAATAGTTACTGTGCTACTAGATGTGCTAATCAGCATTTATTTATAGCTGCTGTAGATCGGGCACCAACACGTGAGCACACCTCTGCCAACCCTGCCTTACAGGTCAAATCCCACCAATCATTGCTTCTCACCAGCAGCCCAGGCTGTTAGTGGCAGCTCATTTAAACTGTAATAATGATTTACCTGACAACGGAAAAATACTTTACTGTTATGTCATAACATTAATGTCACAAATTATTACTACTGGAATTTTAGTGACCCTGCACTGTAAAAGTCTAAGTCAGCAAACCGTAAGATTTACATGTGGTAGTTTGAAAACTTTTATCCTTTTATCCATACAAAAGCCATCTACTGTTATGGTATGTGGGCTGATGGTGATGCCAGCCATCTGAGAATACAAATTCAGATGCAGGCAGACAGGACATTGTTGGTTCTTTTAAAGGGGAAAGAATGAGATCGCAGATGCATGCTTTGCAAATGAGCTTTCTCCGAACTGTAGATAAGCTCTCCATTAGCATAGGAAGAGGAATTGAGTCATTTGGGAGGGGTTCAGAGTAGAGCCGCTGTTCCTCCACATCGAAAGGAGTCAGTTGAGGTATTGCCTTCTGGGTAAGGTGTTTCAGTTGGGTACGTCCTACCTGGAGGAGGCAGACCAAGGACACGCTGGAGAGATTCTGTCTCTCGGCTGGCCTGGAAACACCCCAATAAGTCTAAGATAAACTGGAGGGCTCGCTGGTTGGTGAGAGGGAGATCTGGGCTCCCTGCTTAGCCTGGTGCCCCTGCATCCCATTATCAGATACTGGACGATTTATTCATTCGTTATGTTAGAGCTGAACTTTTATTGAGTAGTTGTCATGAATTTTTAAACAGTGGAAATCATTTTGTCTTGATGGAGTGATCAGGCCTGAGAGTCAACAGGAGAAAATTTTTATGAATTGTATTGATCTTAATTTTTAGCAGGTTTATCTTTTTTTTTTTAGTACCTTATTTGTTTATTTTTATTGTTTTTGAATACATCTATAATTCCCTTTTTTTTTTCGGACCCTCATGCTCCTGTAACAAGTGAATTTCCCTACTGTGGGATTAAAATCTATATCTAATATTTGCAAATTAACTTTTCATTAAACAGGGGATTAAAAGGTTGGAAGTAAAGCCTTGATGTTGATTTACAAATTTGAAGGAAACTCATATATGGAATTCATCGTCATAGGCCTACCTCAGGTTTGTGCTTTTGCTTATACTTTGATGTGGGACGATAATAACAATGTGCTTTAATAATATAGGCCATGAGCTAAACATCCACCCCTATAACAACGTCATGACATACTGTACCATTGGGTATGTAGACAATGGTGCTTATCAGCAGCACCTTTATTCATTGTAATATAATAACAGTTGGTGGCAGATGTGGTTCTAAGAAGTCTTTTTAAAAGATTTCCCTAGAAGTGTGGTGGTGTTAGGTAATCCACAGAGACTTGACTCGTCAGGGAAAGGAAAATGCATAATTGATTCCAGGTAAAAGGATCTAGTAACTGTTGTGTCGTAGCTGGGTCAAAGTTTTTGGAGCAGTGAGCACTACAGAACTGTTAAAAGTCCCCAGTGGCACAGTCTAAGCCCAGCTGCTTCAGCCCTGTATTTACATCCTGGTTACTCCTCTCCCTGGGCCTCGCACAACAGCCACCTGCAGCTGAGGATGTGACCGTGTTTACCTCGACTTTTCCAGGCCAGACTGGCAAAACTTCTCTCAACGACTACCACTCTGACAGTAGATTTATACACCTGCACTGCTGACAGGAAGACCTGACCGGCCCTGCCACCTGGACAGGGAGATTTTTATTGTCTATTGCCAAACATCCACTCACTTCCTGAAAATGGCAGAGTGCCTGCAGCAACAGAGTAATGGTCTCCTCTTACAAGTTTCACATAACAAAGACTCAAAGATTCACGTCAATCAAAGGAAACCTGTTCCAGCCTGTACAGTGAGGTCACCCTACAGGGACCTGGTTATTGGTAGTGGGGTGGTTGAGGGGGGGAGGATGCCACCATCAATGTCCCATGCAAGCAGTATATGGCAGAATGTTTACCTCTGTCTGGGTCCAAGCTTATCGCTGTCTGTCGATGTATTGATCGTAGGTCTTAGCAGCGTATTGTGTGGCGGGCAGAAGGGATCAGTCACGTTTTGGCAAAGGCGTGTATGTTTGTGTATGAATGGTCATAACAGGGATGTCTGTCGCCCATCTTTGTGGTGAGCCACGTGTGGAATGCCAGATATGCGTGAGTGAGCGTCTGGTCCTTGGGGGGAGATGCAGGCAGTGTGTATGTTGTTATTGTGTCCGCTGCAGCGGGACGGACCAGCCCACCACTGTCCACTGGAGCCACGCTGTCACTCCGATTTTTTTTGTTTTTTAAGGCTAAGTTTCAAACACACAAGGCTTTTTGCTAACTTTTCATTTTAGAAAAAGCATTTGACTCAGCTTGTTGACAGCATCAGTCTTTAAGACTGATCAGGCGACGTGCAAGAAGTCTTCACCAGTGATATGAAGGAACATTCAGGGTGTTTTTACACCTACGCTGTTTAGTCCGTTTTAATTTAACTCTGGTTCGTTTTCCCAACTGGTGCGGTTTGTTTGTGTAGATGTGAACATAGTAACTGCACTCACATGTGGACCAAAACAACCACACCAAGAACCAACAGTCCAAAGTCCAAACGAACTCCAGAGAGGTTCATTTACAGTTCATTTACAGTGTGAACGTGAGCCGATATGAAACAAATACTGGGTGTACATTACAAGCTTAAAAAACATCCTGTACCCAGATAGAGAAAATCACCAGTTAACCTTTGGACTGTGGGAGGAAATCAGAATACATGGGGAGCACCCACGCAGGCACTAGCAGAATATGCAAGGTCCACACAGTTGATGGATTTGAACCCTGGACCTTCTTGCTGTGACGTGACAGTTGTAACTACTGCACCACTGTACCGTCCAGGATGATATGATCAAGATAAAAATGTTTCCTCTTAGACTAAAGGGAGTAACTCAGTATAATGTTGGTATGTCATCATCGTCATCAGCGTAAGGGGACAAGTGGGCTTTGTGGATGCCACACAAACACTCAACCACTTGTCGAGAACATGGTGGCAGATGACTCTATCTGAGGACTGTATCTGTGTAGACCGCTGCAGAGGGCTGTTGAACCACTACACTCTGTAGTGTGCATTCATTTTTGATGAGAGTTTTATGCCCTACTGTAATATGCCTCTCCATGTCACTGTCCATACACTGCTCTTGCTAACACAGACTGACCATGCCCTGTTCTCATGTTCTTGTACAACTATTATTCAAACAAAATCTTAGTAAGATGACTTAAAAACCACTTCAACATTTAGCTCAAGTCTTCTGTGAACCCTGCGGAGGCGTTCTGACATATTCATCTCATGTAGGTCAAAGCTGTATGGTGTCTTCAGGGTTGATGTTGACTTAGAGGTAACTAATAGCTTTAAGGAAAACAGTCCTGAAGCACCATGGCGCTGTACAATCAGAGGCTCTGTTTGAGACGAGATGTGGTTTCATCTTTTTCCAGCTCTTCACCGATGGAACCACCAACAAGCTAGTGGGCTGCTACGTGGACGACAGTCCAGATGACGTAGTCCTGGTCCGAGTATATGGAAACAAAACAGAGCTGATTGTGGACCGAGACAATGAGCTTAAGAGCTTTCAGGTAGTGTTGCCGCGTTGCAGAGTCCTAAATTAATTAACGTAAGCAGTTGTTTGCTCCTACCTCATTGTCATCTTTTTGTGTGTCTCCTAGGTGCTGCATGCTAATGGTTGTGCTCCTCGCCTCTACTGCACCTTTCTAAATGGCATCTGCTATGAGTTCATGCAGGGAGATGCACTTGGAACGCAGGATGTCAGAGATCCTACTCTGCTCAGGTGTGAATTTGTCACAGCAATGTTTGAATGGGTTTTTTGAGTTTACTCAAAGATGGTGAAAATTTTAACATCAGTGCTTTTCTGCCTCATACAACAAAGATTAGACACATGGAGAAATGCACAGGACACACAAAAAAAGAACTGTATAATGAAGAAAACGGACAATTCCACAAGGTTCTGAGCTGAAACGCAACATTTAGAGGGAATGCTTTATCTGGTAACACAATGTTTTGACTGTGAAACAGTCTTCCCATTGTGGACGTCAGCTCTGTGTAGTGGACATTATGTATTTGCTTGTTTTAATTCAACTATCTCCAGGAACTCTGTAACCAAAATTTGTCCTTGTAGATAAATGAAGTAGGACACTCTGCCATTGTACTGTGGGGATTCTTTACAACTAGATACTAATGGTCTGTAGTTGAAATCTTGCCACGACTGTAACCTTGTTCTGTCTGTCTCCGCTCAGGCTGATAGCCAGGGAAATGGCTCGTATCCACGCCATCCATGCACACAACGGCTGCATCCCCAAACCCAACCTCTGGATCAAGATGCGAAAATATTTCTCACTTGTAGCCACAGAATTCACAGAGCAAGCCTCCAACATCAGGTGAGCTCCTGCTTATCTACTTTCAAAGCTCAAAGTTAAGGTTATCATTATCACCGTGATAATGATGCAAATAGTCCATAAAGCCCAGCATGAGTTTCCTGTTAAATGAGAACATAAGCTGTTTGCATAGAGCCTGAAATATTCTGCAAGTTCTCCGTGATGAAGCAGTGGGGTAGTTGGGCTTTCTTTGCATAAAAAATGACAGAGATAACTGCAAAAAGCGTACGACTGTATCCTGTGCGGTTCATGTATTGATGTCCAAATATAAACTTTAACATTATTTCTGGGTTTGAAGGCTAACAAATGTTCCTGTTGGCACAGCACTGTCCATTTGAGAATGCGTTAGCAATTAAGACTGTCACGCAGCTGAAATACTCGGCACTGACTCAAGTTCTCTTTATTTTTTCCAGGTTTGTTTAAAAAGCATGTAGGACTAAATAAGCAATACACCTTAGCTAGTCTCAGTAGAAGAGAGTTAGGTGCTCTGCTGCAAATACAAGGTCTCCTGTTCCATTGCAAGCACACATACTGCAAAGTCGCATGATTTGACAGCATATGGGATATAGCCCAAATCAAGTCTGTAGAGAGAAGTAAACATGTGCTAAGGTCAGACGCCGGGCAGAATTAACCAATGACACAATAATGTTATTGCTATGCTAATTAGCTCATTACAACAATGGAGCAAGCTTTATATTTCTACTGAAATATGTTAGCATGGAGACAGTAAACTTTTTAATCTTATCTTTGTGTTTTATATGAGTAAAATATCGTTGACTTGTAGCTTTAGCATAAAACTGAACACTTGGCTTGCAGCATAGAAAACGTCAAGATATTTGTCAGCCAAAAGATGAGATGTAATAGAGATGTAATTTCCCAGCCTTACCTAGAAGTGTGTTTAATGAAAATGTAAATTCATCTCTATATAATAAGGAGGATAGCATGGCAGAGACATGTGGAGCAGATAAAGTATACCATTTTATAACCTGGCCAGCTGCCCAGTCCCAGCTAATATCTTTGTTCTCTTCCCTGTTAGATTAAGTCCAGCATGTGGCTTATATAACTGTAACAATAATAGCAGACTGGATTAGGGAGTGTTTGGCATTCAGTGGGCCAGCAGATGTTTGCTTAGCCCGGTCTATCAGATCACTTTATCCCGTCCTTGGTAACACAGACAGCTAGAGTCCCTGGTCCTGGACAGCAGACACTTGTTGCACACTGCTATCTGAGAAGCCCTCATGTTGCGCTTCATTTTAATAGGCCGGTGTTATTTGTAGCATTTAGTCTAAATCAGAATCATTTCAGTAACATTTCCTCTGTGGATGACATGTTAGATGAGTTAAGTTTGAGTGAGTGTCAGAGAGAGAGCTAGCTAGATGGAGATCTGAGAGGAGAGGGTGCATCCTGTGTGCACACTGGTTTTCTCTGAGCTCAGACTGTCTTCAGGTTGATACTGGAGTAATCCACATAAGCCCATTACATTTAACAAAGGGGTTTCTACTCAGCACTCTTAGCTTTTGCTTGGATGAGACTACCTTAGCTCTTTCTCTGCTATCTAGTAAGACCACCTTTGGACTACCATCAGATCAGACTACACAATCTTAGCTGGGCTGAACCCTTCGTGATGCGTGAATCCTCAGTAGGTTTGTGTCATGTGCACACAGATGAGAAGAGCAAAGATTTATATAAATACTGGTGCAGGATATGCATGAATGTTTATTTCAAGTACAGTGTGGAATAAATCGCAGATCAGATGTTGGTAGTCAGGTCTGAAAACTCAGGAAATGAGGTGTAATGTAGCCGTAATAACAGTGACTCCAGCACCAGGAGGGTCCACTGAGAACTTGTTTCTCTGCAACTGTGTTCCCAGGAGTCAGCAGGCCAAAGCCCCACTGAGCTTGTGTGTGCTGCCTGTGCATGTCGCACTCAGTTGTTTTCATTTCACATATGTTCTCACGTGGCATGATACCAAAATAATGAAAGGTGTTTTATTTAGGTGAAAAACGGCCAGTGAAAGTATTCCTGTGATACTTACTTAACAGGTGGACACAGTGTTGTGCGTGCAGCTATTCTGAATGGTTGTCACAACAATGTGCGCGACTACACTGACCGTCTCTCCATTTCCTTCCCTGTCCAGAATACAGCAGGAAGTTCCCAGCAAGGTGGTGCTGGAGCAGGAGATGGTTTGGATGAAGGAACATCTTTCCACACTGGGCTCACCTGTGGTGCTCTGTCACAATGACCTGCTCTGCAAGAACATCATCCACAACAGCAAAGAGGGTAAGTGTCTGAGGCTTAATCTGAGCTTCTTGTCTCACGGCTGTGATTCTATTTTACAACCAGAATGAGCAGCAGCACTTCTAACTTCACTCCCCACACTGCCCCCATTCCAGTGGATCATTGACAGCTGGATCACTAGAAGTGAGGCATGTTATACTAACTGCCTGCACCAGCACAAAAACATCTTTTGGTGTTAACATGTAAAGGTTGGGAGTTACTAAAGTAATGCTTTATTTGCATAATATTTCCCTTTTAGTATAACTTTCTGTTTGTGCATCTATAACAACCAGCATGCACACATACAGCTCTCTAATATCATATGCTGACTTTTACAGTTGTTCCCTTTTATTCTTTAGGCAGTCTGTGCTAACATTTATAGAAATGGCCTTGGGCTTTGAGGAGTTTCAAAACAGACAGATAGTTGTCACATGTGTTCGCCAAGCTGTGGTACAAAATACTAAGAATTCTAATATTTTGTACCACAGCTTGGCTAATGCAAACAGCTGGACAAATTAGCTTGAATCCACAATAGCTGACTACGTTAGCATTAGCCATGATGCACAGTGCAGCATGCTGATAACCATCAATGACCGGAAAAAAGGATTTGTGTGCTCTACAAATGAAGAAGAAACACCCATAAACAAATATTATATGTTAGTTTGGTTTCTGGGGGGAAAAGCATTTGCCTGTTAGCATATTAATTCAGCCGTAATGTTAGCATTCCCAATAACTAGGATTTATCTGGCGGTTACTGGGTTTTAAGGAAAACAGAAACATGATCTTTGCAACTAGAGCAGGGCAATATGGCCAAAAATATTTATCACGATATATATTTGAAAATTTGCGATAACGATATAACTGACGATATAATTGATGCGAGACAAAATACAACTCCACAACATTACTAGCGCAAAAAGACAACCTTCCATTTATTTTCACTTAAACAAGAAGCTGGTTTTTATGTACATTAAAGCTTTATAAAAATGTAACAGTGCAAATGCAAATTCCTTGCTGAAAGTTTAACCAAAAGGCATTTCCAGTAGAAATGGGCTGACATATCCTGAGCATAACCATGTATAATATCCACTGAAGTTAAAAAGAGGTGCTTTGCAACATTAAACTGCAGTGTGCAGTACGTATTTTTCGGACCATAAGGTGCACGGGATTATAAGGCACATTAAGCGAAACAAAGCAGTCAGATAAATCAAACTTTATTAAACTCATTCTTCTTGCTTCCTCCACTTCTGTACCATTGATTCATTAATGTTGAATTCTCTGGCAGCTGCTCTATTCCCATGTTGTTGCAGTATATTAATGACTAACCTCGTATTGTGGATGGATTATCTCAGTTGTTCTCCTGACTGAAGTTTGGTCCGTTTACAGCATCCTGCCATGCGATTGCATTTGTCTCTAACTATCAGGAACCTTAACGTTAACTTTTATAAGTGGAAAAGTGTTAGTGTTCGTCCTCCAGCTTCACTGTTTATGTTATGCTAACATAGCTGTGTCGCTAGCGATCACGTAGCACATCATTATATACCAGCTAGCCCAACTTCAGTAACCCTACAAACGTCACTGCTGTTTAGTTTCCTGTCTTCATTTATGTTGGAGTGATAGCAGAGCTGTACGTTTGAATTTTTCCAGAAATCTCTAGTCAGAACAGAGGGGCCGATGGCTGATATGGCAGCCTCGCTTCTGTCAGTCTGCCCCAGGGCAGCTGTGGCTACAACTGTAGCTGCCTCCACCAGTGTGTGAATGTGAGAGTGAATGAATAGTGGTATTGTAAAGTGCTTTGGGTGCCTTGAAAAGCGCTATATAAATCCAATCCATTATTATATCATGCTTAGGTAACTAGCGAAACTAGCGAGCTAACTTCCGCTAGCTTCCTGCTAACTTCTAACTCCGTTAAATGTAATAACTTTTGTTTTCATGGATGCCTGGAAGTTAAACTTCATAGTTACACCTGGTAAAGCAGCAATGCTGATCGTTTTATTAAAGATGAAAGAATTTAGACAGTTTTTAACTCTCAGTGATGCTGCAGTGTTGTTTGACCTGAAGCATACGGAGTTTAGGACCCAGATTACTCCCAGATTTAAGAGCATCTTAGTCCGACAAATACGACAATAACGACGGCCGCTTGCATGTTCTGCAAAAAAATGTGCTTTGTGTGTATCTGACGGACAAACACCAAACCAGTTCCACATCACGGAAGTTGCACCATTTTTACAAACCAATTCTGGTTCATCTGTTTCACTCAACAATCGGCCATGTGCGTATGAAAACAAAGGCACTGCGCATGCGCGTTTTACTCATATTCTATCGCGATATTTCATTTTCCTATCGTTGCCTAACATTATACCGGTATTACCGTGAACGGTATAATATGGCCCAGCCCTATTTGCAACAGCACCTCTTGTACTACAATTCAAAAACTTCTCTATTGTAGGATCAAGAAACACATGCAGCGTGAAACAAGAAGCAAAACAGGAAAAAAATGAATGAGCGTGATGTGTGTATTTATGCTTGTGCACCAGTTGCAGTGGTTTCATTAACACTGCATTCATCGGGATCTTCCAAAATGCTCCTTGGTCAGGTCTGCTGATATATATTTTGGGTTTATATAGTGCAACTGCTTGTAATAAAACAGACTTTATGTAAAGACTCAGCTCAGGATTCATATAAAGGACTACTCCCTGCTCCGTCCCCATCAGTTCGAGAAATAAAAAACCTTTGCTTAGATTATAAGCAACAAGCTGTGCATATGTTGTTAGTAAGTTATTGGTGGCAGCATTTACTGTCATACATATTGTTACTAAATCACCTCTGGAGCCACAAGCATTATTCAGTTTTTGTGGATTCATGTTAATTTGCCCAGCTAAGTCTGTCTATCTGGTCTTTGTATATCTGCTCCTTGTCTATAGTAACGACAGACTGTTGTTACTATAGACAAAGATCAAAGATTTGCAGTTTTTCAGTGCATTCATGTAAATTTCCATGAATGTTGCAAAGGCGTTGTTCACTGGCTCTTGTTCCGGTCATCCAGGTGTAGATGACTGGTGTACAGTTTGACCAACAAGTCCCTCCAGTGCGTCTAATAGTCACATAATCCCTCTACTTCCTGCTGTCTCAAGATGACCATCAAAAACAATCCCTGCCCCAACAAAGGAAGATTAACTGAAGCACACAGCGGTTCCATGTAAAGATGCTCTTCAGGTTCAGTCAGTAGCACTTAAGTGAAGAGGCAGCACAGCTAGCAGGCTTTTTAACTGTCTCTGACTTTGTCTGTCATGTGACCGTGCACTGCATGTGGCAGCAGTACCTGAAGAGTGCTTCATATTGCTTCCCTTCAGCTTTGCTGTAAATGACCACATGCATAATAATGTAACATACGTGTTTTCCTTTCTCTGGTCTCCTTAAGGTCATGTGCGCTTCATCGACTATGAGTACTCCAGCTACAACTACCAGGCCTTTGACATCGGCAACCACTTCAATGAATTTGCAGGTCAGCAAAAGCACAGTGTGATTTACATGAGTTAGTTATGTGTTGGTGGTGCACAGCTTATCCTTCGACTGCACGTCCATGTGTTTGTTCAGGCATGACTGAGCCGAACTATGGACTCTATCCTAGTCGGGAAATGCAAATGGAGTGGCTCAAGGTGTATCTGCAGGCTTACAAACTCTTCACCAAGAACACAGAGGAGGTCAGCCAGCGAGAGCTAGAGACGCTCTACGTTCAGGTCAACAAGTTTGCTCTGGTGAGACAGATGTTGACAGATGCACACAGTATCTCTTGCAAGCTCAACCCTGCTGTTTCATGGTACACATCTGATATCTCATTTGTTTTCTCTCAAGGCTTCTCACTTCTTTTGGGGTTTCTGGGCTCTCATCCAAGCCAAATACTCCTCCATCGATTTTGACTTCCTGGGGTAAGTGTGCGTGTGTGAAGAGGTTAGCACTAAGCATCATGACTGTACATGCACACATACACAGAGACGCACACACCACCACATCCGTGCAGATGAGTTAAGCAAGTCATGGTTGAATGTGTTTGGGAATGTGGCAAAGGTTCACCAATCTGCCAAAAATTGTGTCCACAAACTTTTTTTATCTTATCTAAAGAACACATTTGTAACATTCCAAGAAGAAATCTTGGAGAAGAGACATCTCTGTGCAAGCGACAAAGTCAAAAATCAGTCTTTTCTGTCTCTCCGTCTGCAGGTACGCCGTGCTACGTTTCAACCAGTACTTCAAGACTAAACCTGCAGTGATGGCCCTGCAGATCCCAGAGTGAGAGGAGGCGACGGAAGCCAGAAGGACGAGGAGAGGAGCCCAGAAGGAGGTGTGTTTGAAGGTTAAATGCTGGGACTTCCTCTCCCATGAAGACGCTTCTGTGAGCCAGCTGTTGATGGACCACTCCTCGGTCAGCCTGGCATCCTTTTCCTGCAACAAGCGCAATTACTCTTTGATTCCCCCAAACTTTAGCTCCACGTACGTCACCGCTGTAGCCCGAGAATGACAAAACTTTCGTGTGTGTATGTGTGCAAGTGCATTCGTCTGCGTTTCTAATATATGTTGAAAAAGCGTCACGCTTTTCCTCTTAGAGCAGCTGAACCAGGCGTAGAGAGGTCTGTGTTTGGGATAGGACACCAAAATGTTCCACAACGCTGGTAATGATGTCACAAGAGGAAGGAGAGGGTTGAAGAGTGTCAGGATGATGGTTTGTTTTCTGAAACTGACTACAGGTGCAGCCTGGTGTTAGTCCCATTGTATGTGTGTGTCTTGTGTGTGTTCCTTCCTCTGTCTCTACATATTTTAACACATTGTGACCTTTTCTCGTTTTTTTTTTTTCCATCACCTTTGGTGCTAAGTGCCCATAGCTTTCTGCACTGAGCTTTCCTCGGGGTGTCCTTTTCCTGTGCCCCGTTTTTCCTGTTGAAGCACTTTCAGCTTCTTTCACCACATCTCCCACTTATTCACAGCAAACTGCTGCTGCTTATGCTGCTAGAATTGTAAGACTTGTCTGCGTGTTAGTTGGTGTTTCATGCCAAACGCCACGTGTTTGGAACAGCAAATGGAAAGGTTTAGGTTGACTCACTGTTAAAGCTAAATGTGCATTTATTTATTTGTATTTAACATCTCAGGTTAACAACTCTTTGGAAAGTGGTACTGAAGGAGGTGGAGGGGATGGCTACAAAGACGAGACCTCTGTGTGTGTGTTCCTGTCCTCGAGCATTATTTCCACCTTTTTGACTTTTATGGTTACAGCGCATCGCTCTGTTAAATTTTCCATTTAAGGTTTCCAGACATTTTGGAAAGTCACCACCTCTGTCACCCTCCCTGTACCATGTCCTCCTCTCCCTTTATACCCTTTCATCTTTGATCGCTCACCAGTTCCCAGTTTTGGTCTTTGGTTGCTTCTCCCTTTACTCTGCGGAGGTTTATGCATCTGTTTTTCAAACCGTCCTGAAATCATAGCCCAGTCTCAGTCCCATGCTGTAATCCACTCTATTCATCTCAGATTTAGTGTCAAAACTTCTTACATAATTACATATTGCATAAGTTTTATCTGGGGTCAAATCAAGTGGAGCTTTCAAAAAGAATCTGGCGTGGGTTAGCTGGGTGGGGGGGGGTGTCTGTCACGAGATCAGCTACTGTTTTCCTGGGAAAAAGATCTGACTCTGAAAGACGAAGAAATCATTAATGCACAAAAGTACTCACAGCTTAGAGAGCAGGCTTCTTTGAAATCTAGCTTGTCTGTTTGTTATTAAATAACTTTTTTTCAGCTTAACTTTTGACTGAACACCTAACTAAGCAGAAATGTATCTGTTCAAGGCTGTCACCTTTTTCAAAAGGCCAGACAGATTGAGTGTAATGTGAAACATAGACTGTATAGAAAAGATGGATGTAATGTGATGTAATGCACTGTGATGTCAGCCATTGGTGAGCAGAGTCTCATTTTGAAGCCTCGAGTTCTTTCTGAGATGTGGCTCACAGATTTTGTCAGTCATATGCAAAATCGTACAGTACTGTAGTTAACTTCTGACTCAATAATAATTAGTAATAAGTTAATAATTAATATAATAATAATAATAATAACGTACAAAAATTACATATTGGAAAGTGTAAGACTTGAAACTAGTAACTATTCAGACAATAAAGTCATCAATGATATGTTTAGAGAGTTCAAAAACTAAGTTTTTCCAGAGGCTTCTAAGCAGGATGTCTTTTTGTGACCTCCCCGCTGGACATCCCAGTCACTGCAGGGCATCCCAGTCACTGCAGGGCATCCCAGTCACTGCAGGGCATCCCAGTCACTGCAGGGCATCCCAGTCACTGCAGGGCATCCCAGTGCAAAACTAGAGGGTAGAGCTGGTGGGGTGGAACCTTTCGTTTCCATCACCGTTGGCCAAACTTGGCTAAAAGCAGAGCAGAACTGGCAGCTTTCTAAAGAAGTCATGGGGTATTACTCCTCCTTGGCACCAAAGAGGGAGCTCTGACCTTTGTCCTCTACTGCTGGTGTCGTGTAACTGGAAGGCTTAATAATTCACCAGCTGAGCTGCAGGAGAGAGGGACTAAAGCATGTTAATGGCTTTCATTCAGAACATTTAACCCGAGAGGGATTTTCTGAGGAGTGCTGTTAATATCTGAAGGCTTTAATCGTTCTTAACTTTAGGTAAAATAATTCTCTTCTCCTCAGTGTGAATAAGAACTGATTGCAACAGTACAAAACTCACTGGGTTTAAAAGTTATTGATGCATACACTGGCACATATTCAGGAGTCTTTTACTTCACTTAGTGAATTTTATTATTTAAATGTTATCAAAAGACTTATTTTATGCTACTAACAGTGAAGTAATCAGCTTGGTGCATTTGCAAAGGCCAAATTGGTGAATTTGCTGCTTGAACACACAATTCTAATACCCAGGTAGAACATCAGCCGGGATAAAGAGGGCATTCGCACTCCATGAGCACTGGGTGAATATCTCCATTCCCTTCAGAGGACACTTATACAGGCTGCTGACAGCTTTTTGAAGGGAAGGCATTTTAGGTTCCTGTAACATTGTATCTTATACGCTAACAGAAGATGAAGCTGAGTGTGTGGGAGATGAATTGAAGACACATTCCAACTAATCTTTGCATTTATTTAGCAGCTGTTTGGATCTTTGGTCACCTTACCCACTGCTGTAGTATCATCCATTAAAGATGCAGTGATCAGATTTCATGTGGCCAAATAGAACAAATTAAAAAAAAAAAACAACTAGCCCGGACAAATAGACCAAATATGTTTGGCTTTATTTATTTGCACAAGTCTTTCACTGCTCTCAGTCTGTGAGTGCACTTCCTCAAACAGGGAGTGGAGACAGAGATGGCTAATGTGAGATAAGACTCCATTAACTGAGCTGTTAACACATCATCTCAACTGTGATAAATCCATCCAACCAGTGTTAAAACGAACGTGACAAGAAAGCGAAACCTGATATTTGATCCACGATATTGACACAATATTGCATCCGTATTCACAATGCTGCAACAACTTTTTCTCTTTAGACTGGGCGCTGGGTAAGGTGACAGCAAACAGAAAATGAACTTGACTCTGATCCCCATTTCCAGACAAATGCATCCATTTCATGTGTTTTTGTGTCGACTGCTGAGACTGGCTGTCTGAATTTGCTGTTCCACGCTGGCCATTGAAACGGTTCACTGTCATAATGTCGTCACTTTATACGGTTGTTTTAAAATCAGTTTGTTTATTATTGATTCTAAATCTGCACTCCACACTTAGTTTGTTGCAGTCCAGTCATACCAAAACAGTTAGCTTCAGTTTGCATTGCATTTAATTTGAGATTAACTATGTTTGTGTGCGTGAATGTACTAACTTAATTATACAAAATACTGTTCAGAAAACTGACTTCTTTTTCTTTGTATGCTGACATATACTTTTTGTAAGTGCTTTGACTTGAAAGGTAGAGCGCTGTGTAAAAGGACACAGCGCTTGGTTTGCAGATGTGACTTTGTAAATGTACTCATCCACTGCTAAAGGAGATGATGATGGGGGATGTAAATATTGTAAGAAATACTGTGAAAAGCTTACTGTACAGTGATCCTTCACACCTCTGTAGGAGTGGCAAGATTATTTAACTGTTGTTAGTAAATATTTCCATTAAAAAGAATGAAATGGTATTAAAAGACCTTGTTTGGCTTTTGATTTGTCCTGTTATGTACTAGCATGTGACTTGTTGATTTGTCGGTTGCCTCAGCTGACTCTGTGAATTTGGCCCTGATGGGAGGAAGGAACTACAAAACTTGTGCTGGGGGACATCCTGCCAAAACACACAGACTATTTTAATGATCTCTAACTTCCCTAGGAGTGGAACCTTTCACACCTTTTTTGTTTTACCCACATGAGAAAGAAAATGCATCCTCCTAAGGTTTTATGTATCAGGACATATTAAAAATCTTATGGTCTGAAAAATAAGTGTAAACAACTTTGGATGAATAATACATGACATGTAACACTGTGTTATTAGTGATTTAAGAAAAAACAAGCCAAAATCCAGGAGTAGTGTTTGAGAAAAGTTCAACCTTACTGCTTCTGTGGGAATGAAGAGGCCAAGAAGTAGCCTGCTGTGATCACCTTAGTAAAAGCTTAACTGTGGGCAGTTTTTGTGCCAAATAAAAACCACAATTTTCTCAAAAATTGGACATCCCAACAATTTAACTCCAAATTCAGACTGTGCCATTCTCCGAGGAACTGCCAAAAGTATTCACTCAGCCATCCAAACCACTGAATTCAGGCGTTCCAGTCATTTCTGTGGCCGCAGGATAAAACCAAGCAGCTCGGCATTGGGACTGCTTCAACAAACATTTGTGAAAGAACGGGTTGCTCAGAAGCTCAGTGAATTCCATCGTGGTACCGTGATAGGATGCCACCTGTGCAACGATTCCAATTGTGAAATTTCCTCGTTACTAAATATTCCACAGACAACTGTTGTAAACAAAGTGGAAGCCACTGGGGATGAAACTCAACAACTCAGCCAAAAAGTAGTAGGCCATGTGAAATCACAGAGCGGGGTCACCAGATGTTGAGGTGTAAAAGTGCAGAGGTCACTAAGTTTCTGCAGAGTTAATCGCTACAGATCTCCAAACTTCACGTGTCCTTCAGATCAGCGGTCCCCGGGCCACGCCGGCTCGGGTGTGAAATATATGGTTTTATCGGTTTTTAGTGTTAACTCGGTTTTCCTGGGTCTTTTTCCGTGTGTTATGAATAAATCTTCTGGTTTTTTTGGTACCGGTACTGGTTTTATTAAAGGCCGGTCCGTGAAATTATTGTCAGACATAAACCAGTCCGTGGGGCAAAAAAGGTTTGGGACCGCTACTCTACACGATGTTTATGCAAAGTTTCATCCGCTCGTCCAGGCCGAAATGAAGAACATAGATACACTTTGAATAGTATAGTATGATGACACACAGGCCTAATTTAACCGAAAAGATTGTATATAAATAGAAAATGATATACGATGCTTAGTCTAGTCTAGTTTCGTCATTAAAATACAGCCAGAGTAAAAAGAGCGCACACCCTGTACCACCTAAAAGGTTTTGCTTATCATCAGGACATAATAAAAAAGATCTAGTCTGTACCAGGTCATAAAAGTCGGTAAAAACAGTCTGAGGTGAACAACAGCAACTCCTTATATATTATGCCCTGTCTTTATTTATTTAGCAAAAATAAAGCAGAGATGCAGAAACAGCGTGTAAAAAATAAATAAATTAAAGAATAAAAAAATGCTCCCACGATTCAACAGCTTGTCAAAGCAGCAATGACTCGATGTAAATGTTTTTTTGTCTCAGTCTCTCGAGTCCTTACGAAGGAATTTTGGCCCACTTCCACAAAAAAAGAGGAAAAGTTACAGTTTAAACCTGCAAATTTACTTGTATACAAAGAAATCCCCCCAGATTGGCTTTTATATAAAACTTATACTTTTTAAGTAACAATTTAACTGTTTTTTTGTTTGTTTTTTTTAGAAAGGAGAATAATAATCTGATTTCCATTTGTGACATTGTGAAAAGAAAATCTTTTTTGAAAATATATAGCGCCTTGAGGCAACTGATGTTGGGATTTGGTGCTGTATAAATAAAACTGAATTGAACTGAAGACTTGAGACGTCTGAAGGATCTTGCAGG
>NW_024582458.1:308317-352792 GCF_018398535.1 Haplochromis burtoni
TATATATATTTAAAAAAAGTCACACCAGACACAATTAACACAAGCAATTTTAATATCTTTTGAAAAAACAACAACAAAAAAAGCACAAAACTGTGAAAACATAGAGAAATGTACACCTTTAAATTACACAAGCTCTTATAAACAAAATAAAGTCTCTTTCTATATTTACATCAGCAGGGGTTAACGACAGGTGACTCCTCATCACGTCTCACTAAAATAGGATAAACATTTTAAACATGTCATTGATATCCATCTCTGTACACAAAAGCCAGCATCCTTACAACGAGCCCCAACCCCAAGGAGGTCTGCCACTTTGATTTGTCAACTTTGCAGTCAGCCAATGAAGGATTGAGCCAGTCGCACAAACTTTATGTTCAGTCAACAAGGTCACTGAATGATGAGAACAAAGGCACCAAAATTATCCTTGGGTCTAAAAGCTAAATTATCCTTGGGTCTAAAAGTTAAATTATCCTTGGGTCTTGCTACTTCCTGGCATGTTTCCAGGAAGTAGCAAGTCTATTTCGAGCTTTAGTTTATTCAGTGGATCAAAGAATAGAGCTGCTACATTTGTAACACATTCTATTCTACGCATCTATTAAAAAATCTTTACTAACCTTTACTACTGCTACTTAAAAACTTAAGGGTTTAAGGCAGCGGTCCCCAATCCCCGGGCCTCGGACCGGTACTGGTCCGTGAGTCGTTTGGTACCGGGCCGCGAGAGTTGAGGCTCAGGTGTGAAATGTATGGTTTTCAGGGTTTTTAATCGGTTTTCAGCGTTATTTTGTCATCATTTTTATCGTTAGCTCGGTTTTCCTTGGTCTTTTCACGTGTGTTATGAATAACTCTTCTATTTTTCAGTACCGGTACTAGTTTTATTTTGTTGTATTTATCGGCGACACCTTAAAGGCCGGTCCGTGAAAATATTGTCGGGCATAAACCGGTCCGTGGCGCAAAAAAGGTTGGAGACCGCTGGTTTAAGGTATTAAAAAAAAAGACAGATTTGTCTTCATTCTGTTGATTTAGGAATAGAGGGAGTATGCAAAGCTGCTACTGTTAGCATTTCTCCAAAAGCAAGTCAGTCCACATGCTTTCATATTAAAAGACCCAAATTACTAGCATTACAAAGGAAATAAGTTTGGGGTATGGCCACACTGATTGACATGAAGCCACTTAATTCGAGGCACCATGTTTGTTTCTTTTATCCTTTTAACTTAAGTATATAACAAATGGTATACCATAGATGTGATCTATGGTACAGCCTGACATGTGGAAGTCTGTCCTTCCATTTTGGTGAGTGTTCCTAGTATCTTTTTGTCTTCTGCACGAATTGGCATTGGTTTTTTTTTTTTTTTTTTTTTTTTTTTTGGGGGGGGGGGGGTTGCCTAAAAAAACCTAATTGGCAATGTTAAGCAGTCAGTTACACCTGTCCATATTTGTAACTTGCTAGCCAAGCTTGCCAGCATTAGCTAATTACTAATTTAAAAGAAATAACATGGCATCAGTCACAAGTGCAAAACAAATGGGTAAAGTCCCAGTCCATCTTTTACATGCAGACTAACTGCAAAAAACCTAGTTTTGCTTTTTCAGCATGTTAAACTTGCTAAAGAATACACACTAGTAAGTGCTTACGAGAAGTAAATGTTACTAAGGATGCAGGGATGATTATGGTGTCTGGAGTTCTCATTGCTAAATCTACCTTCCTTTTGCTTTGGGTAATATTATATATAAATTTTTATAGATAAACATTTGTTCCCATCATAAGGAAATGGGGGTTTTGTACCAATAAACAACAGCTCTCTCTCCAATCTGAGGCACAGGCTGTGTCCAAAACCACTCCCTAATTACTCTATACTGCACTCTCAGTTTACATCATACACACTCACACACACACACACACACACACACATGTGTATGAGTGTGTGTTAAATGGCATTGCACTACTCAACAATGCAAAATGAAGGTCAGTTGTCCAAAAACCTGCTGCTGACTGCTGTGTATAACAGATCTAAGGCAGGAGAGAAGCAGTGATTAGGGACACAGCCTCACAGTTTTGGGGATGATCTGCCTCTCTGTTACAGGAACAGGAACGTAAAAGACGATGAAAGGAATACTTTAGCCTTTTTAGATGAAATTGACAAACATTTTTAAAGATTAAAAAAAAGCATAGTGATAATAATGATAATAATAATAATAATAATGCTGCGAGAGGCTGCATCTCAGAAGAAAAACACAGCAGACATTTGGATACACAGATACGAGGTGTTCAACACGACATCCAGTAAACATGCAAAGAAGCAAACAGAGGTATAAAAAAATAGGATAGGCTGAAGTTAGCCCACCATGCTGTGGAGAGGGCACTGATGGACACACGATGACAGCAGCATGGCTCAAACTAACAGTGAGATGTGGGAGGATGATGGTGAGGTTGCAGTGTTGATTAATTGTACGTTACTTTTGGGCAACAAGGCCTGTCTGACCAGAAAAAGACTTTTGAAAAAAGCACGTCCTGAACTACCCTGAATGAAGTCCTGCTTTATCAGCTCAAAGCTAGCTTTGCTTTTGGCTGGTGCTATATAAATCTATACACATAAAAGATTGTCGTATATATATTTATATATGGCATGTCACTATTCTGGGACGCCCTTCCACTCCATACATAGAAAGCCAGAGATGGGAGGGCCCTGTGCACAACAGAGCGGCAGATATGACAATGGATTAGTTCAGATTCAGTACATAAGGAGAATCCTGTGGAAAGGTGGTTTGCAAAGTGACTTGCAGATCTGCAACAACTGCCAATTGGATGTGTAGAAAGGCTGATAGCTCAGATCGAACATGGATCATGCAAATTTGGGGAGAAGGATTGTTGAGATAAACCTTTCATGCTAACTCTCCAACTGGTGCAAATGCAGAATAAGAGTGTGCCAAACGCAATCTGTGCTTTTTGTCGTTAGCTAGACTAAGCAAAGTCAGAGAGAGTTAAGCACTCTCAACGCTCACTGCACAGACTCAGGGAAGGTAGCAGCAGTGTCTGCTGGCCAGATGACTGAATCTCTCCCCCTGACATGTTAATACTGCTGCTGCCCTACCTGCTGTTTCAGCCTCCTGCAGGCTGTTTATCCTTTACTTTTAGTGCATCACATTTGTGTGCAGTGATGAGCTTAAAGACTGAACATTTCTAACATAAAGCCTGAGTTACAAACGCACACACATTTAAGTGACAGTGTGCATATAGGATATATTTTTTTCAGCCTTGAACCATCCTATGGCCCGAGGCAACTGTTACTGAATATGACCATTATTTTTTAATCCCGTAAAGCACACAGTACCAAAACTGCTGAAATGCACCTTTAATCACCAAATTATTTTATCCCTCCAGTTTGATTTGTGGTGTAGCTTAAATAGGATGTGTGGCAACAGTAGTAATAACCACTCTTCTCCAGCAGGTGGCAAAGCTGACATACTGAACCCCAGAGTGGCTGATCCTCAGCTGTCTGACAGGAGGAAACAGGCACTCTGCTGAACTTTTAATCAATCTGCTTTAATTCCAGTCCCTGTGGGGGCATTTTGTTTGCCATAAGTCAACATGGGGAGAAAACAAGAAGCAGAAGGGATTAAATGATAAACCTTCATAAATATAACTCCAAAGTTTTGACACAAAGCATGTGATGACATGATACGTGTAAAGGGAAATGATAAAAGCTTGCCTTTATGCGTTTGTGTAGGCGAGGTTTTACTGGAGAATAGGCTAATTTACAACGGGGCGAGTATGACGTTTACTTTTTTATTCCCCCATTCACACACTCCCTCACCATTTCTTTAGTTCATCCTCCATTCCTCCTCTCTGACTGCCATTCATCAAAGAGCAACCCGCCCACCTCAGCTACCCCCCTCTCATCCTATCCCTCATCTTTAATTTTCCTTTTCCTGGGTCCTCTACCAGTTGCCTTTCTTTAGTCCGTTAGGAGCACCAGTTCCCCCTCACTCCTCTCTCCCCCATCACTTTCCTCTCCTTCGCTGTATGGCGGTCGCTCCCTCTTGCGTTCCCGCTCTCTCTCCCTAGGCAGAGAGGTGGGTGTGGTCTGTCCCTCAGCTCTGCGAGGGATGGGCGGGACTTGCGGCAGGTAATGCTCCAGTAGCGCGGGGTGAAAAGGCATGGTAGCGACAGAGACCGAGCTGCTACCCCCTGGGTACTGGCCATCGCTGTGGGGGTAATGGATCTGCTGTGGCTCCGTTTGACTGCAAAGACAGGAAGTGACACGTATATTCAGATATTCTGAGGCATTTATTGTCAATGAAAAAGTTAATCAAAGGCTTTAAAATGCTGATATTGACACAGTATCCCTTAGGAAACGGTGGTTACTGGTGTTAGAGGCAGGTCTCTAGTCCTGTGTGAATGGGGCTTGGCAATCAGTTAGATAGTGATTGGCAGCAACCATTCACCAACCAGCTAAACATCAAAAAGTAGAGTGTTTAATTTATTAGCTAAAGCTAGATATTTATGCTAATCTCCCTCCAAACCAAATATGTTTAGTGTTGTTTAGCTGAGAGTTAGCTTAGCTTTGGTTTTTTTGGCAGTGCTAAGCAGGCAGTATATATAAACACAGATTACAATATCATGAGAGCTGTAACACCAGAGTGTAAAATAATACGTATATTTTAAAACTGGTCTTTACATTTTCACGTCTGTGTTGTTTGTATGCGTGTGTGTATGTTTCGCTGCCATGGAAGCCGATCTGTTTCGACATCACAAGCGCTGATTGGGTGAAGCGTCTGTAGTCACGCTTCATGGCGGTAAGTTGTTTTTTGTAATCTATGTTTTAATAAACCACCTTTAATGGTTTAAAAAACTTTGACAAATATCAGATCGTTGTTTTGGATCCTCTTCGAGCGGGCAAGGCTCCCGGAGCGCTCCCGTTCGGCCATGGCGAATACTTGTCAACAGATCCTAAACCAGCAACCGAGTCTAAGGGTAAGTGCTCGAACAAGTCTGATCCGCAGCAACTCCACCTCTTCGTTTACAGGAGTTAAGGGTTCTGCTGCTGGTATCTTGGTGCGTGACACCACAGAGCACCTTTAAAGGTCCTGTTGGAGCCCAGGCCTCAACAGGTTAGAGCTGTTTTAACGCTAAAATGGTAAAACCCAATGGCACATTAGGCCAATATTGTTCTCCTTCATAAGTATACGAGCCAGTCAGTCTACCAGTGTCTTCAATATGAAAGAAACAGGATTGAAGCTTTAGGCCAGTGTGACACCCTGATATTGATGTTTTGTTTCTATAAAGAGCCTAATAGAGACTACATGTGCTAAAGCAAAGACAAACAAGAGTGAAACAGAAAAGCACTTCAAAACAACCACTGTTAACATTTCCAGCCTCCAACTCCTCCAGCTTAACTAGAAGGAGTTAGAGGGACCAATAGAGAGGGATTCTATTCATTGTCGAGGACACAGTGAACAGCCCAGCTGCAGTTGCAGTACTCCACTTTTGTTTGTGTCTTCAAGAATAAAGGAGGATAAAAAGGGGGGGCTTTGAGAGCTGCAAGCATTGTCTCCAGTGTGTGGAGGTGCAGCACAAACTCTTGTCAGGGGATTGAATTGTCAGTGTTTTTCTGCCAGGGACAAATTCTTTCGCAAGTTGTTTCTCAAAGCCGCTCAGACTCTACCTGTGCCCGTAGGTCCCTCTCTGTTCCTGCCGGCGGCTCTTCATCATGGCCTTGTACTCGCCCACCCGCAGCCGCCGTCCCTCCACTATGCAGGTCCGTTTGGGTCGGGGTTTGTATTTGTAATCGGGGTAGCGCTCCAGATGCTGCCTGCTCAGCCTCGCCTGCTCTTCGTAGTAAGGCTGCTTCTCCTGGTTAGACATGGCTTTCCACCGCGAGCCTACAGACAAAGACGCATCAACACAAAGGAGTGAGTTCATGTTCTCCAGCAGCAGAAGCTGTCATGGCTCGCCATGTTTCATTTCTTGTGGGGTTTTTGAAGCATTTGTCCCGTGTTTTATGTGCTACTCTGCCTGCATCTACATGTTGTCTTACTTTGGTAATTATCTTTCCTTGCACACCTTTTGTTATTTTACTTCCTTTTTGTCTCCCCTCTTTTGTAATCATCAGCCCTGCCCTCATTGTCCCACCTGTTCCCAATTAGATCCCTGTTTATTTATCCCGTCTCACCTTCAGTCTTTTTGTCACTCTTTCAGTTTTTCCATCTGTTTACTCTCCTGGATTCCAGTTTCTCGATTAACCCAACCTTGGAGTTTTCTTCCCCCTCATTGTTCTCTGCTGTAAGTTTAAGTAAGCTGCTGAAAGCTTGCCCTTTTGTTTGGTATCCGGTTTGCATTGTCCTTCATTCGGATCCTCCTTTTGTTAATCCATTAACAGAATGGTTATGCAAGAGAGGAAGCTTAAAATGCTTGTCGGGCCCACGTGGTTTCATTTTTGTTCTCATTCATTCAGATTTCGACAAAAAGTTTCAAGCAGATTTTATTAATTTTTTATGCACCTTTAAACTCCCATCAACATTCACTTATCTTAGATGATAGCTCTTTTCCTATTTGAGTCTTCCCAAGGACGCTGCTACAGTGTTAACATCAAAATATAACCAAAAAGAGGCTGCAGTAGCCCTCCTTCTGGATATTAGCAAAAATATCTCTTAATTATGAGGTTTAGTTATCGGGGTTTTACAGTCCTACCTAAATACAGCAATTTTCTTTTTTGGTTCGTCACAGTGGGGGACATTAGTGCCACTATTTTTAAGTCTTTCTTAAGAAGAGAAAGTAAAATTGGCGAAAGATTCAGGCCGTTAATTCTGGTACCTCTGCAGTCTAATTCATCACTGGTGATGAGCCCAACACTAACATCAGACAACCAGAATGTGTCATTTTTGCCTTTATTACTTTATTCTCCCAATTATTGGCAATAAAGTGAAAAAGAAATTTACTCTAACTGACACGTTCACATTTTTGGGCCATCAACCAAAATAAAGGGTTAGTCTATGCTGATAACCTAGACTCAGACGTCATACACGTGTTCCTTTACATTTTGGAAAGTTTCTTTATCACTGCATTTACTGGTAACTCTCAAAGGATTACCTCAAGACTGAAGAAAACCTAAAAAGCTGCTGATTCCCCAGCAAGTTCCAAAGAATCTCATCTTTCCTTTCTAACCATTCTTTCACTTCATTTCTAAAAATATGCGTTTGTGTTCAGACTTGACTTAGTCATGCCCCTAATTTTTAACACTGAAAGTTCCTGTTAAAATACTCTGAGTCTCTCTTTACAGAGAACATAAATCAAATTGTAGTGAATGGAGACTGCACTGATGCTGCCCTCAAAAAGATCCACACATCTAAATCTCATGTTATGCAAAGCCCCGTTTCTTCGTGTTTTCTTTCCCGTTTCGTTTTTTAACTAACTAACTATCTCGATCACGCTCTCTCACATTCACTGATATAAAGCGCCTTGAGACGACTTTTGTTGTGATTTGGCGCTATATAAATAAAATTGAATTGAATTGAATCTGACTGGTTAAAGCTCACTCATAGTATATGGTGATAGGCAGAATTACCTATTAGTTTCTGTGCCACAAACTACCTGATGCTTCCATAAAGGTTATTCAAAAGCAAACACTTTGAAATAATTCAAGGTCAAAAAGCAGCATGTTTAGGGTTGTGGTCAAAACTATGTTTTTTGCATTGAAAGATAAATATTAGGCAAGTAATCAGTACTATGTATTTAAGCAAATTAGTGGTTTTTATGTGTGTCTGTGTGAAAGATACACACACAAACTCTCTACAATACAAAGGAATGTAAATGTTTGTTTGAGGGAAAGGGATTCATGCCCGTGTGTGTGTGTGTGTGTGTGTGTGTGTGTGTGTGTGTGTGTGTGGGGTTGAAGAAGCAGGTGGGTCTTTACTGCCTCACATGTGCCAGGCAGGGTCTCAGAATAGAGACATAAACCCACCCCTAACCAGTGCTGCTCTCACCCAGGATCTTGCTGATGGAGGAGTTGTGCATGTCAGGGAAAGCTTGCAGGATCCTCCTGCGCTCGTCCTTGGCCCACACCATAAAGGCATTCATGGGTCTCTTTATGTGGCCTGAGGAGGGAGGCGGCCGTGCCTCAGCGTAGCCGCCTGGGACCGAAACGTTCAGGGTACCTACAGTAAACAAGGGTACAGGCTGGCTTGTAAATATGTTACAAATATATAGAGGAATAGCTATTTGTTTCTTGCTGTAAGTGGTGCATGTCTGAATATTAACCTTTTTTTCTTGCAACACTAAAATTGGTGAAAGTTTCTCTTCACCCACAAACATCCAATTTCATATGATTCACATTCTCCATCCTGACGTTTAAACCAAAGACAGGAGTTACTAAGCTTTACAAAGATAAGGTTATTACTTTGATGAAGCTAAATCTGAAGGTCTTGGATATTGTATTTTCATCTTTAAATGTCTGTGCCATATTCTGATGGCACATTAATAAAGCATGTTTGGAAGAAAACATTTCTGCTAATCGTGCTATTTCCCAGAAACAACCAACATTAAACAGGCTCTCCTGATTTAGCCAAGTGGTTGCTTTACCGAGATCAACATCTGAGTGACAGTAATGCCTTTGATTAGCATTTTTCCAATATGGAAGTAAGCTAATATTAGCTTGCATACATGAGCTTGCCTGGTTGCTTCTAGGCAATGCAGATGAGCATTTAGCTAGCTAGATTTTGACAGTGGCGCTTAGGGGAGCGATAAAACAGGTAATTTAATGGGCAGTATTGCAGACTATTAGCTTGGACAAAAGAGAGCCAGAATTCAAGTTAAAGTCACACTAGGTAATTAGCACCTTTTAGTGCTAAAATTAAAGTTAGCACTTGCTGTGTGGATTAGCTCTATGGTGTAATGATATAGGCATATGCCTAACATGTGGAAGGTTCCTGATTAGAGTTCAGAAGGAGACATTAATCTTTTAGAGTTTGTGTCAGGGGTTACATTGGTGCAAAAATCTGCCAAATCTAATATCTCTTGTGGTGATTCCTTGCAAATAAGCACAAAGTGCCTTGAGGTGTTTTGGTGCCATGTAAAAAACCTGAATTGACTTCAAAGAAACTTCTTCAGTGTTCACTTTGTGGCTTCTCTAGCTTTCTCATGCCTGCTAGCAATCTGTTAAATGGTAAATGGACTGGTTCTTCTATAACACCTTTCTACTCTACTTAAGCACTCAAACCACTTTATACAACATACCTCATTCACAGATTCATACACATTTATACAAGCACTTTTTTCTATGCTTTTTCAACTTAAACACTTTCTATGTAGCATTCACACACTTTCACATTCTGATGAACGCATCAAAAAGCAACTTAGGGTCCAGTGTCTTGCAGACTGGAGCAAAACTCCAACTTTCTGATTAGCAAATGACCTATTTTACCGTCCGAGCTAAAGCCACCCAATCTAATCTAGGTCAATCTAAACAGGTTATACTGCATGCTACTTCCATGGAGAAAAAAAATGCTAATTTTAATAAAATTATATGACTCAATCAAATAAAATAAAATATTTGAATATAATGACGAAGATAAATGGATGGGTACCATAATAATATAATAAGCTATCAGGGCAGCGTAACAAATGTTGGTCTCATTACAACAACAACTTGGCAAAACACAGATAGGCATTAAACAGGCTTTTTCAGGGATGCCTACCCTCAGAATCACTGCTGAGGTGGTCCTCAGTGGACGGCAGGCCATGTCTGTTCTCACCTCTCTCACTCTGAGACATCCTCTCATTGCGAGGAGAAACCTTAAAATCCTGCAGACATTAAAAGAACAAAAAAAAAACAAAGACATATGAACTCAGAAATGGTCTAAAGTCACACAAATATTCACACACCAGCACAAAGAGACGATTTAAATTTGCACTGCAGTAAAAAAAAAAAAAAAGGTGACCTAATGTCGAAGAGGAGTGTTCATGGCGCACGTGTTTCACTGGAGTGCTATTTAAGGTAAAGACATGGCACGCATATCAGCCGCTGCTTAAATGCAGAGCTGTAAATGCAAAGACAGGAAATGACAACACTATGGAGGAGGAAGAATGGTATTTATTGTTGGAGGGAGGAAAGGTAAAGAAGACAAGGCAGGGACGGGAATGTGGCAACTCTGAATTTGCAAAACTACCACACCATCAGCGTATTATCTGTCGACCATTCCCCGCGCTGTAAAACGCTATTCATCCACATGCAGCGGTGTGAAGCGCAATACCAAAATAGGTCAGTCAACAGTATTGGTGTTAACACAGCCGCCAAGGCGAGATGGAGCAGGATAATGGAGGAGAGGAGGAGGAGGAGGAGAGCCACAGATTACAGTATTACTGTGGACAAAGAGACAGGGCAGGTGGCTCAGTCAATGCCACACTGAGGCCTTTGTGGTATTGTAAGGCTGCAACAGCTGTTGCTTAGGACGGAGCAGAGACCAAAGCTTTAGCCACCTTAAAGAACAAAAACGTAAGAACCCAATAGAAGACCATTTTCACAAGAAGCAAAACAAAATAAACAGCAGGTTCTCGAACAAAATATGCAATTTTGAGATAGTCTAGTAGCACTTACAAACAGCAGTTTACAGTTTACTCAGCTGACTTAAGCTGTAATAATGTGCTTCTGCATGTGGGTGCGGATCTATTGGATACTCAGGAGGAGCGCAGCACCATGTAACCCTAAACCAACCTCTAAATGTCGACCAGAGAAAGAGCAATACACCGTTTACATCAGGAGTCCATATATTTATTTTAATACAGCTAATGTAAGCTGAGTGGTGTGATTAAGCACACAAACACAGTCAGTTCTGTACAACATTATGTGAAGCTGTGCTGGTTTAATTTCATAGATTTTAAATAAAAGATGGACGTCGGGTTGTGGAACTGGATAAATATATCAGCTACTTGTAACAAACAAAGAGAGGGACACACAGGTCTAAAGACCGATTGGCAACCTCCTGGCAACTTCCAGCAACCAGTGGTTATGAGGTGATCGCCAGCCTGCCTTGACAATTACAAGTTCATTAATTATTTATTATTGACAGAAGTTGGTGGAGACATACAGAACTAAAAGATAGCTAATATTTAGATTACTATGACTATGGTTCTGTGGCAACACTGGAAAAAAACAACACACTATGACAAAGGAATAAGTGGAAGGATATCACCAAAGCAACATTAATCTGCGACATGTTTTTACTGCCCCCGTGTGGCCAGCACGGGGGCAGGTCTATGATCTAGACCAGCGGTTCCCAACCTTTTTTGCGCCACGGACCGGTTTATGTCCTACAATATTTTCACGCACCGGCCTTTAAGGTATTGCGGATAAATACAACAAAATAAAACCAGTACCAGTACAAAAAAAAGATTTATTCATAACACAGGAAAAGATCCAGGGAAACCGAGTTAACGATAAAAACGATTTAAAAAAATAACGATAAAAACGCTGAAAACCATAAATTTCACACCCGAGCTTCAACTCTCGCGGCCCGGTACCAAACGACTCACGGACCGGTCCGTGGCCCGGGGGTTGGAGACCGCTGATCTAGACTTCACAAAGGCAACCTATCCATAGGAAAACACTGGGATGGAAGCACTTTTGTAGCTAGCTAGCAGAGACAAATTTAAAAAATAATATTGAGTTGGCTGCCCAGTACAAATTCATGTGGTCTCGGACAGACGAAAAAATGAAAACAAATTGCAAAATATACTTGGGTGGCCTTCAGGATACCTGGGTGGGCCCTAAGTAAAGTCTATGTGTGGGAAACACTGTAAAGTGATGTGAAGAATTCTCAGGTAAGAGACTGAGATAATGCTACGACACAAAACACGTATTACGTTTCTTTGTGTGTGTTTTGTGCATTTGTAGGCTATATGCCACAGTGTTACTAGAGATGGCCTACAGTGAAACCTAACCTAAAAATGGCACAGTATGTACAATGGCAATTTCCAGAACAAAGTCCGTGTCTTAAAGTGGCTCGAACACACCGCTCTAACTGGAGTTTAAACATTAGCTCACCGCCTTTCCGCCAACTTCTCTCTCCCGGTCCCTCTCCCGCCCCGCACTGCCGTGGCTCCTCAGGAGCTGCTGGGCATCGTGGATAGCCTGGGTGACCACGTCGCCGTCTCCCAGGAAACCTGCAGACAAAAACAAAGCACGAAGAGGAGAGCACAAAATGAGGACCAAGATAATTATGATGATGAAGGAAAAGAAAATGAGACAGAGGAAGGTAAAGTGTCAGTTCTCATCAGAAGACCTCCTCTAGAAACACATCACGGATCTTATGAACAGTCACCTACAGATGATGATTAGTTTCATATCCTGCTGCTGGAAATGACAGTTGAAGAATGCAATCATCCTCTTGTGGAAAAAGACGACTGCACAAAGTTTTAATTCATTTCAGCCACTTGCTCAGTATTTACTGTATTTTATACAAAATAGAGAATAACTGTTTATGAGTATCTGAGCGTCCTTTATTAATGCTTAGTTTGTCGCACGCAAGTCAAAAAAGTTATGTTCGTTGTGTTCAGTCTCCTTAAATCAACAGTGAATAGATCTACAGGAAATATGATGTGCTGCAGGTTAATGTCAAATGCTTTAATGCTTTACCATGCAAAGCAGTGTGACTGTGTGCAACTCACTGAGCGCAGATCGTGGTGGACTGTGGGAGATCTCTCTCTGGAGATCTCTGGGTCTGTATGCCCCCTGCAGCGCCAGTGATCCCAGCTCCAGGCTCTGTGGACTGGGTGTCTTCCCCAGCTCCAGACCCTTGGGCTTGGAGGTCAGGTTCAAGGGCTGACTTGCTTCCTAAACACACAGCAAGAGCAGATGAGCAGGGGTGGGGCTACTTCGACATATTCAGGTGAAACCGCAAAGGCCAAGGGTGTGCGTGTATTCCAGCTATGCACGGCACATTTGGCATGTCGGAGCAGATCTGTCACACCTTTGTAGTATTTTTTTTAGTCTTTTGTCTTCAAGTTATCCTCCTCCTCTCTTCCCTTTTGTTTATTTAAGCTATGTTGATCTATCCCTGCTTGAGAACCTGCCGTGCAAACACGAGTCGCACTACATTTACACACACACACAAGCACACACGCACGTCGAGAAAACACACACCTATGGCCACACACATTAAACCTTCAACAGAGGGTGTGGTGTATTCCTAAAGCTTTTCAGCCTCCCAAATACCAGAAAAGGATATTATTTGTTCGCTCCAGAAGACTTCACTTTCTTTAAGCTTCCTAAAACCACACACATGCAGAAGGTACGCACACCATACAGCAAGCAAACACAGCCATAATTCCCTGACTTCTCAGTAATGTGCTCATATAAAGAAGTGAGTTGGACAAGGTATGCACAATAAAGTGATACTGTACCTGTCGGAGGGAACCACTGCTTCTCTTCACGGGGGTGGGGTGAGTGTTTGACAGCAGCTGCATGGAGTAGTCCATAGCTGTGAAAGGTTAAAATTAAAAATAAATAAATGACCATTCTTAATGCATCGATTTAAGGGTTAAGAACGAACAGCAGTTTTAGACAGAACCAAGTTTAAAAGTAAAACTATTAGCATTACTATTATCATTAGCCTGTTAAAAAATTGTTTAGTTACCATCCTAACGGACCAAGCAACATGCTAGCATTTTATGGGTAAAATTAGCTTCACTGTAAAGCCTGTTGCAGACACTGACAGCTGGAGCCACAACAGCCAAGCAGCCTTCCATGGCTGGGACTCATGCTCAGCTGGTGTAGTGCACTGTAAAGGCTTAGTGGTAAAATCTACGCAGTCATCAAAACATATGCACGGACCCTTGCCCTTGATGACCAAATTTATGTCACGTGGACGCATCAGACCCAAGTGGACCACAGCAGACGTGGAGAGTATACTCAGAGCTTAAGAAAAAAGGACATTAGCCTAATTTTGTTAAGCTCAGACACATGACCGATAGCGTACTTGTAAAAACTAAAATGTTATGTGGCCTTTTTATGTAGCGCAGGTGTTTATTTCAGCTCTTCACCTCCATTAACTTGCACTCACTGAGGACTATCTAGGATGAAATGCAAAGACTCTAATCTGGCCCAGTGGACGGCTTTTGAAAGTGTGAAGGAAGACATAGACTCTGGGCTTTTAACGGTATTTTCACAAGTTTTACAGCTTTTCCTATTGAAAAAACCCACCCCATCCCAACACTGCCATACACGCCACACCAAAGTAATTAAAGTGGTTTCTTTGTCTTTGTTGGACATCCCTGTCCTACACCCTTACATTCATTTTAGCATTTAAATGTTCACTTCCAGCATCAGTAGCCATGAATCCACCATAATACGAAGGCAGTTTGTTTATACAGAAAATCGAGTGCAGAGGATAAGGCAATATCACCTCTCCAATGGCAAATCTCAAACTATTGCCAAGATAAATTTGTGATATAGCATTTATTCAGCTAAGGTTGAATAATAACGTGAGTAAGTGATACAGTCATTCTGAGACAGTAGATGTTTTGTTACAGTTTGAGAATTAACATAATTTGCGCATGGCCAAGTGGGAGTTGCAGGGAATGTCCCCAAAATACAATGTCCAGTTGATACGTGAGGTTATATGCAAATGTCCAAACAAATAAAAGATCTGAGCAAAATGAAAGCAAAGGGCTCAAAGTTTCACTCCATGCATATTGTTTTTAAAGACGCTCTGGTTACTGCTGACCTCTTCTACACAGCCCAGCACTCCGACACATTTTACATTCATGTGTCAAAACATTCAGAGCCGCTCACGCACATGTGCGCTTCTTGATATAATGGCTATCCTTAAATTCCACCTACACTGTTTTAAAGACTGGCCTTGTGTCTTTAAGTTTGAAAAGATCCACAAGCACAGCTTTTAAGGCTGGTGAAAGCAAGCTTCTACAAAGCTGTGGCGTTCGAAGCCGTGGCCTCAATAGCCTGCTAACTGTACAAGCATACGTGTTTGAAAGGTACATTCAAGCACTGTTGCACTGGAGTCTCACGGATGCCTTTCTAGTTCCTATAAAATAGCCCCTGAGTTGAAGTACATAAACATACTTAAGCTTTTCTTTAAAACACTCAGGGATGGCAACTTATGGAGCTGTACTGATGGAGATATCTTTTCAGCACAAAGTTTCTGGCCTTCAAAGCTTGCAGTCATTGGTAAGTAGAGTGTTCATTCTTCCCACACAACAGGGTGCATAAGAAAAGGCTTTGAATGAATTGACAAAACACAGTGTTCACTAAATCAAGGGAATCCTTGGAGGATTATTAGCAGGTCACAGCAGTATTTGAAGAAGAATGTAGTATACAGCATGACCTTATTGAGCCCTCCAGAAATACTTTGATTTGCTGGGAGTTTCTCTGACTAAAATGGACCATTAGTGTCAGTGTTGTGTTTATTACTCAGTAAAAGTAACGTATTACACATGATTCATTACTTTTTTTAACCCAAGGAATAAAGTAATGCATTACTCTGTGGAGGCAGAATGCCCTTCACACAGGTCAGCCCAGAGGTTGTTAAAGGACACTTCTCTGAAAGTTACTTTATATGGTTGCAAACATGTTTAAATATGAGTGATGGATTAAAGATTACATAATGTTAGAAAGAATATTACCTTGTTGTTGCCGTCATAACTTTCCAGTGTTTCAAAAGCCTGCCTGCCATTGCTAGAAATGTCTGCAGCGTTTGCCTGATATTCCTTAAAATTACGGATACATTAATCAGAGCGGTGTTCCTAGATCCCACAGCCTGAGTCAACAACCCTGCCCCAACAAAGCAGCTCCGAGCTTTCTTTTAATGCTGCACTGCTGTCAGCCTGCATATGAAAAAATAAATAAAACTGAAACCTTTCCACTTGATTACTCACTCGGCTTGCAGGGGATCGGTTGCAGTGGCAAGGTCATCTGGGGGTCAGAGTTGACCTGGAGGGGTTGGGTGGTGGGGTGGAAAGCTGGAATCATCACGTAGGGCATGTTCACCTGCTGGGACAGAGCAGGACACGTGCACGTTACAGACAAGCCCCATCCGTCTCACACATTCATTTATTAATCTCCCACTCTGCTCCTTGAAGTGATTCAGGAAGATGTGCGAAAGGTCGTGAGAGGAGCTGACCTGGATCTGCTGCTGAAGCAGGTTGATCTTGTGCTGCTGCTGGATGAGCTGCTGCTGCTGCTTGGCGATCTGAGACACAGAAAAACGAGACACACAACAAGTGAGCGCTAGCCTGTATAAATTCTAACGATCAGCCATGACGCACGCATGCGGCGGTTCATTTATTCCCAGAAAAAAGCTGGCGAGTGCGTGCGGTGCTCTCCTTCTGTGGACTTGTGTGAAAAAAGGCGCATTAGACAAAGATCTTTTTTTCAATTTCGGCCATCTAATTTGCCTAGTGTTTGTATGGAGCAAGAACACAAGCACCAGTGCACACAGGGGCTTTTCGTCTGTTTGGTCAGAAAGGCCCTTTATATTCTTTATCAAGATAATACACAGCAGAGAGACAGAAATTTGTTTTGAGATGTCCACATGTTTGCATGTTCTGTTGAACTGGGTGACTGATGCAAAGATCTGGTAGAGATACCTGTTCTTGCTGTTGCCGAGCCAGCTCCATCTGCTGCTGCTGTTTCTCCAGCAACAGGGCGGCCATGTTTCTCTGCTCAGAGTGGGCTCCCAGGAGCTGCTCCCTCAGACCACTCAGCTGGTTGATCATCATCAACAGCTGGAGCTCCTTCTCTGCCAGAGATTCGGGGGTACCTGGTGGGAGGAGTGGGAGGCTTTGTGTTTTTATGCAGGATAAGGCCGTGTGTTTTTTTTTATTCCTTTTTATTCCGTTTTTTGCTTTAGTAATGTCTCCAACTATCACCATTATTATACCGGAGGGATAAAAAAATACTATTCTCTTCTTGTTCTTACAGTTTTGTTATATAACCTCTCATGTTTTCCCATTTTTCCCACAAAATTTCTCAAAACATGAAGCTTTTCTTCTCTTTATAAAAGAAAAATCATATTTTTATGGTGAATAATATTTTTCAGTTTTACAAAAAGATATTTTTGCTCTTGTTTGTAGATGAAACTTTTATTAAATTAAATTTCACAAAATACAAAACTTTTGTCATTTTTATGAGACTGAGAACAATTTCTTGTAATTACCTAAAAAAGTTATTTTTTCCTCCACAAAACAATATTTTCAGCAAAGTTTTTAATGTTAAACTTTCCCTCTTTTAAAAACATCTTGTTATAATAACAAACTTCTCAATCTCACAAAAACCTTTCTAACTTTCACAGGATCATTTTCAAGTGTAATATCTTGTCTTTTATCTCCTCACACCCTCTGTGGGTCAAGTTTCACACATTCAGAAAAACCAACATCTCAAAGAAAAAAATCTGAAGCTTCTTCGTAACATGTTGCTTTATGTTTCCTATATTTCAAAATCAATTGCTATCTTGTAATCTCATAACTGCTAGAAAAGGATGTTGAAAGGGTTGAAACTGATAAGCATCTTTTTTCCCCATTTTGCAGAAACAAGCTGTTATACCAAACTGCTTAGATCAGAAACTGTAGATAATGTTTGCAGGACAGACGCGTCCTCACTATGAAAATGAATCTTTCATCGCTGCAAAAACTACAAAGCCAATTCCAAAAATGTGTCAAATGTAAATCTCATAAACTTGTCTTTTATTCACTGTAGAGACACATTAAATGTCTGAACTGAGAAACTGTAAAACTTCAAAATATCTCACATCTCAAAAAAAAGTTGGGATGGGAGCACCAAAGCTGGGGAAGCACTTTCCAGTTAGGTTAACTGGCAGGAGGTCAGTAACATGACTGGTTATACAAAGAGCATCTCAGAGATTCCAAGAAGTACATCAGAGGATAACAAATCTGTAAAAAAACTGCAGCTACAGATTTCAGAATAATGTTTCTGAATGCAAAGTCAGAAAGATTATAAATATACATAATATCATTAAACGATTCAGCGATTCTGGAGGATTCTCTGTGTACAAGAGACAAGGCAGGAGGCCACCTCTGAATGCTCTATCTTCGGGCCTTCTGAAGCTGGACTGAAGCAAAGCGCAAAACTGTTGTCAGATCAGACAAATCGAAATTCTGAAAATCACAAATGCCACTTCCTCTGGTTTAAAAATGAGAAGGACCATCCAGCTTGTTATGAGCAAGCAGTTGAAAAGTTTGCATCCCTGATGGCACAGAGGTGAATTTATCAGTTTGCACATCTGGAGAGGCACAACTAATGCCTCAAGGTGAAACAAAAAACGCTGAAAAGAAGACCCAGGACTGCCGAGCAGCTAGAGTCTGCTATCTCTCTGCTCAGTTCTACCAAGTGGTAAACATGGTGTGGCAAATGTGGGTTTATGATAATCATTACATTCATGTGCAAACAAATACTAAAAAAAAGGGATCAAATAATTCAGTGAAATGATTGAGATAACAGCAGCACACATGTGCTGTGAGTGTGGTTATATCAGTGAGACGGGCGCAGTGACAGCCAGCACTGGATTTCACTGGTGTGTGTGTGTTATCACTGTACATATGATAAATATTACATTGTTAACCCCAGAACACACACACGAGTTTTGTAACGCCATCACTACACTTTGTCCTTAATGTAAATATGTAAGAAAAATTTCCCCTTGTGGGACAATTAAAGGATTATTCTATTGTATTCTATTCTATTCACTTTCGCATGGGTGAAAATTTAGGGTTAATTAAGCCTTCACACACACACTGGTTATGTTTTACCTCTAAAAAGAAGTAGAAGAAGAAATATCTACATATCTTCCATCTAAATGTCAAACCAATGGTGTGCCACATGCTGCTGTATGCACCAAGCTGTTATATATGATGCTTTTAAATTGATAAAACAAATGAGAAATAGAATAGAAAAGCTGTAATTCATACGGTCTAATTGTATATGTACAACATGATGGTGTTTGTAGCGTTTGAAACTAACCTTTCAGCTGTCCTGACCCCACTGTGCTTTTATCCAGGAGTTTGTCCTTCCAGTCAGCATTCAGCAGCTTCTCAATGGTAGGCATCACTGTTAAGAGAACACAAATGGTACTCAGCGGGACCGCAGTGGGCAGCAGTAGATGGCGTGAAAAATATATTCTGTCAAATAAAATACATCTAACACTAAACTACTTTCTGAGCCTCTCTTCTGCTTTTCTAATGGCATTGATTGAAGAAGACGTTTGAGGTGTCGAAGGGCAGGGGTTGTTTGTGCATCAGGGAGAAGTTCTGAGTGTTTGAGTGGATCAATATTTGGACAGAGAACAATTCAAGGTCAGTGACTGGAGCAAATTTGAGAAAGATTTAAGGCAAGGAGTGCAGGCTGGTTAAAGACTAGAGGGCAACGAGAGTCTTGCACGCGGCTCAGAGAGAAGCCCTTCACTCCCTACCAAAGAAATTGAACACAATCACACATACAAAAAAAAAATGCCCCTGAACTCGTTCAGGAATCCAAACAACACCCCCGCTTTGTGAGACAAACCATCACTTCCACACATCGATTTTAAGCAGACTGCATTGTTTAATGCTGAATAGCAGCAGAATGTAGCGCTCTCAAACACGTAAGATATGGAGTCATCAAAGTCTGAGATGGGAAAATTATATGGACGTGTGTGCGAGTAAGAGAGAAAGACTCCCACAGAAGGTAATAACACTGAGGTGCAGAAAAGAGAAAGGCTGAGGGCTGAATTGATACTGTCTGAAATCCAGTAAATACTGAGGCAAAACTGTTAAGTGCCAATCCGACTACATGCTAACATCCAAACAGCTTGGATCTAAAACGTTACTCTCAAGATACACAACTGACAATTTTAATGAACTTAAGTATTTATGCCTTCCTGAGCCTGGTTTTATATTAATAATAATAATTAATAATAATATATTATAAATTTCTTCCTGTTAAAATTGAGTTCTTCCTTCCCACAGTTGTCTAATCCTGGTTTGGCTACTAACCGTACGACCGTTGCTGTAAACTGGCATTATACAAGCAAAACACACATTCAATATTTGCATAAAACACGAGTCAAAAATGACATACTTTACATGTCAGTGACTAAAGCTTATTTTGCTAAGCTTATACCTTCAGGCCTCATGCTTGCAGGCAGGCGTGACAATGATATCATCTAATTGTCGGTATCTGGCTGTCTGCGAGTATTTGTGCTGTCTCTTATAAAACTGGGAAAATATTCTTTGCAGAACCTTTGTAAGTAAAATTAATGTATGTATAAAGTATTTTGCTAAATTAACTTAGCAAGTTTCAATGACTAACATTAGGGCCACCCTGTTAAATGAAATGCTCCTGGTAAATACTCGACATTCAACCCCAAATTGCTCCTAATAGCAGGACAGTTTCTTTCCTTCTTGGGAGGTTGACTTTGTTCTTTATTCCGATCCCTGTGAGCTGTTGCTACAGCAACAACAACTCTCCCTGGGGTCCACAGATAAAACCAGCACAAGACATCAACCCATAATGGTACAGTCAGTCACCAAGTAAATTATAAATAAGAGTATGATACAAATAAAACTTTCTCTTGAGTTAAAAACAGCACGCAATCAAACAATCAAGAAATAATAAAACTAGCAATGAATCCTATAATTACATATTATTAATATGTATTAATTCAATAGGCTAATGAACATCAACACCATGGCAGACAGAACTGACTCTCGGTTTGCACCTCTGTGGTTGTAAATAAAGTTTTGAAATGGCGGTTGCTTTTGACAGACCTTCTTTCAAGTTGGATTGTCCCTCTGATCGATCATGCATCCTAGGTTCCTTCAGTCCCATGGGGCTCTGTCTGTGAGGCAGGTCTTTCCCTGGAGATCCCTCCTGTCAGGACAGAAAAGAGAACCTCAATTAAAATCTCACCAAGAACATGCAAATATACTTTATATTTTGATATACCAATCTATGACACATTGTTGACTTCCTAAAATTCCCTGTCATGCCTTTCGTAATCCTTACTGAAGGGGAGCGAGACAGTGGTGGGGTCAACTGGCGAGCCTCAAGGGGCTGAGTTCCTGACCAATCACGCGAAGGAGACGTTTTACGAAGTTCGCCACTGGTATCCACTGCAGCCCCTCCCCCAGAGTCTTCACGTTCTACTTTGACACCAACGCCTGCCATGTTGACATCCCCACTGGAGTGAATGTGAAGTGCTGGAGGGCTGGGCTCAACCATTCTGTTGAAAGACAAAAAAAAATACACAATACTAGCTGTCATTTGGGTGTGGTGAGGTTTGGGCACTGGGTAATCATCTCCCAGTTCTAGATTTGGGAGTAAACATATTGACAGCAAAGAAGAAAAAATAATAGAAAATTTGTTGGTGGAAAATTTCATCCAATTGCTGTTCAGATATTTTATTTGGACTAAAGCTAAGGACGAAAAAGGAATCCTTAGAGGTGTGTCGGCAACTGGGCTAGAGACTCTTACAACTATGAAGCTTTATGAACGGTCATAGGGAAAATAAACAATATGGTCTTAAACAGAAGTTTGTAATCAAATACTGCTATAGAGCATGATTAAAGCAAAGAGGTGTAAGCTGTGAATAATAAATAATGAGTACTATGAGCATTTATACTGGACACTAACACTTATGCGATCTTTTACTCCAAAAATAATTCGGTTTAGCTGTTTCCCCATTATTTTGATTGCTGTTACTTTTACAGGCATGCACACAAATATTCTACCTCTCAGATAGCCAAACCATTTGGTTTCCATTTAGGGTTTTGGATATTCTTTTTTGTTCGTTTGTTTGTTTTGTGACATTTACAATGTCAGCTATTTTGCCAGACCTCCGTCAGCACCCAGTCTCTCCCAATGCTCATCAGGCACATCTTCCAAGCCCCAAAAACAGTATCAGGACAGTCTTACACATCAGTAGTACCTCACATTATCCCTCCAAGGTTTAAGTCATCATTAGTGATATCCCTAACCCCAAACCCTGACTCTAAGCAATCGAAATATGTACTTTTTTATTACTCTTGCAAGTTTTAGCATATCTAAAATTTTAAAAAGGACTTTTGTAAAAAAAAAAAAAAAAAAAAGATTCTTATTGGTTTTCCATAATTAGATACAATTTGCTTATATCCTGCTTATAAGTTAATAATTGCTACAAATAGCTAAATCAATTTGTGACATTTCTGCCTCTTAAAGGAAACCCTAATTTTGAGGTGGTAAATTTAAGAAAAAAAGGTGACTCCTGAATTCAGTTTTGAGAGTTAGGTGGTGGTTGTGTTAAAGTGTGTGTGTGTGTGTGTGTGTGTGTCTCCCTCAGTTTGTGACAGTGAATAATGAGAGGTTATAGGGGAGGGAGACAGACAACGCCTCAGTGAGGAAGAAAAGCAGAAAACTGAAGAGGGGACAGGTTGAGTGAGAAAGGTTTGAACCAGAGTGAACTTGAACAAATCAACTCAGGGTTGTGTGCATACGTGTGTTATTTCCCAGCTCTACAGCAGGAGGAAAGAAAAACACAGCAGACAGCAGAACAAAACAAACAGAACACACAAGGGCAAAAAGTGCACATATATATAAAGAGGCAGAAAAAAAGCCATTGTTGGAGCCGGGGAACAAAGGAAGCCGAGACAATGGGGGAGAGGCTGACAAAAGCCGCCGGCCGCAGGAAACAGGCCGGATAACAATGCCAGCGGAATGTGCCGACCAACTCAGGAACATGGCAAAAAAAAAAAAAAAAAAAAGCGCCACCGTTCTGCGGAAAGCATAATAATGATTAGTGCCCCCCCCTTTAGCTTGCACACTGTGTTTCCAAACAAAGCCACCTGTCTGCCAGGGTCCAAGACTCCAAACCTCAGTGATGTATATGCATGCGTTTGTGTGTCTGTGTGTGTGTTAAAAGCTGCAAAACACAGGTAGAAACGTTGTGCACCGAACTCAGCTGCCATGTGGTCACGGAAGAGTTGTTTACAGTCTGATTTTAGCTCCAAGTAATGGATAGAGAGTGCAAGCATTTGCAGGAACGTCCGTGAAGTCTGTTTGTTTCCTGAGACCACAAGGACTTGTCTGCAGATAATTTACATCGCAATGCACCAACTACGCTACGCTCCAGGTGGCAGACTTCAAAGAACTATAACAGGAATGAATAATTGGCCGTCAGCTGTACATGTCTGCAGCGGAGCATAATTCAGGTGAAAAACTCAATGGGTGCAGTTGCTCTGCAGTTGGTACAAGTCCAGCAAGCAACATCAAGCAAATATAAGGTCATTATGTGGTGCAAGCATAACCACAGAAAACTACTGAGATACTTTGTCTACTGGAATAATGTTTAATTTAATCTTCAAGGAAATTGGCAGAATAAACAACTAAACACTTGAATTTCACTCACTACTATGACAACAGCTTGTTTTTTAGGAAATCCTGACAACTAGATTAAAAAAATCTTTAAATATTTATATTTGTCTTGATCTTTAAATTCAGTTCGTCGATAATAAATGCCACACTTGTAATTATCTCAGCAGATGACGTGGATTCCTATGACCTCTTGAGAAAGGATAATGACAACTTGACTAAAGCCAAGCAACTTGGACCAACTTGAAGAGGGCGATTTCCCTTTGCAATTTTACAAAGGCTGCAGTGTCAACCCTGTAAAGTGAGACACGTCCCTTACTTACCTGATGAGTTTAATGAACATATTTTGTTTATGAGAACACCAGCTCAACAGTTACGCGGCCCTCTGGGAACACTCCCGAAGCTCCTGACCGGCCCCTCTGCCAACGCCAAGCAACATGAAAAACACATTTCTAGCACTCTAGGAAACACACAGTAATGTTGTTGGTGCATTTTAACACAAACCCACCTGCCTGGCTAGGCTCTAAACCTGTGTGAGTGTGTGTGCATTTATGACTCGTTGTGTTTTCAAATCACAAAGCGATAAAAGAAAATCTAATTTACACAGCTGACGGTAACTAAAAAGCACAATAAACACACCTGCAAGCAGGGGGATCACCGGCAATTGAACTCATTTGATGCCACCTGTTTGATTACTCTTGGTTTAAAGATGATATCACACTCGTTTGTATATCTTTCATATTAAAAAAACAACAACTGTGATTTTGCTTCAAATTTTACTGCCTGATTGCATTTGTTATCTGTCATATTTGGGAAAAGTTACCATCAGCTTCAAACCCACAACACTGTTCATCAGCCTAATCCTGTTTGACGTCTGCTTTCAGCTGTGGTGTAGTTTTGTAGGGTGTTGGGAAGGAACGATTGTGGAGGGATGGAGGTGGGAAACTGTTATAAGCGAACACCGCAGCAGTCACCGTCCATGTGGCGGCGAGGGACTGATTGCCGGAAGAGAGGGGGTTGGAGGGTTGTGCGCAGGCGGCAGTGGCAACATACCGAGCTGAGTCCCACACAGCAAGTTATTCCTGGGTCTTCCCTTCACGTTCCACAGGGGCTGGACCGCAGAGCTGCCACAGGTGGCTTTCACACGCCTCTGCACATACTCTGTGTGTGTGTGTCACCAAGTGCAGAGGTATGCACAGAATCTCAGAAGCCCGCACTGTTGTTGTCAGCGAGGAATGTGCGTCCAGGTGCAAGCATTTTTACAAGCACAAAGGTACTTCAAAAACAATACAATTTGTGCCTGAGGGTGAACAATGCAAACCAGTCAAAGTTATCAGGTTATCGCTTGCCTTCACATCTCTCTCTAGTTAAACACACACTTAGCCTATCTGCACTGACTGCACCTACGTGGAACCTGACCTTGTGCATACATGTATATATGCGGTGTGTTGCATGACTTAAATAGCACTGGCTTCTTCTAAGGTTATCTGATTGAGGCCTGTTTTTCAACCACCTACGGTGTTATTCAGCTTTTATAGGCGCTCACCACATGCTGCTAAGAAATCACAATGAAACAGACCTCAGAGCAGCCAAGAGTTGTTTTTTTCACATGTTTACTGAAAAATATTCCAATTATAGTTATATAATAGACATGGACATGATGATGTGTAGACTTTCAGCTTTCATTTGAGGGTACCCACATTCAAATGGGAAGAAGGTTTTAGGAGTTTCAGCTCCTTAACATGCGCCACCCTTTTTTTTAAAGGGACCAAAAGTAATTGCACTATTAGCGCCATTTCATAGGCAGGTATGGGCAATTCCTTTGTTATGTCATTATCAATTAAGCAGTAAAAGGCCTGGAGTTGATTTGAGGTGTGGTGCTTGAGTTAGAAGATTTTGCTGTGAACAGACAACATGCAGTCAAAGGACCTCTGCATGCAGGTGAAACAAGCCATCCTTAAGCTGAGAAAACAGAAAAAAAACCTTCTGAGAAATTGATACAGCATTGATACAGCGTTTGTTACATTCTGAGAAAGACAGAAAGCACCGATGAAGTCAGCACCACAAAAACACAATTCTGGAAAAACATCCTTTGGATAGATGGAACCAAGGTTAACCTCTACCAGAATGATGCCAAGAAAAAAGTATGGAGAAGGTGTGGAACAGCTCATGGTCCAAAGCCCAATGGCTTGGGTGTGCATGGCTGCCAGTAGCACCGGGACACTAGTGTTTTTTGATGATGTAGCACAGGACAGAAGCAGCTGAACAAATTCTGAGGAGTTCAGAGACATACTGTGTCTGACTGATTGGGCAGTGTTTCATAATACAAATGGACAACGACCCAGAACATACAGCAAAAGAAACCCAGGAGTTTATTAAACCAAAGAAGTCAAATATTCTTGAATGGCCAAGTCAGTCACCTGATCTTAACCCAAATGAGCATGCACTTGTTGATGACTAAACTTTAGGGTTAGGCCCACAAACAAACAGCAACTGAAAGCTGCTGCAGTAAAGGCCTGGCAGATCATTAAAAAAGAGGAACACTGCACAATGCCACTGCTGTACTTCTAGAGTTCTAGGGTTCTTGGCCTCCCCCCATGCAGTGCTCCGAACGTGATTTAAGCGCCTGCCAAATGCTGATTGGTTGACAAGGAAGAAGCGTGAAAAAACGTTAAAGATCAAAAGTACAGCATGAAAAGCACAGACAGTGGCTGCAGTGGACACTTTGCACAGTTTAATTCTTTGTTCCACTTCAGCTCTTTGTATGTTAGAACGTCACTTTTCGCTTCAGCAGTTTGACAGACCAACAGTGACACAAGCAAGAATAGCCCACGGACTGGCTGAACGACATACTTTGTTCACTGACGGCCAAACCGACCATCCCTAACTACCTACACACTATGAGCAAGCTCCTCTTGCTGAACCATAAATTGACTGGAGACCCGAGAAGTTGCATACTTTGCCTTGTGGCAAGTTGCATCTCTTGGTAACATGCTAGCTAAGCAATTTTACATGTTGATAGCTCTTCTTTGTGGACAAAAATATTAAATAATTATATTAAAGAAAGTATTCTATTTCTATATCTGCAAGTTATTAACTTAACCTAACTGCTTAGAAAACAAGCAACTGCAGTTTTTGCTAGCCAAAATTAAAGAGACGTATGATTCCACCTAGCTAAACAAACTGGAATAAAGCTAGCCAGACCTAGCGTTAGCTGATAACTACCACTAGCTCTGGCTAGCTTTGTTATTAACTAATAATTCCTAGCTCTAGCGTCATTAAAATACGATCACATTCGACAAAACACGTAATTAGTCTCTGACAGGAAGGACTCCGGGAGTTGATCCTCTGAAAGCAGACCACAGTGGCCTCGCTATCCAACCACAGTCATGGCTGCGCTGTTCCAGGACTACCCGCTGCGAGCTGAGCGCTCCCGCCACAACAGACAGGGAGGGGCTGGAGAATGACAGGGAGAGAGCATACCTCTGTCCTCTGACAAAAATGGCCTCCTTTCCTTTGAGCACTCAAAACACTGAAACGTTATACTTCCCATGACACAAGAATCACTTCACACAAAACCTTCAGTTACCCAACAAGTTGTAACATGTAAAACCCAACATTTCCCCCCAGGAGGCTTGGCAATGCAAATCCCTTCTGTTGTTCTCCCTTTCTTTTCTTTTCTTCCTTTGTTTCTTTATTCTTTTCTCACCGCTTGTTTTTCTTTTCACCTTACCCCTCCCAACAAGAGCAGGCTGCTGGGTTTATATCGTCCTTGTCGCTTTCTAACTGCTGCCTGAGGCAGAATAGCACAGAATGCACAATAGACGTAAGAGAGAGTGCCAGGAGCCATTCTCAGCAGTAGCGAGCAGCAGGATAAAATGTTAGACATCTAAAGCAGCCTACTTGGTGATAAACAAATAAAGACATTCTCTTTGTCGGTAGTGAGACTGACAGCTGTAATGGCAGAAGGTTCCTTCTGCCAAATGCAAAAAACAAAAACACAAAATCACTTACTTATACTTGGCTCAGGCACAAGAATCTATCAGGTCAAAAACAAACAAAAAAAAATGCAACAAACAAAGAAAAAGGTAAAATAACTCAGACCCTGATCTGCACGAGTTTCCATAGCCAGTTTCATCTCTGAAAAACAATCGCATTTAGGAAATTTTCTCACTTGTTGTTCAATTGTCAGCGGTGTCCCATGACCGAACTCACACTATAAGTTTCCAACCTGCTGTGCAGTCATGTTAAGACAAGTGCGAACCAATGTATAAACAAGTGTTTGTGGATATGTTTTGCAGCTAGCACTATTTGATTAGGGATGATAAAACAATTTAGTGTTCCGCACCAGCTATAGAGCCAGTGTGCCCACAGGGCCTGGCTCGGCCTTATCACGGCAAGAGCGTCAAGCAAAACATTACTCAAGCAAACCACATCACCAGTTCAGTTAGTGGTTGTGCTTCATTAGTAACACGGAGCATTAAAAACACACATATTCATTTTTTTTAAAGAAACATGCATCTCCTACTTTGATCAGTGTCTATTTAAAGGAAAAGCAAGACTGAATTAAAAGATGTTCACAAACACTTACACAAGCACACCTTGGACTCTCACCTATCCATCTACCCTCTGTAGCTGTCTGTACTGACCTGGTAGTGCAGAGTGGAAGCGAGGAGATCCAACAGCGCTCCCTGACTGGAAGAACTGGAAGAGATCTGCTGACACAGGTCATAGTGAGTGTTTCTCCCTCACCGGTAACGCCTGTCTTTTCTACTCTTCTGTTACCTCTGACCAGCCCCCCCCCCCAAGAGGGGAAGTACAAAGAGCCTGTTCAAATCCCATCGTATAGCTGCTGCGTTTGCATAATTAGCATGCTGTTTGCAGGTAACCTTTGCTGCTTACAGACGTGCATGACACTGATCGGAACTCAACCAGCCAACAGGTTTGATTGCGGTGTGATAAGCACATTCACGGGCTTTAGACACTTTCGAACACAGTCGGCTTTATTCTAGGCTTTTTATGATTTCCAGGATGTGTGGCGGGGTGGGGGGACAGAAAAATGCTGGGTGGGTGGTTGTAAAGGTAAGGGAATAAGGCAACCGGTCACAACGAATCAAAGAGACAAGCAAACAATTTTAAAACGAAGCAAAAAAAAAAAAATCTTTAAAAAAATCTTTACCCTACTATTTACCAAAAACTTTTTAATCAAAGCTCCGATTGCTTTATCGTGATCAGATCATTTGATAAAGCACAAATTTCAACATTTTGATGTACAATGCAGTATTATAAAGCCCCCTCCCTCACTGTTACCTCTCATTTTACATTGTTGGATGTAGTTTGGTCTCTGACTCCTGCGTGCAAGTGGGGAAAGGAGCTCCACAATTAGTTGCCGTAAGTGCACAGTGGTGTATAGTGCAGAGGTAATCTGATCGGACACACTCAAGCTGAAAATGTAGGGAATTCTGGTGTGATGCGAGATACAATATCAACCAGTTTGGCAGCGCTGCGAGAGTAGTTTTTTGAAGAAAATAAGTAAAGCTTCAGTGAGGTAACAATGTTTAGTCAACTATGTTGTAAATAGATACAAGTAAGCAAACGCACCTTTATGATGTTCCACAAAGGTTACATGGGAGACATACATGATTTTACTTGCCCTCTTTTGTTCCGAGCACTAATTATCTCCTGAAACATAACAAGAAGCCGTTCCATGTGCTCCATATAGCAACGTGATGATGTTTGTCATTGTGAAGAGAAAATGTGTCGTTAATAGGAACCTCTGCAATGCCATGTGTCTGTCAGCGTAAACAGTTAAAGGTGCTGGTGGGGATTCAACCTCAAAGGAACTGGATACTCAGTTATTTCCCAGCACAGAATAGTTCTTGTTCTACTTGTCCCGTCAGGCATGTTACTTTATTCTTTACATTAGGCGCCGACTACAGCCAAAGTGAGCCATTAAGCCATTATGCTGAGGTGCATCGTAAACACGCCATGTTTCATGACCTGTGAGTGGCCAGTACCTTTGTCCATATAGTGTATTATGACTTGATGTGAGGTAAAGAGTATCTAGAAAGTTTGCACTCATGCAGCTTATGGATGCATGGCAGTGTTTTCAGAAATTTTATCACTCAGTCTGCTCATCTAAATATAATCATCCCTGACTTGAGAAAAAGAAAATAAACATCTCAATGGCCTAAGGATGAAAAATTCACACTCTAGAAACCAGGGGATGATGTCAGGTGAGCAAGAAAAAAACTGCAGCTTATTGTGAGCATTCCTTTGCAATTTGTCTCACAATTGCAAATCACACTTTAAACTCCTGAATTTCAAACATGCACACAGTTTTACTTGACTTACACACCTTTTCAAGCTCTACTTCTCTGGATCTCCAACAGTTTAAGTCACTTTTATTCAACACTACCTGGCTGCTTTCACATTCAAAAGCTGCTTTTCAATCACATTTCAAGGCCGTCCAACACAACACTTGTACTGAACACTTGTAAGATCACGCTGAGAGATGAGGTCTCAAAGATTTGTGAGAGTATGTTTTGGTCTTGGATTTTTTTATTTATTTATTTTTTTAAATATTGGAGAGGTTTGGTAACATGTGGGTACACACACACACACACACACACACACACACACACACACACACACACACACACACACACACACACAGCAGCTTCCTTGTGTTGCTGACTGGGCCTCATTAGAGAATGAGCTCTTAGGACTGGAGACACAAAAGCCTTGCTCTCTTCCTCTTTCCTTCCCCTCTCTTCTTCTGTTCTCTTGGCCTTTTGATGTCAAGAGTACTGAACCATGGTGCATAGTCCAAAGAATAACCTCATCAAGCATACACACGCAGTTTTCCAATTTTTTCAAGTTTCTCTTTTTTCCTTTTAGTGTGCAATGAATGCGTGTGTGTGTGCGTGTGCGCACATACTATAAGGCCTGATAAGTTGCTGTTGTTCTGTGGTCGTTGGTCAGTTCATCACACACAAAGAGCAGTGTTGGGAGCTCCCGCACTGTGATAGAGTGATAGAGACATCACAAAGACTACATTTTACTCCCCTTTTCCTCTTGCAGTTCAGGGGCTGCCCCTCAGGGGTCCACCCACTGCACTGAGCACACACACACACACACACACGCCATTCCATTACATCTCTACATCACCTCGTACTTGCAAATGCAACAAATATAGATTTAGTAGAGGTTACGTAAAGAGACACAACATGAATGAAAACATTTAGCAGAGATGCATATTAATTCGTACACTGTGGAGCAACTTTATTGTATGAAGACTGAGCTCTGTTTGGGTTGGAAGTTTAAAATCCATATTTAATAAAGGGAAGAAAATAGTTACAAGAAGGGCACACATCACAATAGGGCTGTGCGATATGACCAAAATCTCATATCCCGATGTAAGAATTCTATCGTCCCGATAACGATATAAATCACAAAAATGTAAAATTTTCTGTAAATTCTGTGAATCTCGTGCAGCTCGATTTGCGTGAAGTGTTTCCAGCTGTGCTTCGTGTAGCTGGAGTCGAGTGTTTTAACCGATGCATGAAACTATACATTTTTAGACATAAGTTGTAACGGCCGCCGTTTTCTTTGTGAGTATTTATTACACGGCGTGCTGCGGGGAAAAGCCTGTTCTAACGTTTGAGTCTAAGGTTTATTTTTTAGCACCTGGCGGCTCTTTTTTGCTTCTCATCCGTGAATAATCTGCTCTTTCACGTGATTCAGTGTATTTTGAAAAGTCTCAACAGGATTTGGGCTTTATTGTGAAAGGTTTATGTGGAACATAAACAAGCGGACATGCGATGGTTTTACCGTCGTTGTTGCTAACGACAATGCATAAAAACAGGCGCTTGTCCAACTGTAGTGTTATATAAAATATAAGAGAAAGAGAGAACTTTAAGAAATTAATATAGCCACTACAGTGACCATCAAAACGATGAAAAAATATTGGCGTAAAGAGTTTATTTTGCGACACCACGAAACAAACGATAGCGTAAAATGAAATGATAGACGTTTTTATATCGTTATCCGATATATATCGTTATATCGAACATCCCTACATCACAATACATTTGAGAATCAGCAGCGGCACGAACGAGCGAAGAAAAAATGTTTTGCATGTCAGATAAGAAAGCAAGAGGAATGAAAATCTCATACACACACCATGAGCGTGGCAAGAAAAACAAAATAATTCTGCTTGCTGGCCCGTGAATAGACTTCCTGACAATCTGAGGTACTTGAATCATTCTATGCACTGCTCATGGTGTTTGTGGCATACATGAAGTAACCTGCAGTAGAAGAAACTCATGGGGAAATATATTCTGGCTGTGAGCTAATCAAACGAAAAGACACACAATTATACATATATTTATTCGTACAAAGTAGACATCAAACATTTTCCTAATTTACCATTAAATGAAAAATTCTGCTATCAGAAATTTAAGATAGCATATCTAAAGAGTTTCACTTACAAGTGTGCCAAATAGTTTAGATATGATACTAAATGCTGCAGCAAATACATACTGTATTTTTCGAATTATAAGACGGATTAAGCGAAACAAAACAGTCAGATAAGTCAAACTTTACTCAACTCATTCTTCCTGCTTCCTCCACTTGCGTACCATTGATTCATTAATGTTAAAGTCTCTCGCAGCTCGTCTGTTGTTGCAGTTTATTAATGACTAACCTGGTATTGTGGATGGATTATCTCAGTTGTTCTCCTAAATGAAGTTTGGTCCGTTTACAGCATCCTGCCATGCGATTGCATTTGTCCCTAACCATCGGGAACCCTCACATTAACTTTTATCGAGTGGAAAAAAGTTGGCTTTCATCCTCAAGCTTCACTGTGTTTATGCTATGCTAACATAGCTGTGTAGCTAGCCACCATGTAGCACATGTAGCTAACTTCCTGCTAACTTCTAACTCAGTTTAATTTAATAACTTCTGTTTTCATGGATGCCTGGATGTTAGACTTAATTGTTACACCTGGTAAAGCAGCAACGCTGATCATTTTATTACAGATGAAAGAATTTAGACAGTTTTTTACTCTCAGTGTTTGTTTGACTTCGGGATCTGAAGCAGACGGAGTTTTGGACCCAGATTCCTCTTGACTACAGTAGCCATAATGTTCCAACAAACCATCAAGAGGTGTGGCTTTGTAGCTTACCAAAGTCATACTAAAACATTTTTTGACAGATTTTTGAGAGCCGTGTACCACAGAAAATCAGTTCGAGGTCAATAAGCACAACCAGAATTCATACATAAGGCGCACCAGATTATAAGGTACACTGTCGATTTTTGAGAAAATTAAAGGATTTTAAGTGTGCTTTATTGTCCAAAAAATACAAAAGTACAAATAATCTCCAGTCAATGAGAATATGTCATCCTTGTTTTTATTGTATGGTTCCTCTAAGTCTTAGTAATCAAGTCAACACTCATTCTAAATGAGACATATTAAAAACTATGTATTTTCCCCAGAATAGTACATGATGCCTTTCTCCACAATACAGTTTAGTTTTTATAGGGCTGGGCCATATCATACCTTTCACGGTAATACCGGTATAATGTTGGGCAACGATAAGAAAATGAAATATCGCGATAGAATATGGATAAAATGCGCATGCGCAGTGCTTTTGTTTTCATACGCACATGGTGGAAAAAGCATGGTGGCGATGGAGAATGAGAAGGGCGATGGAGAATGAGAAGGGCGAAAGCGGCTTTCGTCCATCAGATACACAACAAAGCACTATTTTTGGTAGAGCATGCTAGCGGGCTGTCGTTATTACCGTGTTTTTTGGAAAATACGGCACACTTCTGAAAATCAACAGTGCCCCTTATAATCCCATGTGCCTTATGTATGAATTCTGGTTGTGTTTACTGACCTCGTAATGATTTTATGTGGTACACGGCGCTCGAAAATCTGTCAAATGTTTCAGTACAACTTTGCTAAGCTACGAACCCACACCGCTTGATGGATTGTCGGAGCATTACGGCTATTGTAGACAGGAGCCTCATGGAGAGATACGTACTGTGCTTCAACATAATATTACCGTATTGTGTGTGTATAACCTCTTTTTAAGTTTTGTGGATATTATACATGTTTATGCTGAGGATATGTCGGCCAGTTTCCACTGGAAATGCTTTTTGGTTAAACTGTCAGCAAGGAATTTGCACTGTTACGTTTTTATATAACTTTAATGCACATAAAAAACAGCTGCTTGTTTAAGTGAAAATAAATTGATGGGGGTTTTTTTGCACTAATAAAGTTGTGGAGTTGTAAAGTATTTTGTCTAGTATCAATTATATCGTCAGTTATATCATTATCGCAAATTTTCAAATGTATATCGTGATAAATATTTTTGGTCATATCGACCTGTTCTAAGTGTTTACATGACTTAGCGATCAGAGGGTTAACACATATTACCTCCTTCTATTGTTGTTATGGTCAACTGTAACCCATGCCATCTTAACCAAATATAGAGCTGAATAACTAGTTTTTGCAGTTCCCATCACAAGCTCCCCATACAAATCCTAACATCAGTAAGATGGAAACATTAGTGGGACAGCTGCTTTCTTAGTAAATGGGCACCATCACCTCAAAGCAAGAGGACAAAGACGTGCACGTGAGGTTAACCGTAGATAAAGTGTGTAGAAGGGGACAGCATAACATCTACCAAAGTAGGGTTAAAATGTGACTTGGAGTCGAAAGTGCTTTGATTCATAGTGACATCACAATTTTAGCTTACTATACTGTAAAATAAATGTTGGTTGCCCAATGCGGCAGCTATATTCAAGCAGTACCAACTGCACATGAAATTCCCTGGGAAAATGGAGGTTCAAGTGTGCAACCAAAACAGGAAGAGGATTGTGCTTTTCACAGGTAAATGAAATCACGGACAGTTGGAAAACCATAATAACTGAGCAAACTCTGGTTGCAAAAGCCTGAAGCAGGAGTAAACCTTAGTTTGGCTTGATCTGAGACTTAAGGCTTCAAAACCTACATTTAGTTTATTTCTATTAGATCAGCAAGTAAAAGAGTCTGTCTCCTCATCAGCCCAACAAAAGAGGACGGCGATATCGTCTTTGCTAATAACCATCACATTGATTTTATGGACATTTCTTTAACAAGAGATGGGCGGTTCTAAATATCAAGGCCTGGTTTGCATGCTGCAGAAACAAGCTAACTCAACATCAGTTAGTTACTCTGATGCATACTCCACACAATGAAGTATGCATTTTAATTAGATGGGTTTAACATAGACGTTACCAGAATACTAAGAGACAAGTTAAGATCATCTTTCAGTCCCGATGTATGATCGGCTAGCTTAGATAAGGCGTGCCCCTTTGTTTTCCTGCACCGATGAGCTCAGAATAGTAGAAAAATAAATGCCTTACTTACTAGGTGATTAAAGTAAATTCACATCTCTTAAAAATGCATTCATCTCAAAAGCCATGATGTATTCTCTCCATCTTTTCTGGTTTTATCAGTAAAAAGTTGTGATATCTTATCAAACTGCTGCCCTGGTATCAGGACCTGCATAATGCTGAAATTTTGCATGTCAGCATTTGTCCATCTGTCACATAGGTGTTTTTATTTGTAACTTATAATAATACATTTACATAGAGTTTGAATAACTGATTAGCACCTATAAATGAGTTCACCCAAACTGAGTCATCTGCAGATCTTTAGCAACGCTGCTTCTGCTTTTGTTTCCTTCCTCCCTAAAAAAAATTATCTGTATCTGCTGAAGGTTTAACAAGGACTTAGACTGAACCTGCACTGCGTATGAGTCAACACAGACCACAAAGATGTGCTTAGTTTCTTCAGCAAAACCACTAAGACTTTTGTCTGTCGTCAAGAGATCAAGGACAACTGCTTGATTTCAAAAGCAGTCCCATTTCAGTCCTTCTTATTAATACAGGAATGAGTCAGGCTTTGTCTTAAGCTCTGTGTGGTATTTGTCAAACAGCTTCAGTCTATCTCTGATAAGAACAATCAAGAATTTACATTTAAAGATGAATATTACTAACCCCTGACATCGCTCATTAAAGGAATCGCTTTGACTTTGCATCCTACCTTGGTTTGCATACTACTGTCTTCTGTTCGTTTTCATCGGTTCTATTGAGTGACGGTGTAAGGGGTTGTGGTTTCTCTTATTCATCTTGTTGCGGTGTGGCTGACTTTCAGCAGAACTGATAAGCACAAGCTTTTTGTGTTTCTCTTTTAACAAGGTAGAAGCAACCACAGCCAACACTGGTGTACTCCAAAATAAAAGTTTGGGTATTTGTTGCCACACAAAGTCCCAATTTACTGCACTTTGTTACAATTTACAACATACAGTCCGTGTATTTGACTGCTAAACTAAAGCAGACTGATGCAGAATGGAATTACTTTCTCATCTTTGTCAGATAGAGCAGCATGCGCGAATACAGACAAATGCATGCCATCAATTTAATTTCTCTTTTCCAACAGAAGCAGCACAACTGTGAGGGTTTTACAAGCACAGAAAAACAACAGCGCGGGGAGGTGAAGAGGGAAAAAAAAGACTTTAAAGGCAACATTGAAAAGATTCAGCTCAACAATCTTCCCAGTCAACAGGTACGTGAGGCGAGGTAAGAGCACAGTTTAAAGTTCACAGGCTCTCCAGACAGCAGCTGCTGTGCTGCTTCAATGCGCTTTCAAGCACGGATTGTTTGCGATTCTCAGCAGAATTAAGTGTTTCAGTGTCCAAAACACTAAAAAAGGACAAATCCATTAGTAGTTGTCCATATATGTAAAAGAAATAGATAAAATAAACATAAGACTTATGTGTCTGTGTTTGTCTGTTTTTATATGGAATATAAAAATGTTCCATAGTACTACTGATGCTAATCATGGTAACACCACTGTACTGAAATATATCAGCCGTGACAGTGATGCCTATATGTTCTTACAGTATGCACCTCCATAGTGTATTTGGCTGAAAGTTAACATTTGTAGAATATTGACTAGAGTAGAGCTGACCTTTGCCTATATGTGCTTCAATGGAAAATTATGGAAGAAAAGAAAGAAAAAAATGAGAAAATAGTAATTAAAATAATTAAAAGTTGTGATTGAAAACTACACTAAAAAAATAGCGTTGTGTCGTAGTCTTTTTTGGCAATGGGATGACTTAAATCACTCAAGTGTAGAGAGGTGGACGCAGTCTGCAGCAAGAACTGTGCAAACAAAGGAAACTGTACTACTAGTTACAGTATTAACAAATCCATGTTATACACTTTATGTAATTGTATTATAAAGCATTTCACTTTGACATGTCACTGTCATCAGTACAGGTATACTGTGATGCTCCTACCACAATACACTGTCTTTTTTAATACAGCCAGAGCTCTCTTGCAAATGAGGTTTTATTCAAATCATATGGTCAACAAAAAAATGGATTAAAATAGAATTCGTTGTCACCGACTAAAATACTCCAAGTATACAAATTTGAAACTGATCTCGCTACACACTGTACTCCATTCAGTGACAGTATAATGCACGGTTCTATTGTTTGTTTGTTTTTTCAAAATTTGCAGATGACACATGTACTTTTTTTCATTTTCTACAAAATTTAAATGCATGATTTACTAGGTTTTCTATAATATGGTACTTTTTACACATTGATGCAAAGTCTATGCATTCGTTTTCCACTACAGCCATCCATATGAAAATACTCCAGAGTGATAAAAAAGTAAGTTTTAGTAACATTTAGAGTTAACTCAGTTGTTAACTTTATGTGACTGTATGTCTCCAGTACACTAACATCAACGTCAAACACATCTAACCCGTCCTCTGTGTTTAAATCCTGCTTAATACGCTTCATAATGTGCTCTCTCTATGACCACTGCGTCTCTCTTTCTCAAAAGCTTTCTAAATAAGATGTATAAATAGGCTGATGACACAACCGTGCCCTTCACAAAGACACCGAGGAGAGAGAAAAGAGAGGAGAACAGGACTCTGGCTTTAGTCACAGCCCCTTTTATTCTCCTGCTTTTCAGAAGCACAGGTTAAAAAGCAGCCATCTTTCTTTTCATGTCTCACTCTCGTCCCTCTTTCTCCCTCTCTCTCGCTCCCTTTTCTCTCTTCCCGTTGCGTTCACCGAAACAGGTCGTCTATTGTGGCGGCTAGCGAAAGGCTACTGTGGCATTTATCAGAGGAGGAGGAGGAGGTGGTGGTGTGCTGAGTGGGGAGAGAGAAGACAAAACACACTCCCAATAAAGAGATAGAACAAGAGAAGGAGAAGAAAGGATGTGTATGAAGGCCACTTTTTTTCTCCTCTTCCTTCACAAAGCCCCTCCACCCCCATTCCCTTTTCCACCCCCTGCTCCTTCAGGCTAGCTCAGACAAAGGAGGCCCGACTCTCACAATGTGCTCTCTCTCCTTTAGCCTGGCACACTTTATATCCTCACTCCATTTACTGCTTCTTGAGAGCACCCACATGTACATAACGTGTGTGTGTGTGTGTGCGCGCATGTGTGTGTGTGCGCGCGCATGTGTGTGTGCATGTTTTCAGGAGTTTCTAATGGTCATGGTGGTAGCAGTAGTGGGGGGGAGAGGGGGGTCTATATTTGCAGAGGGTCTCATAGACCAAGAGGCCAGGACTCTGAGACGTTACTATGGCAACGCCTTTGAGCAGTAGGAGCACAACAGGTGATTCTGCTGAGGGACTGTTTGTTTCGGCACTGGCAAACTGCAGGAGGTCTTTGCTGCGTGTGTGTGCGCGCGCACGCGCGAGTGCATATGTGTGCTTCAGCTTCACAAGTACAGCTGCGTATGCAACAACTTAGTGCCATAGATCTTAACCAGCTCCAATAAGCTGGAGATCATGTCTGAAGTAGCTGGCTGACCGCCGTAATGACACAGTCTGCCTCGCTACGCACACAGACCCAGCCCATGGTCCTGACTACACAGCACATACATCAAGATAGTGCCTGAAAATAGGAATACACAACAGAAGCTCTGCATAAAAATCACAATATGCCCCACTGCCTCTTATGTTAGGGCTTACAGAGAAATCCATTCACATAGAGAGGCCTGTTCAAGAAGGAGAAAGAGAGATGAAAGCAGGAGAACAGAAAGCTGTAGGGGAGCTCTAGATATTCTACAGTCAGGATATGCACTTACTGGCCATTTTGTTAGGTACACCTGTTCAACTGCTTGCTAGGCTACATGTCTAATCAGCTAATTGCACGGTAGCAACTCACAAATGTAGACACAATCAAGACGCCCTGTTGAAGTTCAGGCTGTACATCAGGATGTCGTAAAAACTGGAGTTCTACTGGGATTTTGCCACACAGAATGATCTGAAAAACAGAAAGTGGGAGAGCATGCCTTGTTGATGTCAGAGCAGAATGGCCAGACTGCCTCGAGCTGACCTCAAATTACCACTTGTTACAACCAAAAAGCATCTCTGAGCACACAACAGGTCAAACCTTGAAGCAGATGGGCAACAGCAGCAGAAGACCTCGTCGGATGCCACTTCCGCCTGCTACAAACAGGAAAACTGAGGCTACGATTCGTACGGACTCATCAAAATTGCACAACAGGAGACTGGAAACACACAGCCTTGATTTCTGCTGCAACATAACAGATTTGGAATTTGTCAACAAGAACAAGAAAATGGATCCATCCTGCCCTGTATCAAAGGTTCAGACTGGTGCAGGTGGAGTAGTGATATTTTCTTGGCACACTTTGGGGGCCCCTTTGTACGAGTTCAGGGTTGTTTAAATGCCTACCTGAGCAGTGTTGCTTAGGATGTCCATTTATGTCCACTACCTATCTTACGATGGCTGCTTCCACCAGTATAATGTGCTACAAAAGGGGTCCAACCTGACACAAGCAAAGTATACCTAATAAAGTGACCAGTGAGCATATACCGTGTGTAAAGCAACTACGACTTATAGTTTAATAATAAGTGTAAAAGCAATCTTGGGGCTGAGCTTGACTGAGTACTACCAGCTGCCTGCACTCAGTAACTAGCTGCCTACAACACCATGTTTTATATAGCAAAAGTTTTCACTTGCTCAAATACACTGAAAGAGTTTTTGATCTGATGCGGCATCATAGATGGCAGCGATACAAAGACATTAATAAAACCGTTATGGTGTGTTAACATTACGGTAAAAGTTTGGTTGGATTTACATACAAAACTGCTTGGTGATATGGAGTAAAATAGTTACTAAGGTAAGGTTAGCAGGTCTTCATTATCACAATATAATGTAATAACAAACATGTAGTCACAGCCACAAATCAATAGTCAATGTTTGTTTTTTTAAAACCCAACTGTCTGATGTTTTGTTAACCCATCCATCCACTCTGACCTCCACCCCGTGCAGACCCTTCTTCTTATCTGCATTAACCACAAAAAATGTGGTCATTCGACTTTTGGGGAGAAAAAGAAAAGGTTCTTTTCATTCCTTTTTCTTAGATTCAGTAACAGCGTGCTTATCTCCTGGGCTGCCAGATGACAGAGAAGAAAGAAGAGCCCAGGTAGAAAAATGGATTTGCTGCCTTTCCTATTAGATGTGCAGAAACAGCTAAAGGTTAACTTTAGGCTGACAAACAGGACTGAACACTTTTTGCCAAGCAGATTATTTTTGAGAGGGTAAGCTTTTCGGTTTGTGAATGAATAAGGTGAAGAAAGCCAAAAATCAGCAGTTGATGGAATCTGCCAGCAATTACTGTGTTATCGTTTTTAATTCCTTTGTTTCACGGAGCTCTGCTGTTTTCACAACTGCTCTGACTGAGGCCCACTTTTTGCACTGGCTGACATGCTCTTTCAACACCACAAACACACACACTGTACTTTACTGTGGCACACACCTGTGCTGCTGCTGTAAATACTCACTAGAGCACTAAATGCATACGAATCCACAGCTGAAAATAGTCCCAAGACAAGTGCACTATTTCCTGCTGTTTGTGCCCAGCTGTTTTAATTACAGAGCCTTTTAAAAAAAAACAAAAAAAAAAAAACCAACTTTAAATGCTTTTTTCCCCCAATTTTGACTACTTCTAGTTAAATACTATTGCTGACTAATGAAGTAGCTTAAAGAGTAAACTAAATATAGCTCTAGGATTTGAAAAGAAAGCTGACCATTCTTTCCAGTTAGCAGGCATCTTTTGTTTTTGGAGGTGACGGGCTGATAAGGTGCTTCAATGCCACATACAGAAATTTATCTGGGTGGTTTTGCCTTCAATTGTGTTAAACTTCAGGCTGCGATAAAACTGAAAGAAAGTGAACAAGAATTAAAACATGGAAAACTAAATCCTTATCTCATCTCAAGGAACAGCAGTAAGAACAGCAAAGGTTTGGTGTTCGGAGGATGACGGTGTCCACTGCTGTAACTCGGCTTCGCTTCTCTCTTTATTTTGCAGAGATACAACAGCTTGGATGCATGTGAGCGCATGATTTTAGACAAGTTATCGCGCTCAGCTGTGGAGAGTGGGAGATAAAAGCCAGAAGAGTGTCTCCTGCATTACCGACGATGTGTGTCTGCGCCCCTATGCCCCCTCTTTCATTTAACATTAATACAATCTAATGTTACCCCACAAATGATAAGTCATCAAAGAAGTTCAATGCAGCGGAGGAGCGCTGGCCTGTTTTCCATGCTGCACATACACCACAAAGTCAAATACGCAACTAACTTCTAGCAAACCGGCACATAATGGCCTACTGTCGCTTTAGATTTCATTGATTTTTAAAAAGGAAATGCAAATCATGCTGGTGGAGCTGTTGCGGAGCAAACAAACGGTCTCTGGTCATTTGCAAATGGCACTATAGACCCACACACACACACACAGACAACAAACAGGTATACAGTTTTGTGTCCTGAAATTTTTTTTTGAAAATTTAGGTTTCACATGACAACAGAGCAGCGTTGTGCAGGAGAAAGTCATGTAAATGAACCAGGAAACCGGTGTGTTTTTATTTGTGTGTGCAGGGCTCGTCTATCAATAGAGTGTTTGTGAATTCTCTCAGAAATAAACAAATCGGCTGGAAAAAGGGTGGGAACAAGCCGATTATACCTTTATCTTTAACCGTGGCAAACAAAAACAGACGTATGTCCATGTGCACTTCTCTGATAGCCATGCAAATCTGTTGGTTAATTCTGAGAAAGCAGTAAAAGGCGCTGAAACGTAATTTAATAAGGCCTTTATGTCACTCAGCAGCAAAAAAAATGAATAAACTGTCAGCGAACCTGATCAGTGCAGGCATTAATGCTATCTATTAAGCCAATAATAACCTCTTTAACGCACTTTTATCTTGATGAGAGTGGCACAAAATCCACTCATCATCATGTTTATTCCTTTTTTGTTCTTTGTACGTTCTTCAAATTAAGGGGCACGAAAAAGTCTACATAAACCTGCTCATTCACGTCCCGCATGCCAAACAATAGAGAGCCGTTATGTGACGAGCATTATGGGAACAAGAGAGACAAAAGAAAAACTCGCTGCATACTTTCCAACAAAAGCCTCCCTCTCCAGCGCAACATTCAGCCAAACACACCTAAGTCCTGTAGGAGCTTGTATTCTGACATTGCGTGCTGAATGAACACACGTGCATGCAATGCAGGCGTGGAGAGGAAAAGTTCAGAAAACTTTTTTTCCCCTCTCTCCTTGTTGTGTGTTTTTCTTAAGGGATTAGAAAGTGATCAAAAGTAGCATGAGAAACACGGCGCAGGGGCCAGTGTTCGAGAAGGGTTCCGTTCTTTCTTCTTCGGAGATGATTTACAGCTGTTGATAAATAGCCTGCTGTGGTTTCGCCCCCCTCCTCTGGCTTTACAGCGCGTTTTTATGGGCTTATGACAGCATTCACGGATGGGTGAGCGCACATTCAAAGCACAGCTGGCAGAATGTAAATGAATGGCATGCCAGGGGTACAGCAATCCCGTCGATATATTTTAAAAAGATAAACAAAACAAGTGTAATGTGAAGCTTTTAGTGATTAGATGCTTCAACCGTGCAATCAGATATAAGCCTGCAAGACAGTGAACCGCGAGGACACAGTGAGTTTGGTAAAACAAGGCTTTGCTGAGGTTGAAGCAGGTATCTTACCTTGAAGGTGTGTGCAGATGTACACAGCAGGGTGTGTGTGTGCGCGCCTGCAGTATCTCTGAAAGTGGCCCATCACCAGTGTAAGACTTGTGTTTTATCACCCGCCCAGGATGAGTCTTCCTGTGTGTTTGTGTGTGTGTGTTTCCTCTCAAGTACAGTTATCTTTCTTTTCTTTCCTGTACCAAGGCAACAGGTGGAAAGTGTCTTTAAAAAGTCCTCTGAAGAGTGATGAGCGATGTTAAGATGAAGCAAAGGCATTCAACCAACCTCTCCACCTTTGTGTTTCCTTCACAAAGACATGACTTCTAACATCTCCACCTGAGATCCTTCCATCTCCACTTTTAATTACTGCACTCTCTCACCCCGTTTGCTTCAGTGATAACAGAAATGAATACAAGGAGCACCTTGAAACTTCTCCGTTCATCCGCTCTATCAAAAGCTCCCTCTCTTCGGCACGTGTGCTCGACGCACCACACTTTGGTCTTTGTGATAGTGATGTACAGAATCATTAAAGACTACATGTTCACGGGTCACGATGGCTTAACGCGAGGAAAAAGAGGCTGTTAGATAATGCAAAAAAGCCCATTGTGAGGCACAGAAGCTGACTGCGATATCACGTTCCTATCAGGGACATGGTGAAGAATTAACCAGAATAATCACACTTTATAAAAGCCAAGCACCTTCGTCACCAGAGAAGCCTGAACACAGGCAGGAATTTACACAGTGTGATCTTAAACAGAAATATTTCATCAAATTAAACTGAATATCTAAGCACTGTTTTTACCAGAAAAAAAACTGTTTTTTTAAATATTCAGCATATTTTCATTTAAGAAAAACAGCAAATAGCATCAACAGCGCCATCGATTAATCAAATAATCCAAATCCACTCAAAAACAATTCACTGAACACGATTTAAAGCATTGCAAGAGTTGATTAACTTGTTGCTACAAAACACAACAAAGCAAAGTTATTACTGATCTTGGTGACTGACACCTAATATGTCACAGTTTACCTACTTTTTTATGAGTCTCTTCTTACTGCATTCAACAGATCTTTCCTTTAGGCAGGCACCAGGCGGGAGAGCTTTTAAACACGCAGCCATTTAAACTGGTCTGCACATTATTTCTGCACGAGGAGCCAAATTACTTTTGCTCAATTTAACTTTTTGTTTTTGCAGACCAAAAGATAAGTCAGTGAGACGTTTTACGGGAGATACACCTATACACAAGTCAGGTGCAGTAAGAGTAAAAGTGGGTAATAAGAAACTGAAGCGCAGGTCTGAGAGGCTAGCCTTGACTCAGAAAATAATAATACTATTAATAGTAATAATAATAAACTTCATGTATGTAGCAGCTTTTAAAAACAAAGAAAAAAGGGCTTTACAAGATAAGACAGAAAAAAAGGCAAATAAGACATTTAAGAGTAAATGAAGGTGGGACATTAGGTATTGTGTTGCCATTACATAGTTTGTCCAACAGTGGGCAGCGATGACGCCATAAAATACTGCGATTTGAACGGATTTTTGTCAAAATTAAAAGGTAGATATTATTTTGTTTTTATAACAATCAGCTGACTGAATTTCTTTTCTAATAATGTTCTATAAACACAACACATGATTTTATATGTTTTAAGGGATTGTTAAATGTTGGCTTTGCAGAAGTATCAATATAAGTACAAGTCTCTAAACTCTATCACATGTGAACTTATTACCACAGTAATTAATTGATATTATAATTAAAGAGTAATTAATTAATTAATATTATAATAATTATTAATATTATGTTAATAAAATGATAATAACTACAAATACTAATTTTTCGATATCTAACTGTGAAATTTTTTTTTTATTTAAATTGTTTGAAAATGTTTTCTTACATTTAAAGCTGTCATATTTTAGCCAGCCAACATGCAAAAGTAGGAAAAGCAGTAAATCATCACATCAGAGATCAGAAAACATGCAACTTTTTTGAATATATAGTTAAATCAGTGTTAAGTCAGGTAAACTTTACTATCAAAGAGCTGTTTTTTTTTTTTTTT
>NW_024582458.1:352812-377879 GCF_018398535.1 Haplochromis burtoni
ACCAAAAGAAATCTCAAACATGATTGGGCCTTATTATGAACCTGCTGCCCACATAAAAAAAAAACCCTTTCAACATTACTAATAGGTGTGAATAATTTAAATCTTTTACCACATATAACAATAGTACAGCAGGCTGGAGGAATATTTTGAATAATACTGTTTATGAAAAAAATGTTTTAACTGTTTACTTTTTCAGGTTTATTTGCCAAAGTAAACAAATTCTTTATTGTCATTTTGCATTTTTGTAAAACAAAACTCTTTCAACGCCAATCTTTTTCACAGCAGCTTATGGAATAAATAAAATAAAAAGAATGAAAAGGACTTAGGCACTACTAAACTGGCTATCGCTAAGTTGTCTGAGTTGGAATTGTGTATGACTGCTCATTACTAATTAATAGAAACATGTAAAAGCGAGAGTCTATCCATCCATTTTCTTCCAACTGAGGTCTTAGAGGAAGAGGCAAGTTACACCTTGAACAAGTGACCAGGCTAACGCAGGGCTAACAAACGGACAACCAAGTTCCAGAAAAGGGGAGAAGGCAGAGTACCCATGCAGGTACAGGGAGAACATGCAAACTCTACACAGAAGGGTCCATCTGCCTGCTGGAGTTGAACCCAAGACTTTCTTGATGTGAGGCAGCAGTACTAAACACTGCAAAACTTCTACAACAGTTCTAAAATGTTTGTCTGTAACTACATCCTCTGCAGGGCGCTTTGAATCTGATTATCTTTAATATATTGTACACAGTTTAAAGTATCACACACCTCGAGGGACTGTTGTTCTGTGCTATGACACAATATTTTTTTAATGTGATGAAGAATGTAAAGAACCACTTAACCCTCTCAGGCTCAAATTAAACTTTTTGTTGCTAATGCACAACTAAGTCCTGCAGTGGTACTTCTGAGTAAAAAAACTCATAAAATATGTATGTGGGGTAATCAGGTTGTTAGTTTTTAACTGTTGCAAATCGGCAACGCCTGCCTTGAGAGGGTTAAAGGAATAATTTTTTTTTTTTAAAATATTCATTTCTACTTTTTATCTAGAGATGGACAAAACAGCCACATTCAGGACCAGCTGCAGGTTCAAGACTCCTGGGTTAAATAATGATTCAGCTGATCGACTGTCGACTATACTACACTATGTTATTCATTTTTAAATCTCATTGTCCAAATTCTTTGCACATGAAAACTAATTTAATTTGTTCAGTTTGGAGGTTTAACCCTCAGGAAGATGGATTAACAGCAAAAATTTAAAGCACAGTGAGCTGATATGATACAATGATATGACTCGGTCACCGTATATTTAATTTTTAGGTTGCTGCACAATATAAGTGAAGTCCTTATGCCGACCCGTCTGAAGAGTCGGACAGACAACATGCTTATACTGTCGCTCAAGCGGCAGAGTGATGTAGTGATGTATGTAGCGCTCATGCTTGTTGCGATTCTTCCAAAAGAGAAAATGCAGTGATGGTGGGGTTTTTTAAAGAGATCACAAGCTTCCCCAAACCCAGCATTGTTCTGCGTGATTGGCTTGGCCTCACACTGCGCTAAAGGACAGGCTGAGGAACACACGCACACACACACACAGACACACCATTATTCTCCATTGTGCTGTTTATCTGTGGACTCCTGGTTCAATAGGATTCAGAGAACAATGTCCAGAGGATACAAGAGGTCAGGAGGAAAGATGAGGAAAAAACTTAGTCTGCTCTGCTGCCCTGATGGAGACATCCAATGCATAGGAAGTGGTGTGACACACACATCACACACCACACACACACACACACACACACACACACACACACACACACACACACACACACACACACACTGGACTGGAGCGCACAAATTTCAAGTCTAAAAAATTGGTACAAACAATGACCCACTAACAGTAGATTTATTGTAAACACGCCTGCTTACAACAATTTGTTATCACGCTTCACAGGAAGACCAAGTGTGGATGTGAATTCATAAACTTTAATCTTCTTTACTGTGCCCAGTATAAATTAAACCCACAAAAACCTACTGACATCTCTTTTCAATCATGACATGCCCAATCTTTCACAAACACCTGCAGGACAGCAGCAAGTGCAACAATGACAACAACAACGTTTTAGAGAACATCTGATGCTTAGCTCCATTTATGGTACAATATTGATAAATGAGCCCAAACTGTGGCTACAGTTGCTTTCACAATTAACTGATTCATTAGTTGGTCGATAACACGCCCATTAAAAAACCCAGGAGTCCAAGGCTGACATCGCTTTTCTGGCCTAACAAGGATCCAAAACTGCCAAGCATGAGAGCGCAAAGTAACAAACTGTCAGGTATTAGAAGCAGCTAATGTTCTCCCTTTCACAGTCAGCTTGAACAACCAAACTCTGATTACATCAGTTTGTTCCTGATTCTTTATAACGTTACCTTTCATTTGTGGTTTGCCATGTAGGTGGAAATTTCTAGTAAACAGAAAGGAAACAAATGTAAACTTCACTCCACCCCTATAACTTTATTCTTATTATAAAACAGTGGTAACTACTTTGAGCAGTGCTAGCACATGAACTTAGCAGACACCTGTTTGCTAATTAGAAAGCAATATATGACGAGGCTGTGGCATGAGACACGACAGTGCTCGGGCCAGCGAACAAAGCACGAGTGAAGGTGCAGGTCACCTTTCCCCCAGCATGAACCCGTTCACCTGGGAAGACAAAGCTCCAAAAGAGAAGGTGGGGCCGGTGGAGGGATAGGGAGGGGGTGGAGGTGAAGGGTGAAAAACCAGTCCTCGAGGTTGTGTGTGTGTGTGTGTGTGTGTGTGTGTGTGTGTGTGTGTGTGTGTGTGTGTGTGTGTGTGTGTGTGTGTGTGTTGTGTGTGCAGAAGAGAGAGGAGAGCAGGAGTACATTGCTGCTGACAAGCAGACTCTTTACGTCTGCATTGCTTGGTTCTGTTGTCCACCGCAGAGATTGAAAGATAGTGTGTGTGTTTTGTGTGTGTGTGTGTGGTGTGTGTGTGTGTGTGTCTGTGTGTGTTGTGTGTGTGTGTTGTGTGTGTGTGTGTGTGTGTGTGTGTGTGTGTGTGTGTGTGCAGTAAGCTAAAGGATATGAAGATGCAGCATTAAACTAGCCTCCAAAAAAGAAAGAAAAGAAAAAGAAATGAAGGGCAGCAGGGGGTGAGAAGATGGGACTGAAGAGTGAAAGAGGACAGAAAGGAGATTGACAGAAAGAAAGGTCAGGGACTCCCCACTGATGGACAGCTTTGTATGCAACCAGCCACTGTAAAGACGAGCACACACACTCACACTCCTTCCTTCCACACACTTTGTACTCGGCACTGAGATGTCACCTCTGAACTGTTCCCAGACCTGTGAACCGTTTCCCACCTTGCTAATGCCTGACCCTTTTAACATGCTGAGAACCCCTGAACATACTTAAAGGAGCCTAAGGTGTCACCTCTGACATCACTGACCCTCAGGGCTCCACTGCTTTACAGACCAGACCGCTGCAACACAGTGCCACTGCTTCCCACCCCACAGCTTTATAAAAAGATATTTCTATGCTGGCAAAATTTCACAGTACAACAAGGAGAACTTTCCTCACTCTGAAACTTAATGAAGTTCTAATTATTCACTGCCATACTTCAGTGGATCAGCTAAAAATGGGGCTTTATGGAGAAAAGAAGGGTGTTGAAGTCTTTGCTAAAACGTTGACACCTGTGCCTATTCTCGGTGAACCTGCTGATATCCGCTCATTTGCATCTGCCAACAGAACTGACATCATCCCCATCACCACCGCCATCATCATCATCATAATAATAATTTCCCACACCACTCGATAATTGTGTAGCGGAGCAGTGAGGTCGAGAGCAGCGCTCATTTTTCCACATAATTATGCATTAAAGTCAAAAGTCAAAAGAATGCGTAAATGGAGAAGCTGGTGCAAGTTAGACTAAATGGGAATGTTGGGAAAGTTAGAAGTTGATGGATGAGGTGGAATTCCGACTGATCTGAGTTTGGGAAGTTCCTTCCCAAGTTCTTATTAACGACAGTGGTTAATATTTCCACGAAGAGTGACCATCAAGCTTCCACTCACCAGTCCCGGTGCGCCCTGCGCTCTCCACCAGAGAGACAGGAGGGGGGGATAAACTTCCGTCCTCCTCCTCTTCCTCCCCCGCTTTAATTGCTCACCGCATGCAAAGCACGGTGGTTTGGGACAGACGCTTCTCCGCACGAACTTGTCCTCCCGGTCCTTCGGAGTGGAGAGAGCCGGCTGCTGTTTGTGGTAAGATGACGGTGAGGAGTGAGAGGCAGGCGGAACACTGCTGCGATGCGTAAATGTTTTTGGAGACGGGGAGCGCGCACACTCACTCACTCACTCACTCACTCACTCCCGGTGACTTTCTGTTTGCTTGTCTGGGTTTCCAACTCTCACCGTCCCCAGCGCCCTGCAGCTCACCTCCCACTTAAAGGGAGAGGGACTAATTTCCAGGTGGCGGCTGTGAGAACACTTACACACACACACACACACACACACACACACGAGTGTATCAAGGGAGAGAGAGTCGATAATCTGTTACTGGCTCCCGTGTCTATTGAAACGCACATTGACTACACTGTTAATGACTATTGATTGGAGAGACCTCACCAACTGACGGCCTCTTCTCTCCCTCTTAGATCCATAACCAATCCAATAAGCAAGACTTAATAGCAAAGATACCGGCTGGGTCGTTTAACTTTACAAGTACATATAAAATAAATAAATAAATAAATAAATAAATAAATAAATAAATAAATAAATAAAGAGAGAGAATGCAGTTAGTAGTCATTTTCATTACAAGCTAATCTGTTATCAGTGATTAGTTGGTCGCTCTTTAAAATGTCATGAGATTACAGAGCGTGTAAAGTTGCGCTTTCAAACGTCTTCGGAACTGAGTAAAGATTATTAGAAGGGGGAGGGGTGATCATGAGTGAGCCTGGGTTGATTCAAAGAGTGATCTTTGTTGACAGAGGCTTTCTTTATTCAGCGCTGTGCCATACTGCAAAATTTGGTATTGAGCCAATACCAAATAAATGCCACAAAAATGCCACTAAATGCCGATATCACACGTTTTAAACACTGTGATTTTTTTTAAATGTGTCAGACAAGCAATGAATAAAATAGACCTGACAGTCAAAACAAAAAACACGACACAAAAGTGTTTGTTTCTGAGTGTTTGTTTGAGGTTTGTGTTTTTTTTTTTATTTAAAAAAATAAATACATAAATAAAAAAATATTTAAAGTATTGATACTTTGCCACCATTGATCTGTTACTTATATCAATATTTTAGTATTGGTATCAATACTGTCGATATTCAGTTCGATTTGACCGCTTGTCATTTTTAAAATTTCCACCTTTTGATCAAAGAAGTCTGTCATGCTTAACAAGTGTGGTGTAAAACTATTCCTATATTTTTTTTTCAGGGATTTTTCCCACTCCATGTACAATATCCTGTAAATCTGGGACTCATTTGACTCTTAGAACTGAAGAAGCTTCTCGGATGAGAGGTTTAACGTCTTCAAGCAACTTAAAGAAGTCCAGACACTTTTCTTTCTAAGCTCCTTAGAATATCCTCTAAAAGTATGCTAACAGTAAAGTGCAAATACTTTTGGTGGGTGCTGTATGTATCCACTATTTGCAACACTTTCTACCTCTTAGCTCACTAGACACTGTCTCTTAGTCAGTCACACTTTTAAGACTAAAAAAAAAAACAAACAATTAAATGAATGAGAGGTAAAACTTGAGGGGGTAGGGACAAATAAGTAAATACTTCTGCCTACTCCTTTTCAAACAAATAATGGAATAATACTTTGTAATGATTGTGAAGGCACATGTTTGAAATGTTTGAAATAAAAATGAACTGAACTGAACTGAACACTACTTGCCATGTGTTGAATGAAACTGTACACCTTCAGCGTCTCTTTTAATGCGTGATGAAGAAAAAAAAAAAACAGGAGTTTGACTCCTATCCAGATCACTTTTTTTTTAAAAAAACAAAACTTTAGGGTAAGTAAGGGTTTTGCAACAAAATCACGCTCGGCACTGACAACATAAAGAATAACCCAATGACTGAGGGCGGAAAAAACAAGAATAAATCATAGTGATGGAAGTTTAAAAGTGAAGAACAGAAGTGTTAGCTGTGTTCAGCTGTTACCATACACGGCTGGTTTGTTTTACACAGCAGGAGCTCAACTACATTACAAATATCCAGGTAAAATGCTGGATTTAAAATTTAGCAGATTTCTTGTAAACATTGCTGCAAGCTAACAGCAATTACCTTGTCTCTTGCTAGCAGTGTTAGCTGCATCAAGCAGGGATAATTCTTGATCAGCGGGCACAGCATTTACTCCTCAACGTTTGCTTGAAAGTCTTAGTTTTCAGCTCTGAGGTTTGTGTGTTTATTTTGTTTGTTGGTAGTAGTTTTAATAAATACATTCTTTCAGATTAAGGTAGGAGTATATAACGCTAGCAGTAAGCTAGCAGTATAAACTACCAGTAAACTAGCAGTTTTAAACAGCAGTATATAAAGGTAGCAATAAGATAGCAGAATAAGATTAAACTAACAGTGTTACAATGTTACAAAGGTTACACGTCCATGTCCATGCCAGCACCAGCAGATGCTGTTTATTTCAGACAGAAACATGTCGAACCCCTCAATGTCTGCACATTGAAAGGTGGCATTAAGTAGGTGCGCAGTGGGTTACAGTGTGACGCTTACTGTCCAAGCATCAGTATGTGATGACTTCGGAGTGAGGACAAATCAGTATTTGTACCTAAACACACATTGAAATAAAAGATAAAAGCCTAAAAGTCCTGTGATATATGCTAGCACCGCCTCCCTCCAATGAACTGGAAGCACTCGTGTAGTAGTTAAGTATTTACTGATATATAAGCTAAAATTACATTATGCTTTTTTTATAGTTATGCCTCTGTCAGTGCGCCCCAGGGCAGCTGTGGCTACAATGTAGCTTGCCATTGCCAGTGTGTGAATGTGTGTGTGAATGGGTGAATGACTGAATGTAGTGTAAAGTGCTTTGGGGTCCTTAGGGACTGAGTAAAGCGCTATACAAATGCAGGCCATTTACCATTTATGATTAGTTACAACACACGTTTTTGGATAGGTGGAGTTTCTCTACTGTGTCACCTACCAGTCTACCAGACTTTATTAACGTGTAGCAGGAGCACTGGCCTTTGCCTCACATAAATTCAAACATTTTTGGACGTAACACACACACAACAGCATCTTAGTCTCGCACCATTTCACTGTAACTTCAGGCTAGTTCAAAAACGCTCCGGTTCCTTTCACTGAGAAACACTTTGCCGCTGAAAACAATCCAGGTAGCAATTTGCATCTCCCAGAGAATGCATTTAAGAATCCAATGAGTTTTAAATGATCACAGTTTATATTGGACACACTGTGGCTGGCTCCAAGAACATTCTTCTTCCTCTGCCTCTGATGAAGATTATATAACTTAACTTATCTTTCAACCATTATATGCGAATCTTGTGTTTTAGCAGTGCTTTTTTTGTACTGTTCTTTGATTGTGAAAAGTTGTCATCAGTCCGTATTTCCCATGTGATGGTGAACAGCCAAGCCTGCCATGACTGAAAGACATGAATGTGGTTATGCTCTACAGTAATGTTATCTTATTGTATCTGTGTGGCTAACTGTGACAGTGTTGTAGGTAAAGAAGCAAGAATCAAGCCAACATCACATAAGTGCGAGTAAAGAAGTGAAGACCTCATATGAAGAAAGAATGAAAAGTAAAGAAGGAAAGAAGGACTCTCTGAGGTCATGGGAGTGCACACAGTGAGGAGCAGATAAAAGGAGGTGCGGCTCTGTGGGGACAGAAAGAGGGAGAGAGAAACAGAAAGAAAGCGAGAGAATGAAAGAGAGGGAGAGAATGAGGTAGAGAGAGGTTGGCTGTGCATTGGGGAAGCTGATGTGCCATTTCTAATCCCTCCTGTTCGTGGCTTTGTGCCGTGGCCCAGCAGGAAGTGGGAGCTGGGCAGACAACAATTAACAAAAGAGCTGTGAAGAATACAATTAGCCATCAATGGCCAACCACGGGCCTTTGTGCCTGTCACCATGGAGACGGCACAACACCACTATACCCAGATTACAAAACCCTTTTCTACACTTCTCTTTTTTCTCTCTCCATCTCCCCTTCTCTCCTGTAGCCTTTTCACTTTCCCTGCACTTTATTCTTCCGCTTTTTAACCATTGTCCAGCGTTTCTCTTTAGTTTTTTGTGTATTATGTACAGATATTATATGTCCCGCTATATAAGTGGACACGTGCATCCTTTATCTGTGTCATCTGGCTACTTGAAATTGAAGCACTTACTAATCATTTTTCCTAAAGTTCAGCTTACCTGTCAGCATCAATGTAGGCTAATATCATTCAGCGATCCTCAACAGTGTCGCGACACCTCACTTTATGTAGTAAAGCTTTCAGAGACATCGTGAATTGAGGCGAAACCACACTCAAAGAATCCTGAATGGGAATCTATTGGAGATTTCTGCAACAGCAAAGACTGCAAATGAAGTATGATATGACTTTTAAGTGTAGTCTTTTTGAGAGTTGGCAGTCATTATGGATTTTCAAATGGCAAATGGGCTTTATCAAATAAGTAATCATGAAAGCCAATTTTGATTGTTGTATACTCTCTAGAATACCTGGATAATACAGCGGATAGTTGGATTGTTAAGCGTGTATGTTCTGGATAGCTTTCTGCTCAGGCTATAGAGTTAACAGCTCTTTATTTGTGTATGACAACCTAAGCTAAGTCTCTTCTTCCATGTGATTTTTCGGGCAGCAGTGTTTATTAAAGCCAAGCATCTATGTTTTAGATCCAAATCTGCAGCTACTCTATTCCATGAACATATGTGGGTCCACGTCTAACACAACAGCTTCCATACTGTGTAGGAAAATTTCCGTCTTCGTTTGGTTGCAGTGAGTAGCGGACTACCAGTTTCCTGAGGTACGTTCCTGAGACGCCTCTCTGTCTCCGGTTCCATCCGAAGTGTCTCATCATCAATTTGATTTTGTTCCTTGTTTGGGGATGTGGTTCCAGCCAACCATCAAACTGAAATGATTTGTGACCGTCGTCATAACAGCCCATGGGGTAATCCACCTTTGCCACCATTTATCTGCCGAGTTTCCGAAAAATCAGACTCGCACGGGTAAACAAACTGGCTGGAGCAGATAAATGTGCACAGTGATTAGATCAGTATTCCAGGATGAAGATCCATCGCCGTTCCAAGGGCAAATTTCCACATTTTCCTTTAGTTGGACTTAAAAACAAATATTGCAAGTCATGCTTAAAAATTGTGTATTTGTGATGGCTGCTGGGAGCTTGTCAAATATAAAACTTTTGCATTTTGCCTCATCTAACTCTTAAACTATTTTTGTACATGTACTTTGAGCAACTGGTGTGGTCTGCCTTGTCTCTCATGTAGCTTACAGTAGGAGTTTGTCCACCTTATGAATTCTCATTACTGTAAACGCTCTGGTTTGGGCAGGGGTATGATGACTGGATATGAAGCAGGAAGGCTGCAGTTCCTTGAGGTTATCTCAAAGGTCAGTCACATATTAAAATGCAAAATAGCAAAAAATTAAAACTCTGAAGTGGTTTTTTAATGGTTTAAAGTTGGGGATGTGTCTGCTTTGACTCACGGGAATGCTGACACAAGAAGCTGCTACTGGTTTGTGCTGCCATTCAGCATCAGCAACGAATGGCAGCACAACTGTTTTGGTTCTTCCTTGATTTACTTTGATGATTTGTTTTCTTTTGTCTTGCTTTTAACTTGCTGTCTTCTTCTACCCTCCCATCCAGGTCGCCGGACTCGCCGCTCCTGTGTCAGCGCAGGGCAGACACACTTTGCTCCCCCTCCCTCCTTTTGTGTTTAGATGTTGCGCCGTCACATGACGTGACTTAGATGCTTTTGGGGTTGTTAAGTTGTTTACATATTATTTATATTTTTGTTGTTGAGAACTTTTTATCTGTAATTTTTGTATTATAGTTTCTCAACAGTACTTGCTTGATCTAATTTGCTTATTAAGATTTTTCTAAAAAGAAAAAAAAAGATAATAAAGCAATTTCTATTTAATTATAAACTTTGTCCTAATTATATCCTAGTTTTAACTATTTAATAATAAAAAAGGAAACATACAAAACACTTAAGGTCATGAAAATTAATTGAGACTTAGCAAATCAATGATCAAATAATCACCTTATTTGTTGAAAAGTATCGGTATCGTTGATATTTGCCAGTATTTACTTGGTATCGGATCGATACCAAAATAAGCAGTATCGCACACCACTAGATTCTGTTCATCTGGACGTAGCGTTTTCAGTGGGAAAAATGTTTCCTCACTCATCCAAGTGACTTCTGCCTAATTTCACCTCCTCACTACGTACGACTCTGGATACTGTAGCTCCTGTGAAAACTAAGGTTTCTAATCAGAAGTACCTGACTCCGTGGTATAATTCTCAAACACGTAGCCTAAAGCAGATGACTCGTAAGCTGGAGGAAATGGCGTGTCACAAATTTAGAGGATCGTCATTTAGCCTGGAGAAATAGTTTGCTGCTTTATAAGAAACCCTCCGCAAAGCCAGAACATCTTACTATTCGTCACTGATTGAAGAAAATAAGAACAACCCCAGGTTTCTCTTCAGCACTGTAGCCAGGCTGACAAACAGTCAGAGCTCTTTTGAGCCAACCATCCCTTTAACGTTAACTAGTAATGACTTCATGAACTTCTTCACAAATAAAATTTTTATCATTAGAGGAAAATTTACCAATAATCATCCCACAGATGTAATATTATCTACAGCTACTCTTAGTACCATTAATGTTAAGTTAGACTCTTTTTCTCCAATTGATCTTTCTGAGTTAACTTCAATAATTACTTCCTCCAAACCATCAACGTGTCTTTTAGACCCCATTCCTACAAAACTGCTCAAAGAAGTCCTGCCATTAATTAATGCTTCGATCAACCTATCTCTAATGATTGGCTATGTACCACAGGCCTTCAAGCTGGCTGTAGATAAACCTTTACTCAAAAAGCATCTCTAGACCCAGCAGTCTTAGCTAATTATAGGCCAATCTCCAACCTTCCTTTCATATCAAAAATCCTTGAAAGAGTAGTTGTCAAACAGCTAACAGATCATCTGCAGAGGAATGGTTTATTTGAAGAGTTTCAGTCAGGTTTCAGAGCTCAGCACAGCACAGAAACAGCTTTAGTGAAGGTTACAACTGTCGCCAAAGTGCTTGCTCAAAGGGGTCATATGATTGTTGGGTTTTTCTCTGTATCTATGAAGCGCCTTGAGGCGACTTTTGTTGTGATTTGGCGCTATATAAATAAAATTGAATTGAATTGAACTTCTTCAGTCTCAGCTTATAAACGGTACATTTACACAATAACTGAAACCAGCCCACTGAATGAACAATGGGCTGTGAGGTCAGTTCCTTGATTATTTCTCTACCCTCCTTGAGATTGTTCTGCCTCAACTTCATCATTTTCCCCTGTGCCTAACTGTCTCCGCCTTTCCACCCTGTTGCCACCTGTGTCTCGTTGTGTAATCAGCCTCTTATAGATGTATATAGATGTGTTTCGGAGCTTTGTTTCTGTTTTCGCTCCAGTATGTTTTTTCATGCTTTTTTGTTTCTTTGGTTTTATTCATATGGAGATTGTATTAATAGGTTTTTCTTCTGGCAAAATTTCATTTTTTTTCCATTCACATATTTGTGCAGAAACTTTTTTTTTTTTTTAAATCTTGACCTTGGAAGAAATTTTTCAAAATGCATCCATTTTCAGTGATCCAAAATGCTGTTTACATGTGGACAAAAGGCCCAAAAGCATAGAAAAAGCTAAGCCTACCAAAATACCTGTTTACATGCAGACACAGCCTTAGTATTAGTGATTGAGCACATATGTGTCCCTGTGTTTCACTCAGCTCTAAAAATACAACATCCCAGTAGCCAATATGCTGATGTGAAATGTTGAAAATGTCAAGTAGATGTGACAGTTGCTATATCTTTTATATACACACTGGACAGCAACTCGTTTTCTGTGCAAACTATTGGTACTATATTTATATCATTATCAGACTTTTATTGCAAACTATCTATTATTGCATTAATATTGTCCAAATCACATTTATATAGCACAACTGAAAAAGCTTGTTTTCCTCAAAGTGTCAGCCTAGTTTTTGGGACAACCAAAAGCAGCCAGTCGGCTGATCTAAGGGCCCACGAGGGAATATAAGGCTGAAGTACATCAGAAAGGTATGGAGGAGCAAGACCGTTTAATGCATTATAAGCCAATGTTAGGACTTTGAAAGTAATTCTGTGATAAATAGGAAGCCAATGAAGAGAGGACAGGATATGTTCGTGCCTGTGTGTACCAGTTAAGAGATGGGCAGCAACATTTTGAACAAGCTGAAGATGTGAGAGGGACGCTTGGCTGACTGATGTATCATTTTCTCCTAGTCATGCCTCGACAAAACAGGCTTAAACTTTGCTATTTGGAACTGGAAAAAGCTTTTTTGCAACACAAAACTGATTTGTTTATTAAATTTAAAATCAGAGTCCATAATGACTCCCAGATTTGTGACATGCTGTTTGATGTATGACCCAAGTCAACCATAAATAATAAGGGATGGATGGAGCCTGGATTATTAGGTGCTAAAGGCAGGTAAATTTGGCAGTCGTCTGCGTAGCAGTGGAAGGATATCTCATGTTTTCTAAGAATAGAGTACAATGAAAAAAAGAAGAGGACCAAGGACTGAGCCCTGAGGAACCCCACGAGAAAGGGGGGCTGAGTTGGACAAAAAAATGTCAGTATTAACACTGAACTTTCTGTCACTCAAACAGGAATGAAGCCAATCCAGTGCTGCACCTTTAATGCCAACCCAGTTTTCCAAACAAGAGATAAGAATACTGTAGTCCACAGTATCAAACACTGCAGTGAGATCTAAAAACACAAGAATCGCAGAGCTTCCAGAATCATTAGCTGTAACAATGTCATTAAAAAGCTGTAGGGGTGCAGTTTCAGTGGAATGTAAATGTTTAAAACCAGAATGAAAAACCACCACAATAACATCAGTATCCAAAAATGTAATAGATTGTGTAAAAACTATTTTCTCCAATAACTTTGAAAGAAATAGGAGTTTTGAGATCGGTCTAAAATTTGAGCAAACTGAGGGAATTATTGAAACATTATTGTAAAACCTAAAAGTTTAAACTATCTTTAAGCCATGGCAGTTGCTTTATGGGAATGCTTAGAGAAGACTACAGGTCAGAGGTGTGGACTCGAGTCACATGACTTAGACTCGAGTCAAACTCGAGTCATTAATTTTATGACTTTAGACTTGACTTGAAAAAATGTTCTAAGGCTTGTGACTTGACTTGGACTTTTACACCAATGACCTGGGACTTGAATTGGACTTGAACCGGTTTACTTGAAAAGACTTGATATTTCACCCCAAATCTAAAATTTAACACGCATATTATATAGAAAGTGTGCACCATTAATTCAGTTCATTGATTCATTTATTCCAACCACACTCCGTGCGTATGTGTGCATGAGCTGTAGCACAGCCAATCAAATTAGCCAGAATTTTTTAAAGAAAAAAAACCCGCTCAAAAATGCTGCAAGGAGTTATTTTTTTCAGGTACATAAACTATGAAGTAGTCAACAAAAAAACGAAATGTAATATGCAAAACATGTAAGTAGAGAATCACGGACAGAGATGGAACAACTTCCAACTTTGTCCGACAGTTGAAGTTGCATAAAGAACGATAGGTTCTCTTTTGCTACGATGAGATAGCTGACTTCATCTAACTAGCAAATGTTGTCCAGGCTACGTTGATGATACTGTTTGGTTTTAATGTGTATAGGCAAGGCAAGGCAAGGCAAGTTTATTTGTATAGCACAATTCAACAACAAGGTGATTCAAAGTATAATATTTTTTGTCATGCGATTTTAAAGCTGGTCCTACAACCGCATCCAAGAATAACATGCAGCTTATCTCAGAACTGTCAGTGAAAATTATTCTTGGAGCTAGGTTTAATTGAGCTGCATTTTAAAGAGGTGCAATTTCACAATTTGTGTATATTTTCTAAGTTCACTATTTTGTCATGTGTTGAGAAAAACACAGATTTAAAAATTACATGGTCTAATATTTACATTTAGCATAACTGCAACATGCTTTTTTTTTTGTTTTTTTTAAAGACTCGAAAGGACTTGAAATTCAAAGTTTCAGACTTGTGACTTTACTCGGACTTTTACACCAGTGACTTGAGACTCGACTTGACTTGAGACTTGAGGGTAAAGACTTGAGACTTACTTGAGACTTGCAAAACAATGACTTGGTCCCACCTCTGCTACAGGTAGACCCTGAATAGGGACCTGGGGTTGAAGCTTACCAGCATTTCATTAACCTGCTGGCTACCACTCATTATGTGAACTTGTGATTAATGAGTTAAGTTTTAATACCCTGGTTACTTATTTTCTCTTCAGTTATTAAAATACATCCATACTGCGGATAAGGCCAATAGTTGGGATAATGATACTGTATTTGTATGTGCAGGTGCACTCTCAATGAATCTCAGTGAGTCAGCAGATTTAACAAAGACACCCTGTAATGATATACACTTATCTGCACCCTGACATTAAAGGAAAGTAAGGATGTTCCAAACTGATTCATAGGATTGCAATCATGGCTAATTCAGGCATTTTGATTAATAGTTCTGGCTGCGCTGTCAAAAACACCCCACTGTGCTCCATTATAACTCTGTCCACACAGTGCAGTGTGTGAGCGACACGCTGTAAAAGTATATCAAAGCAGCAGTCAACTTTGGTTCATGACTTGACAGTGTGTTTTGTTCATGCTGAGTGTCTCCTGTTCAGATGTTCTTCCAACAGATGTGCACTGACAGTCTTGGTAGCTAATACAGACACTCTGTGACACCGTAAAGAAAGTAGGAAGTATTAGTATTGGAAGCAGTCATTTCTCAGACCACTAGTTTTTGAGTAGTAAGTTTGAGTTTCTAATAAGATAATGAGGTTACACAGACCAGAAATTAATTAGAAATTATTTACAGATGGGAAAATAATTATTTGATTCCCTGCTGAATTTGTTAGTTTGCTCTCTCACAATGAAATGAAGAGTCTCTAGTTTTATGGTAGTAATTTAATAGAAAGAGACAGAATATTAGCAAAAAAAAAATCCAGAAAAAATATACTACATTAAAAGTTATACATTGATTTGCATGCCATGGAGAGAAATAAGTATTTGATCCCAATGGAAAACATGACGTAGTACTTGGTGGAAAAATCCTCGTTGCCAAGTAAAGCAGTAAGATGTTCCTTGTAGTTGGTCATTAGGTTTGCACACATCTCAGGAGGGCTGGAGACTGTCTAGGCCACCTTAATGTGCTTCTTCTTTAGCCACTCCTTTGTTGTCTCAGCAGTTTTGGGTCACTGACATCCAGTGTTAGGGAGTAACCGCCGTTACGTATTTAAAACACAAAACACAAAATATGAGTAACTGTATTCTGTTACAGTTACCATTTAAAAAGGTGGTATTCAGAACACAGTTACTTTGTTGAAATAAATGGATTACACAGCGGTCTTTTCCTGTTTCATATGTTAGGCTATGCCCTCTATATTTTTGGTAATCCCACGCCGGTGGAAACCCAAACAAAACACGCATTAAGACGCTCTAATGCCTGTGTATCAATCTCGCTGCCCATGTCACCTCTACTTGCGGCATAATGACGTGAAGAAATATTTGTAAAAATTATTCACAAAAATTATTTAATATGAAGGCAATAGGCAGAGTGTTACAAGCATCAGCCTAAAGAATGTAGCCTCATGGGCAGTGTAGTCCGTGCTGCAGGGACAATGGACTGCCATACACGTTATGTGTCTGAGGGAGAAAAAGGAGAGTGGAAAAGTATGAGCTGTCACCGTGCAGAAACGGGAAATGGAAGCATGTAAATATAATAATAACCTGCAGCCAAGAAGAGTGCCTGACGAGCCCAGTTGTAAGTAAGCTGTTAAGACTCGACTGTACACCGTGTTCGTGTTTTTCTCCGAAACAATAAGTTCCTTTGGAGCAGCCTTTCAAATCCTCTCTCTGTCCAACACGAACCCGACGTATTAGCCAGTGGTCCCTTTACTACGATTCGGAGCCGCGGACCTGTTTTATATACGCGCGGAATAGTTTTCTATACGAGATCGCTGCGAAAAGTGCAGCCTTACCTAATGTCCACCCTACTGTTACTCATTTTATGTTAAGATTTTAAAATCTAGTTGGTATTGGTATGGCCAGTAGTCTTCAGTAATAGTAATAAATCACGCAGCAATAGTACAATTATGTAGTTGTAAAAAAGTTTGATAATATAGTAAGTAATCCAGAGTATTCAGAATACGTTACTCTCATTGAGTAACGTAATGGAACACGTTACAAAATACATTTTGGGGGATGTAATCTGTAATCTGTAGTGGAATAAATTTTAAAAGTAACCTTCCCAACACTGCTGACATCCTGGAAGTCCCATCCATGACTCATCTTCAGTGTTCTGTCTGAGGGGCACGATCTGATATCCTCGTGTTGGTGTTGTTCCCAGATCATCATACTAAATGTTGTTCCAGGTTCAACATTGCAAGTGACCAATTAGAATGTTGTGACGTCATACTTTTGCGACTTCGGGAAAAAACGGCGTAAAACAAAAAACTGTACTTAAGCTGCGAGAAACCGCCTCTGTCCGCCGATCAACGGACCCTGACCCTAACCCTTTAGTAAACGGTAAGCAGAAATGATATTGTCCTTGCAACATTGGAATTTCATAAATGCATGAATGGCTTGGCGCGCAAAAGAATAACGTCACAAGAATGTGATTGGTCACTTGCAATGTTGAACCTGGAACAACATTTTCATGATGGTCTGGGAACAACACCAACATGACGATATCAGATCATTCGTCTGAGGGAAGGAGGTTATGTTACAAGATTTTACAGTACATGACCTGGTCCACTGGCCCCTCAATGTGGTAAAGTCATTCTGTATCCAGAAAAACAGTGGTGTAGAGAGTTTACAGCCGGTTGTGCTGAAGTTCAGGATAAACAAACAGCAACAAGTTGATTGCTCAACGCTTCCTGAAGGACATGGGGGCAAGCTGGTAAGACATGGGCATTCGAAAACAGCATCTACAAAAATGCATTATGTAGAAAAGAAATAATTCTTCAACCTTTAAAATATTATAGAAAATAAATGGGTGTTTGTATTTCTAAACACATAGGAGACCTTACTTTTTGGATTGCCCTCGTAGCATAGTGTGCTATAGATAGCGCTCTTGGTGAGTTGTCACCTTCTGCTGTAGCCCACTGTGTAGGTCTGCAATCTACAAACCCTGATGTCCTTTGACAGCTCTGTGTTCTTACTCATGGTGGTGGAGAGGCTGAATGGGAGTAAGTAATTCTGTGCTTTATATAGAGTTCAGATCAGGAGTGTTTGTAATCGATCGATTGATTGTAATCTGTAGGTCACATGGGCACACAGCCAATCTGTGGGAGAAATCTGCTTTGGTTGTACAGGATCAAATATTAATTTGACTCAGTGACATGCAAATTAATTTATAACTTTCATGTAATGCATTCTTTCTGGATTTTGAGTTTAGATGCTGTCGCTCGCTATTAAAATGAAACTACCATAAGAATTAGAGACTGTTCATTTCTTTGAAAGTGAGCAAACTTACAAATCCAGCAAGGGATCAAGTAATTATTTTCCCCACTTTAAAGTTATTTAATTTTTAATAAGAAATGTTAGAAAGGAAAGCTCAGTTATTCCAGTGCTAAAGGAAATGTCTCACCTAGAGCAATCGACACATAAAGCTTTTGTATTTGATTTTCATTTAGTCTCATAATCTTTTGGGGAATGTCATCCATCCATGTAACTTCTAAGTTTGCAGGGTTTCACATGATATTAGGGCCTCATCCCATATTTGCATATTTTAACATAAACTTTATGTTGTGCTTTCCAGGAGAAGCCAGGTTTTTGGCTAATGTAGTCAAATTGTGAACACTGTGAACATCTAGATTAGGGACGTCAATTAGACATTAAGACAGTTTATACTATGGATCACATACTTTGTCTTAAATGGGTTGGACCAGCATCACTACATGATAAATGTGTAAAATTACAGAAGACATTCTAGTAGCTCTTTGCCGATAGTATCCTGTAATATAAATATAACATTTAAAGTTTTGTTAATTCTCAGAAGATTTTTTTTCTTTTTAGATGTGGACCCACTGTAAAAAAAAACAACCTCTTTCCCTGGTGGGCCAACGCACTTTTAGGTGGGTTGAAGGGCAGCCGTGCACCAACCCTACAAGCCCTGACAGCAGCCCTTTCATTTATTCTCATTGTCGACACTGTATTTCCCAAATTAAATCTCTTAACACAACCAGGCCCACCTCTGCTCTGCGTTCCCGCAGTTTGCTGAAAAGAGTTTAGTTTGGATGAAGTGGCAAAAAGGTGGAGCTCAAGAGACAGAAAAAAAGAAACTTGACATAGATGCAATAAAATGTGTCAAAATAACCAACATATTAGCTGTCAGTGATGCTGCTGCTGCACCATCAACTGTAGTACCAGCAACAACTAGTAACAAACCCTCACAGTCACAGGAGGCTGCTAATGCTAGCACCAGATGTGGAGAAGGGAGGAAGGAGGGACAGCAATCCCAACAACAGAGTGAGGAAGAGACAGAGGAAGGTGAAACTGATGTGTTAAAAAAAATAAATGGAGGGACATAATTAGGATTCAAGGGAGAGATTCAAGGATTCAAGTAAAATGAATGGCTATTTTGAATATGAGACACTACTGACAGATAAAGTCCATCCATCCTCTGCTTACCCTCGTCAGGGAGAATATCCCAGCTACCATAGGGTGAGAAGCAGGATAGACCCTGGGCAGGTCGCCAGTCCTGGTGGAATCAAACTCAGGTCCTTCTTACTGTGAGGCAACAGTGCTAATCACCACACCTCCATGCTGCTGAGAGATAAAGTGCAGCACTTAACTGTAACATGCTGCAGTGCAACTGAGAAGATGCACAACTTAATCTGTATCTGTGCCAAGTTATGTCATCAGTTTCAGGGTCAACAGCCATCAAAGCTCCTTTTGATTATATTACAAGATGAGGCACTTTTGACAGCTCATTTGGCTCCATCCCCTTATATGACTCCACACAATCCAGTCCATCCTGTACTGGCACTGATGGTTGGTGCCACGTAGGTGTAAATCATGAAGTCAATGCAAAACAATATCTAACACACATGCCAGCACTCATGGTAGATTTCACACAGCAAAAGTTGCACAGTGATGGTCTAAACCTGAAGCAAATGAAGTGAAACTGTGAGATGCAGAGATGTGAATGTAAGCTTTGTTAAAATGTCGCACTGAACTTTGTAACTCTGATTAGGAACATAGTACATCTCTCATGAAACGTTCCAAACACAGACACATTCAGATTTTTTAGTTGAGGCAGAACATTTTTAAAGATATTTAAATGTGCAGTCCTCATGTTTGGTAAAAGCAGTTGTTTGCTTTTATGATAATCAGATATACAGTGTGCCTGTTTGACAAAGAAGCTAACAGTCCTGGCTGTGCTAGCAAGTCTCACTGTGTATACTGTTGGTTAATTTTTGGAGCATTTTAATGGAATTACCAACAAAAATTACATTACTGCTTAGTTTGTGATGCAGCTGGTCTAAGAAGTGTGCACTATGTTAGTGAGTAGGGTTAGAGTTAGGGGACTACTGGGATTGGTGAGCAGTCATTCTGTTTATACTTCTTTAATATCTGCTGCCTGGGGCACATGTGTAGTTGGTGCATTGTACTGTAGTTTCAACAGATGTCTCTGTGCACTCATCAGAAATTTTGCAAGCACACTGATGTTTACATAGACCCGTGTGCTCACTGAAGACAAAACCTCTGTTACTGGGTCCAGTCTTCTGGAGATGGAAACGATTGTTTTTAGTGTCGTGGTCCTGGGTACCGAGTATTTTGAGTTTCTGTTCTGGACTTGTTCTTTGGAAATTTGAGATAATTTATGTTCTAGTTATGCATTAGTTTTCTGTATTTCTTGGTCCTTTTTTTGTTATTTGTATTTCTTTTTCTTCATTTCATCTTTCATTGAGGGCGATCGTGGCTCAAGAGTTGGCAGTTTGTCTTGTAATCGGAAGGTTGCCGGTTCGAGCCCCGGCTCCGACAGTCTTAATCGTTGCCTACTGGTGGTGGTCAGAGGGCCCGGTGGCGCCAGTGTCCGGCAGCCTCGCCTCTGTCAGTGCGCCCCAGGGCAGCTGTGGCTACAATGTAGCTGCCATCACCAGTGTGTGAATGTGTGTGTGAATGACTGAATGTAGTGTAAAGTGTTTTGGGGTCCTTAGGGACTGAGTAAAGCGCTATACAGGCCATTACCATTTCATTTTTGTTTTTCTATATTAGTTCCCTTTCATGCCCAGTCGCTCCCAGTCTCCTCTTCATGTCCTGTCATCAGTGTCTTCCCACTTGCGTCTCCAGGTCTGTGTTCTGAAAGGGTTCCCTGTCTTTTCTAGTTAATACATTTCCAGTTCTGGTTCCCATGTCAGTCATGTCTGTCAGTCTTCAGCCCGTGTCGTAGTCTGGGTCTCACTTTCTGTTTGATTTTAATAGTCATCTGTCTCATGTATGTGTGATGTTCAGTTTTTCCCATCTTGTCATCTCAAAGGGTTAAAAGCTTTTCTATTTGGATGCTCCAAAAAGATGAAAAATCAATAGAAATGGGTAGACATTTACCCAAACGAAACCCCTGGTGGTGACATGGTGGATATCGAGAGGGTAAACATAGTCTTCTTTTCCAGTGAAACATCTAAAATATTATACGTGTGCGTGTCCCCATGCTGAGCTGAGGTTGTGTATACTGCAAAACATTTGTGACATCTAAAGTGTGTGAAAGCCAAACAAGTTCTATATGGAGACTTAAAACATATGTTTGACACATCTCGAGGCTGGACTTGGTGTCTTCTTGTTGCCAGTAATTCAGCATCTGAATTTTATATTTTTTTTATAAATAATACAAAACCAGGTAATTAAATGTTTGTTGTGATAAAAAACATGAAATTTTTACTCAAAGCACAGTATTTGAATGTGACTTCCAGTATATCAGGAGGGGATCTTTCATGTCTCCTTTTATGTTTTTGTGTCACTGCTGGATGATTACAGGTGTAAACTGCAACCTTGAAAAGAGGCTTGTTCTGCTTTCTGCTTTCAGCGAGGGTTTTTCTTTTCTTTTTGTATTCTTTTTAGACACCATTATGCAATTTTGTTAATGGTTTCAGAGCTCAATAACATCTTGAGTGGGCATTTACTATTTTGCAAACTCAAACAGTTGGTTTTGTCACCTATTCTAAAAAGCATGCGCTATTGTGTGTAGCCAAACACCGGAACAATGGAGAGAAACTGTACTCTCCTGAATGACTGCCTTCAGCTGTCGGCAACAGCACAAAGCTTTGATTATTATTATTTTATAATGTTTTTGAACCATATAGGCTTAACTTCCAGCTGCAGCTTCTACAGTACCGTTGTGCGCGGTGCACAGCTGTGCACAGCTGTGCAGGAGCTTCAAAAGTTTTTCTCCTTTCATGGAGAAACATGTAGTGTTTGGTTTAAGTTGGCCTTTGTTCTTGTTCTGTGCTAAAATGCAACAAAACATCAGTTAATGCCTTTTTTAAAAAGGGGCCCACCACACCAGTTTGCCTGTCTGTCACCTTCTTACACAACTTCGGGTTCCTGTCACACCAGAGAGATTACATTCCACGTTATTAAAGCCAGTTTTGGCAGCAGGCGTTAGGCCCACAGGAGAGTGGACCAAGCCCACCTGGTGCCCTATTCTCCCTACATAAACAGATATTTTTTTTAAGCATTAGACAAATTGGCCCCTCATCCAGGACTCGGGAGTTTTCCCAGACAGCATGGCTCCTAAGATCACTCAGGCAATCAAACCCCTTTGCAAAGGTAAGGTGGTAATTTGTGGAAGGCAGTGCAGTTTTATGTTGTAATCAAGCATTTCCCTGCTAAGCAGCTTCACATGTATTTATGCATTACTGTACCTTACGATATAAAACGCTACGAGGGGACTGTTGTTGTGGTTTGGTGCTATATAAATAAAACTAAATTGAACTGAACGATATCTCAAATGGAAATATATTCTTTACTTCAATACATATTATGGTTAATTTTCTAATTAAAAGTTTTCAACAGGGAGGGGGGCTCAACTGATGTTCCTCAACTCTAAACAGTCTGTAGTACAAAACACAACACGAGCTTTCATTGTAAGCATGAGGCCAGGGCATGATCCTGGAGCCGTTCCAGATCTCCCTTGACAAATATAAGGCCCTTCGGTACGCCACCGAAGCTGTTTATATACATAAACTACCTGAAAGAGAACAAAAAATGAGCAAAGGGCACACGCTCACAAAAAAAAGAAAATTCAAGAAATACTACGACGGACTGAAAACCAGTTTCTTAAGTAGCAGTGTGCTATAGCAGCCCAGTCATTTAATTCATTCACAAACAATAAAGTTGACACGCCTGGCTGAAAGAAGCTGCGTGACAGGAAGATTTCATTCGGATATTTTAAAACAACTCTCAGCTGCTTGCATTGTTGTGATGTGATTGCAGCCCGTCCTCCACAAAAGAAAAGCAGGAGATTGAGACTTGTGAGCAACTTAATTCATGAAAATTTAAAAAGCTATTACATTTAGTTTCATTGAAATTCATTATCCTGTGAACATTACATCGACGGCAAAAGTAAATCCACTGACTGTGAACAGGTTTCGTAATCTAAAAAACATTGTGGTTCCTGAATAATTATCATGAATAACAACACTTCAAAGACATCTGCTTTTTTTGTGTCCACAGCTCACACCCTGTGCATGTGTTTGCACCAAATGCTATGCACTAACAAGTGCAAACATGACGTGTTGTGCCACCTTTGCAGGTCTAAAAAAATGCCACCTGTAGGATCAGAGAGATGTTTGCACAGTTTGTGCACACTCACACATTCTTAAAAGGCCTAAATATGCAGCACATGCACATTAAACAACTATAAACCTAGTTGGTGACTGGATATGCAATCCCAACCGTGGGACACTGCATAAAATGTAAATAAAACAGAAATGCAAACACATAACTCATACATCCATATTTTATCCACACAAGTATGAATGAAAAAATATCAAAAGCTCTTAGATATATGATATAAACATATCAAAAAATTTAATGTGGGAAAGTTGAGACAGAGCCATGTTTACCCTCTTCCTTTAACTGATATCCATTCATTTCTGGGAAATGAGGAGTCCGGTTTGTGCATTATAGCATTCGAGTTGCTCAACAGTCAAAGGAGCCTTAACGATTTCATAGAATACGCCAAATTTATACTGATGACTCACTCCCTTCACATCACTTAAAACACAAACTCTGTGTGATTCTGATGCTGTCTCCAGGAAAAGTTAGCAGTCCTGAGTGAGTTTGTTAATTTTAGCCAGGTTAGCTAAGTGTGTCAGTTGTCCTGATCTGAGCAGAGACAGGGTTTCCTGCTGTGGCTGCAGGGTCAGTAGCAGGAAATATGAACTGGGCAGGGAGCTACTTTTGACAAGAAGGCACTCAGCTCAAGTCACTTTGCAATTCTATTTAAAAAAACAAAACACTATGCCTATTTGCAACCATATATACATCTTACACTCAGAGAGAACTCTAGCCACAGTTAGAAATGTGCAAATATATCCGTCTTAGTTTGCAGACGAAGAGACAAACAGGAGAGACATTTTGTCTGTGAAGAAGTGGATCGGTGAACTTACCACACACTCGGACAGCTCACTGTGAGCACACAATATCCTCAAAACATTTTCCTTGAGAAGCACAAGCCAATGAGTGACCTCTTTTTATTTTGAAGAGACACGAGGGAATTCTGACCTGAACAGGCCAACCCGCTTGGTGTCCTCTTCAGCCATGCTGGTTACTATTCAGTTCAATTCAGTTTTATTTATATAGCGCCAAATCACAACATCAGTCACCTCAAGATGCTTTTTGTACAATTTCTACAAACCCAACAGTCATATGACCCCCTATGAGCAAGCACTTTGGCGACAGTGGGAAGGAAAAACTCCCTTTGAACAGGAAGAAACCTCCAACAGAACCAGACTCAGGGCGGGGCGGGGCCATCTGCCACGATTGGTTGGGTTGAGAGAAGGAGGACATGCTGTCTTTATCCTGATTGCTGCACATGCACTAAACTACTGTGAATCGAAAAATTAAACCACACTCGCATTGCAATAAAATTTTGCCAATATAGGTATTTAAGCTCTTCATTACCAAACTGAATTAGTGTAAGTTATTACGGTGGCCCCTAGAGACAAAGCACGTACAAACTCGAAAACACTTGCAAACTCGAAAACACATGCAAACTCCAAAACACTTGCAAACTCCAAAACACTTGCAAACCCCAAAACACTTGCAAACTCCAAAACACTTGCAAACTCCAAAACACTTGCAAAATCCAAAAGACCTGCAAAATCCAAAACACTTGCCAAATCCAAAACACTTGCAAAATCCAAAACACTTGCAAACTCCAAAACACTTGCAAATTCCAAAACACAACAGAAGTGCTCCAGGACGCTAGGGGCAGCGTTGAGCTTTTGTTACCTAGTAACTACACAAGCCAGGAAGTGCCAATGACCAGATTTGGACTGTATCTGTCACTACCCGATCCGTACCGGAAACCCGATCGGTACCCCGCATGCGCAAATCTTACGTCACTTCCTCTCTTTGCCAACATTGCGACATTCAATATATTTGAATGATACGGTTAGCGCCCAGTTACCTCCTAGCATTTCTCAACAGCTCTGCCTCCTTTTCGACTGCCCAGGACATTTAAACAATGGATAATCCATATACAAAGAAATTCATGCTTTTCTCCTCAACAGAGAG
>NW_024582458.1:397624-452913 GCF_018398535.1 Haplochromis burtoni
TGAACAACCATAAAAATAAATAAAACATTATTCAGATGTTTTTTTGTGTGTTACTTTATTATGGATTTAAAAAATGTAAATATTCAATTTACAGAAGAATTTCTGTGCTTTGCTGTGACATTTAAGACTGTGGTGCTAGTTGCATTAGTTTTCTCTGACATACACACAGCGCGATGTATAATATATAGATATATAAATGATATTACATAGGGCCAAAAGGCAAAATTCCAAGGATCTCTCTTTAGACCATAAAGCTGTGGGTACAGGCAGGAAATGACCAAAACACTTATGAAAATGGAGCATATGTATATATATATTTACACAGCGAGTTTAATACCCGACACATTATTTCGCTGATATTAACTTTAGTAGGAAGAAAAGTGACTTTTGGCTTTTTGTGATCTCTTAACAGTGTTTCAGTTTGCCTGAAACGCGGCCGTGCTGTATGACAACAAATAGAAAATATGTTATTAGATCAATTATGAGTTTTTTTTATGCACACTAACACAAACCCCTCTGGCCACAGTGACAGTTAGTGGAGGCTTGTTGTGCATGAACAGCCTGTGGTGATCTACATGCCACATGTCATAACAACTCTGACCTCAACTGAAGTCAATTACCCACACTGTCTTCCTGTGTCCCAGTTTGCCCCTCTTTTCTGGGGTTGTTAGACTCTGATGGTAGAGATTGGAATCAGGTCACTCGGCTGCTATCTCCACTCACCCATTAGATAGATATCTGCTCTATGTCAGCGCTGCTGACTGCACAGCTACCTGCTGCTACACTCTGCTCCTCACGCACACACATATATATGCACTTTACAACTCAAACCGGGCATGGTTTGGGCATGGGAAGAACCTGCACATGAATAAAATTTAAAACACCCATTATTTGCCGAGTGCTGTATTTTCTTTTGGGAAAACTTTGCGGTGTCCTGCACTTTTTTGAAAGATAGAAAGAATAACGTAGGCAACAGAACGGACTGATTTTTGGCGAGATGAAGACTGCTCAGTTCACTAATTGATAGTGAAAAAAGCACACTACAGTGGATAAATACTGACATGCTATTCAGAGTGAAATCCTGCACGCTCTTCATGGGCCGTGATTACTGGAAAGCACAGAGGGAGACATGTCATCCATACAAAAATGACCCTGACAAAGACACTCTTGAGTTTGTTGGGTCACAGAACTGGTTCAAAGCACGGAAATAGATGTGAGAGACACTGGACTAAAGAGAGAAGTAGGCCCACAGCCACTGCAAAGGGGAGATTTTGGGGTCACTGTTTCCACTAGAGAGACTCTGCCATAATGACCGATAAGAACATTGTTTATATCTGTAATATGAGCCCAATTCAAGTAGTGCAGTTGTGTTATCAGTCAGCAGTGTTAATGAATTTTACACAGTCTGTTGATTTATGTTAACTTCATTTCATCCATCAGTCCTTTGTAGGGTTTGGGTTGAGGTTAACCCTCATAGTGATAACCCTAACCCTAACCCTGACTCCAACCTTGTGCTATCAGACTATGTAATATTTATTCTTTTAAAAATTGTTCTTCTAAGTCTTGACAATCAGTTTTAACTAAAACAAATCAATAATTTTCCCCCAGAACTATTTGCTTGTCTCCAAAATGGTTAGCACTTATGGTAGCTAATGGAAGCTTAATTACTGTGAAATGAAAATTTGGGAAAATTTTGAAAATGTTTCATATTCTGTGACCAAATACCTCAGCAGACTCTAGAGAGTCTCATTAGGTGAAAAACCTTTTGTATTTCTGTCTTTGGGTAAAGTGATAAACAGCTATTCAAGGGTTTTTGCTGCTAAATCAAAAGCCATGTCACCGGTGTTATTACGGATGCAACCTGTAGTTATAGCCATCAACTATCAACTAATTAGACGTGAAAAAACATTTTCGTGAAGTAAAATAAAAATAATATTTTGAAAAAAAGCAAACTAAATATAACGAAATCAAATTAAAATAACTTTTTAGAGAAAATCTCCTTAGTTTTTGTTAGTTTGTTAAAAATGTGGAAACTTTGATGAACGTGTTTATTGAGACTGAAGGTCTAAAAGACTGCTTTCAAAAACAGTCTGTTTTTACTGCAATACTTCTACTGGTTTTACTACATTTAGCCTCTGACACGTGCCCTCCATACAATGATAATTAGAACTAAGAACTTAAAAACAAACACTGAAATAAATTAAAGCTAAACTAAAAGTAAACAAAAACTAAACTGAAATGGCCAAACCAGCTCTGGAAACTAACTGAAACTAAACTAACATTTAAAAAAGTAAAATAAAAACTCATTAGAAACGTAGTTAAAACTATAAACCAATCTGAATTCCACAAATACACATATTTCAGGAATCTGTGCACATGTTGGAATTCCAGTGAAGCTAACAGGCTAATGGCGGCGTTAACCTGAGAACACTGACTTTGTTTCTGTGTCCAACACGAGCGATGGCCCTCATATGATTGTCTTCTTACACAACTTCATGATAAACGTTAGCTTTTATAAGAACGCTGAGCACAGTTCAACTTTTTAAAACAGTTTACAGCTCCTGAAAAACGCCAGGCTTTTCATTGTGAGCGTCAACCCTTTACCTGTTCGTTGCAAGTGTAGTTTCCTGCAATAATGTGACCCGTGACATCCACCCTAAATACGGACTGCACCATGCACACCAGAAGGAGGGAGGGGTGGCCCCTGACTGACAACCCTCTGAGATAAACACCAACAGTGGAAAAACCTCATAAGATTATTCTGCTTAGCTGACACAATATCACAGCGATAGCGCAGATCTGCTTATGTGTGCATTTAGAGCGAGCACGGCCTCTACACCACCCTCCAAGAAAGCGACAAACAGCACACACTCATACCAACACACACAGCAAACCGCACGGGGCGGCTGAATGGGACTCGAGACAAGCGTTGGGTTTTTTTTGGTTTTTTTGTGAGCGTGTCAACGTGTTACAGATGCTCCCATCCGATAAGCAAATTCTGCATTATTTCTGAGAAGCGAGCACACCGCAACACCCTGTTTTCCGACCCCTCATCCGCTGAATGCAGCAAAACAACGCTGCGGAAGCGTGTCGAAGGCGAGAGCTGCTCTTCGCAAACATTACCCTATAGAGATACGCAGGCCACAATGACCCGATTGAGCCGATAGCAACATGCACAATGTTCTACAGAAAGCCTCCAGAGGACGGCGGGGACGCTTCGGAATCGGCGATGGCTGAATGTCCCAGGTCAGCCGTGATGGGGTCAGATACTCGGACACCCATCGCCCTCCTGCATCTCCTTTTTTTCTCCTTGTCATCCCTTCTGTTGTTCCCATCCTCTGCGTAGCAGGTTACACTTTGCCCTCCACTGATGGAAAGCAAATAACAAGCAGCATAAAAGGCCTGCTCTCTGTCCACGGGCACATACACGAGCACACGCACGCACAGCCTTGCACAAGATAACAAGGCCTCTGCAGGGGCGAGGGTGCGCAATGGCTGTGGTGGGTAGGTGGGTGGGTGATTCAGGGAGTTGAGGATCGAGGAGAGGTGGAGGGGATGGTGGTGGTGGTGGTGGGGGGGCCTATGGCACTACCCCACACAAAGGCAGCCCTGAAATAGCCCCCTCACACAATGAGACCTGCCACTCTGTCTATGAGATAATGTCTAATTGAAAACACTGCAGCCATTGTGCTCCTGTCACCGGCTCTATTGTCCAGATAGCCCTCTCCCCCCCACCACCTCTCTTTTTCCATTGACGCAGCGCGATTGTTCCTTGCCATTGTGGCAACCCTACCCTCTCTCCCTCTCTTTCTCTGTCTCTCTATCTCCCCTTCTCTCTGTATTGTTATAATTTCATTACTTATTTGTTTTTTGTTCCGCTTCTCCTTTCACTCCCCTGCAGACCTTTTGTTCACCATATTTAGGCACTTCATTGGGATCTGCTGCCAATGTGTGTCATTGTGTGCCTGCGTGTGTGTTTCTGTGTGTGTGTGTGTGTGTACGTGTGTGAGCAGGTGTCAGTTTCATGAGGAGATAAAAACAGGAAGCAAGATAAAATAGCTCTCTGAGATGAAATAAAGCCCTTGCAGGCATCACATAGAAGGGGAGAGATTGGCTTTATCCCTACACAGCTCCTCATTCTGGCAATATGAAGCATGGCCCTCGGGCTTCATGTAACTTCAAAGTACAAGCGTTTATGAGGAAAACAGACATTATCCTGAACGAATTACAGTCTGCGTGGAAACTGGCTTTTATTGACATTGTGGCGTCCTTCCAGAAACGATGGATGACCCGTCACCTAACGACGGGGAAGAGGCAAGCGGGGGTCATGAATCACTACGTGGGAGAAGTGTGCCAGAAGACCGATTAACTAATGCTGAAAAACGTCCTGCCTTTGAACTTAAAGCTGACTTTTACATGGTTCTTCTCAAGCTTTTGTTGCTCATAGAGTTTTAAGTGCTAATAAGCCCAGAGTGTTTGAATCGTTGATAGAGACCCGTGCCGGGTCTGTTTACCTTTGTGGTCAGGGAAACAGGGAAATGTTGACAAGAATAATATTTTGACACTTTTAATAGAACTGAAATCCCAACAGCTATGAAAAGGCCCAGGATGCTTCATGAGGCTAGGTGCTGTGAAACAACTGTAATAGTAAAATTGTGCCTGTGGCTGGAGGCTAGCTGTCATTTACTTTATGTGCTAACAGGTTAATTAATGAAGGGGCTGAATTATTGAAGTTTTGACTTCAATTTTTAGGTTTAGGACTTGCATCGTCATTGATGGTGACTTACACCTCAGATGGATAACGATTTTTTGGGCATGAACATCATGTCTTTATGCTTTGGAGCTGATAGAGAGCTGTAGTTCTAATAATAGGGTTTGGACACGGCACAAAAGAAACGAACGAAAAACAAAAACAAGAAACCTCCATCAAGGTAGCTCACTATAATAGGTACTGACTTATAAATAACTGGACATGAATAACTTGAGCCTATTATATAATATTACACAACAGTATATTTGTAATGAATTAAGCAGCTGATTATCTTTCTCTTGACAATACTTTCTTTAAAGATGCAAACACATTTTTGGAGTCAAGTTGAAAGAAAGGCAGAAGTGAAATGTAACAGAGCGGTCAGGGGTCAAATATGACATATTTTAAATCTTTAAATGGTCATTTTTATATGTTGGCATTAAACACCACATTTGTAAAAATCATAGTTTCCAAAGTTCTAAGGCTTTTTGTTCATCTTTGACCAATAAGTCATTTGGTTGACCTTGAAGACATCTGTGGGTGTAAGGCAAATTTAATGGACTGTTAACATGATCCCACTCTACACCCCTAAAAAGTCTGATCAGAATTTATTCAAAACTTTTTTAGTTATCGTGTTACAATGCTTCCAAAACCATAACCCCCTTGGCGGAGCGAAAAACACAAACACCTGGAGTCACAGACAATCTGTTGGATGCTCTGTGCAATCGTCAGAGCTACTAACACCATCAGTCTTTCTAAGATTTAGAAGCTAAGTAGATTTTTCTGTAGGACAAGCCCCAGCAGCTTGCAGTAAATGTGTGCTCCAAGATTGTCACTGGGGTGAATGAACACCACTCCTTACTCTTAGACGATATTGCTTTTACATTGGTCCACATGTTTGGACGCACACAGCCATTCAGTCCGTTGGCGTCAGCATGTGGGACTGACAAACAACAGCAGCAGAGAATAGAGATGAATCCTCCTTCCTGTTTCTGCAAATGGAAGTTAAGTAACTCATTTAGCAGCATTTGTGCACCAACACGTCAGGCTGCAAATGTCATACTGGTTGAAAGAACGGCTCCAAACAATGTCAATTATTCATTCCTATGAACTTTGCTGTCAGCTAATCATGTCAAAGGTATCTCCTTTGGCTCTGCGAGCTTCTTTGCCTGTGGGGAAAAGCCCAAAGACACTGGATTCTTCTGCCATTACACAAGCAACAATACAGAGAAACCTTTAACTGTGAAATTAAGATTATTTGCAGCCATGGCAGCACTTAACACAGAGTCTGTTTTATCTCAGCTCACATTGTGTTTTGAATGATCTACAAGTGGTCTGATTGTTTTAAAAGGTGTTTTACTTGGTTGACATTCACTCACTGTCTCAACTGAACTACACAGGTTTGTTGAGTACACACTGTCACTATATTTATAATGCACAGAGCAGAGGGAGAACAATTTGATTTTAGTGAGATTTTAAATGAGAATCACATCAAGGCCAGTGTGTTTTAAAGGAAAGTGTTTTACTGACATGTTTTAGTTTAATGATTTAACGCATGTTTCACACTCGAGAAGGGATAAAATTGTCTTAATAAAAGTAAATAAAACAAACAATGCATTCTGGATCCATTTTTACAAGAAGCCTACTACACAGCTAATTCCTAACAACCTTCATAAAACCAAACTTTCCACAGGTAATCCGCTGAGGTCTAAGTTGTTGTAGGTGACGACCCCAAACCTTATCCTAGACAATCAAAATATGTTATCTTTGCAAAGAAATCAATAAGAAATGGATCGACCCTGACCCCATTTTGATTCTTATTGGACTATCGGGACAATCTAAAAAACTTAAGAGCACACAGATTTCCCTCCTCTCCTATGGCCTGATGTGTGAGACTGAGACTGATTCTCCTCCATGTTAACATGTTAACAACACAAAAGCCATATTAAACGCAGACTACTTTAGGCCCGGAAGTAGGATTCGTCACGTCATCACTGAACAACCGGATAGGCCTACAGAGGACTCCTATGTGCAACGTCATCCCTGAACTGCTGTGTTGTTTCGGAGCGGTGCGCCGAAAACATGCCAAAGCGCAAGTGCATCTTTTCAGACAAACTGCAAAAGAAATTTCCCTCGTACCATCCCGGCGGAATAAATGGGAGGCGTAGTGCACTGTGTGCAGAGCTGGCACAGACGTTTGTGTGTCTAACAAAGGTGCCGGAGATCTTGTTGCTTACATGGACACAGAAAAACATAAAAAGGCTGTGCGAGGTCAAAATTCATCTAGTAAGTTGACTGAGTTCTTTGTTACACCTGGGAAAAACGAGGATGCTGTTGCTCTGCAGCAGAAGGTGCACTGACATTTCATACTATGAAGCATCACAGTAGCTACAGATCCATGGATTGGATGTTGTTGCTAAAAAAAGAAGGGGAAAAAAGCATTTCCAGACTTTAACACAGCTAAAAAGTTCAGCAGTGCCCGCACCAAGACTGAAGCTATTGTCAATGGTGTGATAGTGCTACATTCAGTGAAAGTCACTCTTGAAGCTCTTAATGAAATCCAGTACTGTGGCATTTCTCAGACTTCGGTAACCATGGAACAGGGAAAATATTCCCAATCATACTTTGACTGGAAGAATGGTGGCGTGCAAACAAAATTATTTGAGGTTAGAAATGCCAAATGAGACAGCAGAAACCATTGCACAATACCTTACTGGTACCTCACTATAATCTTTCTTGTACAGATTATTTCTGTAACATTATTTAATTCCAGAGGTTTCTAAGTTATTTTTTTTGCACTTGTTGACTTGTAAAAGCCTTTATGACATTTTTTATTTAACCATTCATTAACTGCACAAAGAAGGCATCTTTTAAATATGTTAAAATCTTCTTTAAACAAACAGTATTATTAAAATTCTTCATGACTGGGCCAAATGTCCTCTTTTTTGGAAATCAAAATATGGTCACCCTATCTTTTGGAAAGTGGCAACTACCTTATGGTAAATTAATAGCTGGGCTTTACCTATACAAATTAACTGACTCATGTCTTCATGATGATGATGACTTCAACTTGAGTTCTCCTTTTTATACCTTCAGTGGTAGTTAGCTAGTTAGCTAGCTTACAGCTGCAGCAAAAGAGCTGCAACACGAGCCAACGTTTAAGAAGAGTCTAAATACAGGCTGTCCTAAAATTTTCAAAGGGTAGGCTTGCGTATGACACATGATATGCAGAATATTAATAAAACATTCTTGCCTACAATATGTGCCAATACATGTGATTGACACACATGTATTTGTGTGTCAATCACAGGTTTTAAATGTCTGCCATGTTTGCTGGTGTTTACTCTATATTTGATAACTACTGATTATATTAATTAAAAAACATTTACTGTGTGATTTGATGGCTGCTTCTTCAATTGTTAATCTCTATTGGATTGAGATCTGGTGAATGTGGATGCCACTTGAGTGTAGTGAACATATTTCCATGTTCACATAACCAGGCTGAGATGATTTGAGCTTTGCGACATATGTTATCCAGCAGCCATAACTGCAGCCATCAGACGATGGGCATGCTATGGTCATGAAGGGATAGTCACCAGCAATACTCGGGTAGGTGTGGCATAAATCAGTTTGTATATGTGGTCTTCTGCAGCTGTAGCTCAACTGCTTCAAGGTTCGATGTGTTGTGTTTTCAGAGATGGATGTAACAAATGGTTATTTTTGAGTTATTGTGGCTTTCCAGCTTGAAACAGTCTGGTCATTCTCCTCTGACATCTGGCATCAACAAGATATTTTAACCCAGAAATCTCTTGGTTACCAAACCAAATCTGGTTTGGGTAGACTAAACAAGTCAGTGAGATGATTCAGCCCACTAAGACTAGGGAAAGAAAAGAAAACAGGTTTAGCATCACACATGCTTTAACCATCAGTCAGTACAAATGCTTTCAGTCATTCATGTAATGTATTATGAGACAGCATTGTAAATTTGAAAATTTCAGATTACCATCTTGCAGTGTAAATTGCTTATATAGTCATGTGAAATGGAAAGCTTTCAGAACTCTATGCAGTCCTGTGAAAAACTAAGTAAACTCGTACGGCTTTCATAGGAGGGTAAGTAGTAGCTGAGTTCCACTAATCATATGCACAAAACTGATCATCAGGAGGTGAGAGCACCTCTTTCAAAGCACAGGATTTGGCTGAAAAGGAAAAGAATCAAAGTGTTGGAATAGTTCAGTCAAACTCGATACCTCAACTTGACTGAAATGCTGTGGTGGGGCCTTAAGAGAGCTGTGCACAAACTAATGCCCACAAATTCATTGAACTGTGCTGAAGCAATGCTGTAAAAAAAGTGGGCCAAAAGTCCTCCACAAGGATGTGAGAATCTAATAAAGTAATACACACAATAAGTACTTTGTTGCCTCAAGGATCTTTATATTGTAAAGACCTTAGAGTAATGGAGAGAAAAACCCACCAAGATGAACCCGTATGAGCACTTAGTGACAGTGGGAAGGAAAACCCCCCTTTTAACAGGAAGAAACCTCCAGCAGAAGCAGGCTCAGGGAGGGCAGCCATGTGCCATGATGTGGTGGAGGTGAAAGGAAAGAGACAGGATAAAGGACATGTTGTGGAAGAGAGCCAGAGATTGATAATAACTAATTATTAAATGCAGAGTGGTGTATAAACACATAGTGAGTAAAGAAGAAAAAGTGGATCGTGGTAAGCCTATTACAAGTAACTAAAGGGAGGATTCAGGGTCACCTGATCCAGCTCTAACTGCTTTATCAAGACGGAAACTTTTAAGCCTAACCTTAAAAGTAGAAAGTGTGCTGTCGCCTGAATCCAAACTGGGAGCTGGTTCGACAGACGAGAGCCCCCCACGTGAAAGGCTCTGGCTGGGATTCTACTTTTAGATATCTCAGGAGTTAGTGTGAACCACGGCCTGTGCATAGTTTCTCACAGCACTGCATAGAGTCCCGTGAGAAACCTTTGTCACGTGACTCTATTTGCTGTGCATATTTCAGTCTAATAACGATCATTAAAAAGTTATTTTAAATATTTCCTTCACTGAGCAACAGGTAAATGAATAATATTTCATATCTAATCATTGATTACATCTTCTGTTGATCAGTGTCTGTGATATTGCTCAAGTTTTCCTTCCCCTCCTCTCTCTCCACTTTCCTCAAGCAGTGCCTCTGCTCACTGACCCCTTGCCACTTCTGGAGCAGCTTTGGCTGACGCGCACATCAGATTCAGTTACAGCCAAACAAGCTCACAATGAAAAATGCCTCCACATTTCCCCGGTTTCACAAACACTGTTTGAAACAAAAAGCCCTTATCAGACCTGTGTATTATTCACAGTGTTAATTGGAGGGAAAATAAGTGCATTGTGCATCTCAACGGTGCTGTTAAAACAAGATAAGGACCGCGCAAGCAGGTCCGACGCAGTGGCTATTGAATGAATTGTTTAATAGCGAAAGTGTGAACAAGTTGGGAACTGTGTGTTTTTTTTCCTTTTTCTGGTGAACTGTGCTCTGGTGGGGCTGATGTGACCATTCTGGTAATCCCCAGGTAGGTGTCATTTATTTATTGTCACTAGCTGTAGCGTTATGTATTCAGGCAGCAAAGGTCAGCGTTAAACATGCGCACAAAGAAACACAATCACCACCCGTGAAAATGCGATAACTCAGTAGGCAGCGGTGACACTGAACATAAGAGTAAAATATGGCAGCTAAGGAGACCCGCATGCAGGTTTCTTTCAATAGAGAAGTTTTGCTTCACTCTAAGCAGCTGTCGAGCTCGGGCCGCAGTGAACCTCACCCCCGTGTTCCTGACAAGTACGGCCCTCTAATAAAGTGGCAGCATTGCATGAATTAAAATGGTCCTCTTTTATCTTCAGGCTTTCAGAGAAGTTTCAGCAGCCTAACGGTTGTAGTTGCTTCGATTACTGAATCAAACAGATGAAAGAGAGATGACAGATTAAAAAGGAAAAGATCATGAGGTCAGAACTTACGAAATCATTCTGTACTTACAAATATGTTTGGTGGTTCAAAACCACACACCATAACCCGGTTTGCAGCAAAGCGGCACTAAACTGAAGCAGTACAGTAAGAGCTGTTTCATTCACCCTGATTCACTTTAGTAAAGTCCATATTTGGTAACGTTAGGGCACAGAAAAGAAGTATATGGTTGCATGTGTTTCTATAAAGGGTTTCTGCATCACAGGTTAGAGCAGTGACAAGTCACTCCACCCTGTGCAAACCGAGGCAAACCGATTGTCCACTTTGAATAAAGCCAATAAACATGTCAGTGAAGCTGTTTGTTTGGTAGGGGCTTTACTGAACGCTGCCACGTCTCGGAGTGATACCATCTATCGCAGAGAAAAGCATCACAGAATGAATGAGTGCGTGAACAGGTACAAGGTTCACATACAGGTTGAACTCATCTGCCATCACAGTTTTACCCCAAAACTGCTGACTGACAAAGTCTTCAGCTGGTAGTTATTAAAGATATTAGGTAACTGGTTGGTATCTATGTGCATTTAGTTTAGAGTCTTCACTGAGCAGTAATGTCCATTGCAGGGTCTTACATCATTTGACATAAACATGTCCTAAAGACAGAATTTGACAGAGTTAGTTGGAATGTGTTGATCTGGGTGAGTGAATGTCATAAAATTATTATTATTTCAACTGTTTAAAAGAATGAAAAATGTCTGAGAAGCTGGAGAGTATCGCTGCTTTGTAGAGCTGTGCAGGAATATAGACACACAGTCGCCCTGCAACTTTCAGTCTTCACAGCCTCTGCGTGGCCCGAGTAACCTCCTACCAGGACCCAGGGCAAAGATTTGTTATCCTCAAAAACATTAGCTACTTTTTTTAGGTAGAGGAGGAGGAACAATGAATGTATTATCTTAAATGGAGGTGGAGGTCGGTGGGAGACCCACTGAGTAATCAGCTAGTTCAGACAAATAATTGATAAGACTTCATCAGCGTTTTAAAAGAAAAGTTAAAAAAAATGAAATGCTTGCTCGAGCTGCATGAATGTAAATATTTGCTAGTTTCCTATTTTTTCCCTCATAGTTTATTTTTAAGTGATAAGAGCAGATGTATCCTGCTTTACAGCTGATCCTGTAAACAACACATGCATTAAAACATTTAGCATTGCATTATGGGATTTAAAGAACTACATAGTTTACAGGCTACAGATACTAGTGACTCCAATTACTATTTTTACTGTTTGCCATTTCTGAGACATGTTGTGAAACATCAGACGTCAGATATGATTGCTGTCAGAGCCAAAACGGAACTTTCAAGTTTTAAGAATCTTTCTAAAAAGACTTTTCAGTGTCATAAACAGGTGAATGACAAAATAAAACTGCAATGCAGTTCACTCATGATGTCAAGCGATGATCATCAGCAAGTTCTTGGACAGGAGTTCAAAATGCTGTAGATTCTTAGCAGTGCTTTTGACATATTGAGGTGGCTGTAGCTCAGGAGAAAGAGCGGGTCTCTCTTGATGATGGTTGGAAGGTTGATGGTTCGATCCCTCCACAGTCTGCATGCTAAATATCCTCAAGCAAGATACTAACCCCAAGTTGCTCTGTGATGCATCCATTGGAGCATGGAGCATCTGTTAGTTAGAAAGCGCTTAAAAGCAAAGAAAACATTACTTGTGGCATGTTGCATAAAGTGCTTTGAGTGATCCAGGAGAGTAGAAAAGCGCTATATAAGAATCAGACCACTTACCATGTTTTATACTGAACAGTAGCTAACATCAGCAACTGTGAACTGCAGTTGATTATGATGACCCAAGTGTACCCCAAGAATTAAATGTGTATTTTAAAAGTTATCACTATTTAGGCTTTAGACTGCATGCGCTTTGCTGGAGATCTGTTTTTTTACCCACTATACACAAAATCACTTTCAAGTTACATCGTTTAAATTAATAAAAAGAAAGAAAATTCCACATCAATTCTACATTACTAACTTTTGGTAAATAAAGGTCAAAGTTGAGCTAATCTGTGTCCACAGTCAGAGATACGGATCGAATAGACCCAGAAACACATCAGGTTTGATGTTTGTAAACTGTCAACACAACTGTCGCTACTTCTGTCCTTACCATGACTTTTATGCTTCATCCTGGTATGGTTACTAGTGGAGGGCACACAATACAAACTAGCTCAACTGGATTTTTCTTCTTTGCCAGAATCCAGAACACGTTGTTTAGCATAATTTACCAACATCTTTTTGTTGTCTTGTCCATTGTGTCATTTCAAACTGCATTCCTATTGATTGATTAACAGCCATAAGCCATACAGACAGAAAGCAACTCCAAAGGACTGTATGCAAATCAGCATATGATTCACAAGCTTGTGGAACCACTTTTATCAGCAATAGCAACTTGAAGAAAACTTTTTTTTGTGTGTACGACTTTAACAGTCTCTCTCACATAGAGGAGTTTTAATTAACCCCTCTTTTCAATGCAGTTTAAGTTCATTGAGGTTTGTAGATGCGGCTCTTTTAGGATCCCACCACATCATTTCAATCTGGTTGAGGTCTAGGCTTTGTCTGGAACATTGCAACACCTTGATTTATTTTTCAGCCATTCTTTTGCAAAGTTGCTGTTGTGCTTGCAATCATTGTCTTGTTGCACGACTCAATTTTAACCAAGCTTTAGCTGCTAGGTAGAGCTTCACATTTGAGTCTAGAATACTCTGGTATACAGAGGAGTTCAGGGTTGACTTATTAATTGCAAGGTGCCCATGTTTGGTTTTTATCGAAAGGGGTGCTGTGAAAACAAGCTCCACAATGGTCTCGTCTGTTCAAAGGAAACAGTTGGAGAAATCTTGTTATTTTTTTTTAGATACAACTTTATAAAACTAAACCACGTTTAATCTTCTTTTTATAGAGAGAAGCCTTTCTCCTCTATCACCATGAAGTGTGGCCAGATGGGCCACCCTTAAAACAAGCCATACTTGTTAAGTGTTTTTCTAATTGTGGTGTCATGAACTTTAACATTTAACATGTGAACTGAGGCCTGTAAAGTCTTACATGTAGCTCTTGGTAATTTTGCAGTTTCTCTGAGTCTTACACCGTCTGGCCTCTGGGTGAATTGCTGAGACAAACAATCCTGGGATGACTGCGACATTGTGAATGCTCCAGACCAGCAAAGTGCTAAAACTTCTTTTAGAGAGATGCTGAGACTTGATGATGATGAGCTAATCAAGTGCATTTGATTTGCAGCACCTCGCTGCTACTTACCCTCTTAATTCCTATGGAAGGTGTAAGGTGTATGGACGTTTTACAGGATGCTCTGCAGCCCACTCTTACTGTGCGATGTATGGCATGACTAAATATATTGCCATGATTGTTTCAGATTGGTACTCTTTAGTCTGGGACAACAGTCCATAATCGCAGTGTATTCCTGGATTTAGGCTACCAGCCAATAAAGCACGGCATTCATAACAATCCCAGCAGAGGTTGGGAATCAGTTACTGTCATCAAGACATGTGACAGTTAAAAACTCAACCAACTGGTGAAACTGAAAATGCTCATATACCTCAAGGCAAAAAAGCAGCACATCACACCTTTAAAGCTAACCAATAATTTGGAGCAAGAACAAACACCCTTACTTTGTAAATATGCAGTCAAACAACATGTGACAATATTTAGAAAAAAAATCCATTGTCAACTCAGACTTGCAGTCTCGCTTTGACTGTGGCCCAAGTACGTTATGAATATCCTGCCAGTCAGCGAGGCAGGAAACAGACAGCCAGTGGCTCACTCTACCAGGGCTGCAGGGGTCAAAAGCCTGTCAGGTGGTGCGGCGGTGGAGGTGGTGGGGGTCAGGCAGGTGAGCCAGTGAGGAAAACAAAGAACCACTACTAAACCCCCACCCCCTTTTCCTTCCCCTATCCCGTCTGCCTTCTCTTCCTCTCAGAACAATCACCACCAACAGGACCAGGAAGTGATGTAGAGAGGAGGTTGATCTAACCGGGGCAGTTCCTTTCAGATAGGTCAGACAGGGGAAGAGAAGGTAGGAAAGACAGGCGTGGAAATGGGAAAAGATAGAAAACATACACAGCAAGTGGTGGCAGAGTTTCCTGTTTGGGTGTGTGTGTGTGTGTGTGTGAGTGTGAGACTTTCCTATTTATAGAGTATTCCAGTCCTGTAGTGTTGTTCACTGATGACTAACGGTGTCCAGTATTGTTTTAAGCCCTGTGCTATTTCTTTTTTAAATATTCCTGCACTGTTGTGTTCTTTCCTTCATATCTGATCCTCATAGGTGTTATAATTATGAAAATAATGTCCGATGCCCAAGTGACCCTGACTGTGACAAAGGTCATGACAGCACTTTGAAGCTACCATTCTGTTCCGTGTTAGCAGCTGCCTCCATTATTGTTATTTTGACTTCAGGGCCTCTGTGGCTCGCCAGCATCTGCAGTGTCTCGCTTCGCTCAGTCTTCCTTGAGAATGCGAGCAGGCATGTGGCATTGAGAGTCAGTCGGGCCATTCCTGCGCTCATAGCACAGACACAAAGCATGTGGCACTTGACAGGGATGCCAGATGAGGGACGCACGCCACCACGAGCCGCAGCAGCCCCGTTGCCTTTTAAGACACACACTGAGGGGTTCCTGCCCTGAAAGGCGACACCTCGGCCTGCGCCACCGAGGCTCCTTGCGTCTTGTCTTTCCCCCCACTTGCGGACTCTTGTCTGTCCTCGGCTCCTCATTTCCGTCACACTTTCTCTTCCAGGGAGGGTAGCGCGGGGGGCAAGACTGTGTCGTATGTTATTAATACTATTGTTAACTGCACACTCAAGGCTGGCCTTCCTGACTCAGCTCATCATGTTACAGGTATATTGTGCACAGCAGAGAAATGGCCAATCCTGCTTTATATAATGCCATCTATATATATCGCGAGGAATGCCTTGGCCAATTATGGTTCGAAGCCGGCTGATTGTCATGATGGATCTGTCAGCAGACTTAAAGGCTTTCTTCTTGGACTAAAAACAGATGATGTCTTTTGACTGAGGTGATATTCTCCCTGTGAGCATCATTAAAAATGAGTAGACACAAGACAAATGCAAGAGACATTTACTTTACAGGCAGAAGAGATAGGGGTCTCCCAGTGATCGAACAGAACTGTTATTACTACTTTACTGATCGATTCTGACACTATAACTTTTGATAATTGTGCTGCGTGCTGGAATATTAGATGTGTTGGAGCGCCCTCTAGAGGCAGGTATCTGAGAGTACTATTGTTGGATGTTACTTGCAGATTTAAAGTTACTTATTGCAAGTATTAAATGATATGTATTTATTTATATTGGATTTAAATAAGAATTTGCTCTTAATCACTTGTCTGGTTAATCAAAGATCACACTGACTGACTGCATCTTTTTGTAGTACAAACCTCAAATTAAACCAAAATACAGCCTGGCCCCGTTTCAGTCTTGGCTGAGCCTTCTTTAGCACGATGCATAGACATCTGGGACATGTAGTCAGAGTGGCTCTTTCTTCATATTCTGTTGATAGCTTTATTCATTTTGGAAAGTTTTAAGATATGTTAAAAGACTGGAATTTACCATAAGTACCTTTGAGCTGTGCAATGGTTTTGAGAACCCTGCAGCTACAGTAAAGTTTTTATGTTTAAGGTAATAATAATAAAACACACACAAAAGTATGGAGAGATTTAGAAATTGTTCTGATTGCTACATAAGAATTTAGTTTTACTTGAACATTAATTACTGATAGATGAATATTTTTTAAATTACTAATTTAAGTGAAGCTTAAACTTTTTTTTTGTATAGAAAAACTCTGTTATCATCATGCACATGTGTTGTCAGGCAGTGGACTTCAGGGCCTCTGTGGCTCTGGACTACAGCAGTGCTGAACAGATGGTGCTGTTCACTGCTAGCAGAGTGGGTTGGTTTTCCCATGGCGCCACCCAGTGGCGGTCCTAGCCTGTTTGGTGCCCTGGGCGAACACGCCCTCTTTTTTCTAAACTGAGCACCTGATGGCTTTGACCTTTTCTTGTCCATCTTCCGCTGGTTTTAGTGTTGCACTACGGTATGAACATCCATCCCCCAACCCGAGGATCACCACAACATATCGTAATAGACCTACACCTTTAATCATAGATTGGCTTTGTCTAGACTCTAGGGTTTATTTCTGGGATTTTGCACAACCGAGGAGTCTAATCATGAATACATAACGGGCTTGGATTTACATCATTATGAATGAAATGTGCTCTATTTGGAAGCAGCATGTCTCCCTCCCCTTTCGACAGGTTGCGTGTGAGACTTTAAATCATCAAACTGTAAATTATACATTTTTAATTGTTATTGATCTCTTTACCCCGAGTCCTAAAGTGTATATTTATTTTCTTACTCTACTTATATTTATTGTTTGTTTACTTGCACTGCTGTAACTGGAGCCTCGCCGTCTCGGCTCTCTATATACTGTACTTATATAGTGGAGATGACAATAAAGTTTACTTTGACTTCAGCAGCAAGTAGGCGCACCGAGGGCTCTCGCGCTCACTTTTCGGTATAGAATTTCGAAAAAATGTCGGTGCAGATTATAAGTCTGTATCATAATGTCTGGTGTTTTCGTGTTTGTTTGTTTTATTTTGCGAGTTGGTTATTAGATGGTGCTAATAACCAACTGAGGAGGATGTGAGGATATGAGAAGGAAGTGCTTCAGGAAGGTGAACGCGCGCAAAGCTACTGGTCCGGACGGGATTCCCGGCCGCGTCTTCAAGTCATGCGCGGCTCAGCTGGCTGGAGTGTTCACGCACATCTTCAACCTTTCCCTCTCTCTGTCTGTAGTCCCAGCCTGCTTCAAAATGGCCTCCTTCGTCCCTGTACCCAAATCCTCCACCATCTCCTCATTGAACGACTGGCGACCTGTAGCCCTGACCTCCATCGTGAGCAAATGCTTCGAGAAGCTGATCAGGGACTTCGTTTGCTCTGCACTGCCTGACTCACTGGACCCTCTACAATTTGCATACCGCCACAACAGGTCCACTGATGATGCCATAGCCCTGACACTACATACTGCCCTGTCACACCTGGAGAAGAGAGACACGTATGTGAGAATGCTGTTTGTAGATTACAGCTCAGCATTCAATACCATCGTTCCCTCGAAGCTGGACAGGAAACTGCAGGATTTAGGACTGAGCAGCTCCCTCTGCAGCTGGATCCTTAGCTTCCTGTCTGACAGACGCCAAGTGGTCAGACTGGGCAGCATCACCTCATCCACACTGGTGCGTACTGAGCCCTGTCCTGTACTGGTAAATGGACTGATTCTTATATAGCGCTTTTCTACTCTCCCGGAGTACTCAAAGCAACATGCCTCATTCACCCCCACTCATACAACTCAAGTGTAACCTAAACTACATTCACACAGATTCATACTCCGATGAACGCATCGGAGGGCAACTCTGGGTTAGTATCTTGCCCAAGGATATTTGGCATGCAGACTGAGGAAGCCAAGGATCGAACCACCAACCTTCCGATCAGTAGCTGATCTGCTCTACCACCTGAGCCACCCCACTCTACTCACTCTACACCTACGACTGCACGGCCATTAGCAACTCCAACATCATTGGGAAGTTTGCGGATGACACTACAGTGGTGGCTCTTATCACCAAAGGTGATGAGATGGCCTACAGGGAGGAGGTCAGCGCCCTGACCCACTGGTGTCGAGACAACCATCTCACCCTCAACGTCGCAAAGACAAAGGAGTTGATAGTGGACTTCCGGAGGTGCAGAGAAGTACGCACCCCCATCACCATCAACGGCGCTGCTGTGGAGAGAGTGAGCAGCTTCCGGTTCCTTGGTGTACATCTGGCTGAGGATCTTACGTGGTCAGTACACACAGTGAAGAAGGCGCAGCAGCTCCTCTTCTTTCTCAGGAGACTGAAAAGATTCTGCAAGCCATTCTTATATTTTGCTTGTTCTTATGTTATTGTATTTTGCACACCTCTGTTGCTTGTGAAGCTCGCACACAAGAATTTCACTCACATGTGCTGTACCAGTGTATCTGCACATGTGATGTGACAATAAAAGTGATTTGATTTGAAATCCCCGCCGCCACGCCCTCTCCTCCTTGTGCCGCAAGCAGCAAGCGCAGCTCGCAAACGGAGGGCGCCCTTACTCCCCGCAAATGGCCGCAAGAACACCGATCGGTGCCTATGACATCCCCAGAATGCGCTGGCATGATGTCGGGGCAGCATGAGTACGAGCAACTTTTTTTTTGCCGATGCCCGTTATGCCGCCCCCCACTACGATGCCGCCCCGGGCAACCGCCCATGTCGCCCATATCAAAACCCGCTAGTGGCGCCACCTGACTGCAGCGGTGGTAAAATTTACACACACTTGTTATTTGAGCAGAAGTGCAGATAAGAATTACTCTGGCAAGGACTGATTTGACTTCTTTACTCGGCAAAAGTGTAAAACTACAGGCTCTGAAATGTACTCAAAGAGTAAGTAACAGTAGGTCTTGAATGAAGGTGCGCTAGACTTCCAGTTCATCAAATGTCACTGAGCGCTCCTTTTAAAAAGATAAGCGCTCTTCTTCCTCCTGTCATGTCTTTCTTACATCTTTCTCCATCTCTGCGTGAAATTATCTCACAATCATCAAACTCATCTTTTCTCTGGTAAGCAGCTGCAGGACAACTGTATGACAGCCTTTGCTGCTACTGTCTAATCTATTGGAAACATTGCACGTGAAACTGCATTATTTTGTACTCCTGGTTATTTGTATTCATGTTCTACTCTCTTGTATACCTCATCTGTTTGTATGTTGTACTCACTGATTGATTAATAAAGTTCTAGTTAAAAAAAAAAAAGCAGTGGGTGCGGACTTTGTCCACCAAAAACGGAGCTGAAGAAGGAGGCTCTTGACTTTTAAGCCATTTCGTCTTCCTTTTTTAAGCCATTTTCGTCTTCCTTCGCTTACCTACAATGGAGATACCAGTGTACACGCTGGATTCCTTCACCAATTTGCCGTTCAAGGGAAACCCTGCGGCAATTTGTCCACTTCTGCATGTGAGTAAAACTATTTAGGCCACAGCTTAATGTGTAGTCTGGCGCTATGGCGGCCTGCATCGGTGCTTCGCACAAGTGCAGACCAGAAGCAGAAATTCGTTCTGCAAAACAAGCTCGACAAACATGTGTGTTTAAAGGTATTTTAACTCAAACAATCTTTTATCAATCAAACCATGAAAATTAAAGTGGGTTTTTTTTTTTTTTGCTTTCCCCTGAAAACTTTCTTATCACACAAGAACAGATACACACAATAAGATACATCAGCCTGCTGCTTCTAATTAACTTATTTAGTTGTTTATTATTTTTCAGTCAGCAAACTTCGTCTGTTTGCCTGCCAGAAGCTTACAATCATCTGCTTTAGAAAGATGAAGTCTCAAATGGAGGTCAGTCCACTACTGCCACCTGTGGCCAAGTGCTACTACTAGATTAACTTGTGACATATCTGCAGAAGAAGCTGAGTGGCTACACTTACATCTGGATCATTCAAATCGACCCACAAACATGTTGAAAGATGCAATGACAGCAATGTGGATTGTCAGGACTAAAACCAATCATTAAGTAAAGACAACAGGGATCATTTGTTTCTGTTTATTTAGCATGCACAACATTTGTAGTCTGGCCTCCATTTGAGACTGCTCCAGCTGCTATGTGATGGTCAGTAGATCTGCTACAAATTGCAGATCATATGCAAGTTTTGGAAATAAATCATGAATATTCCTTGCTTAGCATTAGAAGTAAACATTTCTAGCTCTCCCCCACACTCAAACACAGATGACAAACCAACTGACACACCTGAGTCACTCACTTTCTTAAATCCAATCACTCTCACTGGCTCTGTTTATTACTAATCACTGTGTAACAGCTGTAAATTCACGGTAACTGCCATCTCCTTACAAATGTTTATAGATTAACCACAATTATACAACTCATACAAACTCTCTCCAGCCATGTTGTTGTTTTACCTATACTGGCTGAAAATGTTGATTTCCAGAGAAAAGACACAGGCAGACTATGCTTACAGGATGTGATGTTACAACACCAGTGAAATATGAACGTGTCATATATTTGTTCAAGACGTATTTCTTTGTTATGGGAAGAAATATTGAAATCATCATGAACAACGGGAGTGGTGATTTCTATAACTTTGTGTATATAATTGTGCATTTCTTACTGATGTAGGCCACAAATAAATACATAATACCATTTCATTTATTTTAAAGGTTTATTTGCAAGACATGCAAAAAATAGAAAGTTCCAAATGTATTGTGCATGAAACGAATTCAAACGTGGCGATAGAGCCAGGTGCAGATGTGTCACAAGTTAATCTGGCTGTAGGCTGTGGCGCTCGGCCACAGGTGGAGCTAGTTGACTCGACTCCATTTGAGTGAACACAAAGTAAACTACACTCTTTAGTTGTGAAGCGAAAACACTGAAATCGGAGCAATAACACGTACGAGGGGAACGATAACGACGACAAGATTCTCCCGATCGTTTGCTCTTGCTTGCCTGTGAACAGCATCGGCGTGGTGTTAATTGTTTGCCGTTTTCACGATCGCCTCCTGCATGAGAATATCACCAGGTACACTCGCGACATTTTTAAACATTTAGTTGTTCATCATGAGCAACAAGATTGAGGTAACCTCACAAATATCACAGATGAAGTATTTGGTGTTTATTTGCTGTTTTGTTGGTAGCTGCTCCTGAAAAGCAAGTCTACCACACATCTGTTCGACCAACCCCTAAGGAAGCCCGTTTCCGCCACTAAATAAAAACAAAAAAGCTAGTATCCATAACTCGAAATTTCGAGTTATTTTCTCGAAATTTCGAGTTACTTTTCTCAAAATTTCGAGTTAGCTCTGCCAATCAAAAATATACGTGAATGAGGTCGCTTTCTTGTTACCCGGAAGCATATGGCGCAGAGGAACGCGCACTCAAAAACGGATCCCAACAAATTGGCGCTTTCGCGAGTACGTTTGCTGATAGTAACACCATGTGATTCAGCTAATAACACAGGGATTTCATCATTTGTGAAGCCAGGCTGAAAACACTCAGCAATCTGTGCATTCACGACTGGATGTAATACCGGTAGCTTAGCTGTAGCATTTGTAGCTGAGGGCTTCAGCTTCCGGGTAACATGGAAATGACGTCATTCACGTAGATTACTGATTGGCAGCGCTAACTCGAAATTTCGAGTTGCTTTTCTCAAAATTTTGAGTTAATATGTCGAAATTTCGAGAAAATAACTCGAAATTTCGAGATAATAACTCGAAATTTCGAGAAATAACTCGAATTTCGAGAAATAACTCGGAATTTCGAGAAACTAACTCGGAATTCGAGAAAATAACTCGAAATTTTTATTTATGGATCCTTTTTTTTTTTTTAGTGGCGGAAACGGGCTTCCATAAACCCCAGTTAATCTGGAACCGTGGTCATAGCAGCTCATATCAGTGCATATTTACACTCATCACAAATATTTATATTTACTCATCAAATCGTGTGTTTCTAACAGGAGCTGAGTGATGACTTGTATTACAAGATAGCAGCAGAGATGAACCTCTCAGAAACTGCTTTCATCACCAGGATTAATCCCTCTGATAGCTTTACTACAGGTATGTCTGTTTTAATTCAGATCACATTTGGGTTGCCAATTCCAAAGCCTCTTAGATTATAATGCTGTAATGGAAAGCTCCCTTTCAAAAGTATACAGTATGGTGTATGATTCACATACTGTTTAAACTTAAAAGTAGTCCATTAGAGATGGCACGATACCACTTTTTTATGTCCGATACCGATATCATAAATTTGGATATCTGCCGATACCGATATGAATCCGATATAGTGTTTTTTAATCAACAAAACTGTTTTTTTAAAATATCTTGCTGCATTTTGCAAGTCTGCAAGTTCATACTCAAGTTTAAAACAACAACTACACTAAAGCTATTCTGTTATACCTGTATGCAAAAAAAAAAATTTCATAGTTCAGCAATACTGATCAATCTAATAAACTTAAACCTACACCATCATCCCTATTCTGGTATTTTAAAGAGTACTTAGCGTAAATATTAAGCAACCTAACTAATAGGGTTCCAACTCCCAGCAACAACAAAAATAAATAAATAAAAAATAGGGAACCACCCCTCACGCGCCACCTCATGATGCTTAATCGACGTAATCAACCTTAATTTGATGCAGTGTGAAAAAAAATGCACAGAAATCAATTATTTTTCAAGAAATTTTAAATAGATTCAACATCTTTCTTCAACAAAATTGCAGACTGCACAGATGGTACCTTCCCAAAGTAAAAAGTACTATAGCTTACTAGGGTATATATATTAGACTTAATAGTCACTATATACAGTAATTGACTTCTATTCATTTTGCATCAAATTAAAACTTTGGGTGTCAGATAATTATTTATTAAAAGCTCGACATTTTAAATGAGAATAAGAAAGAAAAGTATGTCTTAGGGCATGAACAGTGAAAAGGGGGCACAATCGGCCCCCCTGGCTAAACTTTGCTAGATCCGCCCCTGCACAGTTACCAGCCGTCAGCTACGTAGAAAAAGATCCTGGTGTAGAAAGTAATATTAAATAAATTCTAACAACAGCTTATCAAGCTTAAACGTGCTGCTGTTGTTCAGCCGCTGGTTTGCTCTTTCTGGTGCGAAGTGGGCCAAAAACAAAGACGGACTCGCGACAGAAAAGCTGATCAGCTGATCATTTAAGCAGTTTCACGATTGAAGTACCAGCCGGAGAGCGAGAGGCAGTCGCTCGTTAAGCTTAGCGTGGGAATGCTTTACAAACATTCAGAGATGGACTTACACGCTTGCTTTACTTCTCTCGGGGATAACTTTGTCGGAGATGAAATGCTAGCGGAGATGAAATGCCAGGTTGCTAGCGAAGCTCCACATGCTATCCAGACCACCGACAGGTCCCGCATGCCACAGCTGCTCTATCACGTGATGCAACTGCTCCAACTGCTAACGTTCTGCGGTGAGTTACGGCGTGTTGCAAGTTTTGTGAGGTGCTTTCGTGATATTTAATGGATCGGATTACATTTTTTATTTTTCTCCGATATCCGATCCAGTCATTTAGGTCAGTATCGGACCGATACCGATACGTAATATCGGATCGGTCCATCTCTAGTCCCTATAGGTGCAGGATAGAAATTTTTCAATATGGATTAACAAGTTTGTATGACTTTATAGTTATAAGAATCGTAGTATATCGTATTTGCAGAAAATAAAAAAGACTGAAATAAAATAACAAAAACCTGAAAACCTGAATAACATGACAAGTGAAATAAATGAGTCAAGGAAATTGTATGATAGGAAAAAATGGAGTCACTATTAAAAAAAAAAAGAAGAAGCTGTGAGTAGTGGTGAAGAATTTGCACAGCTGTGAGGCTCTAAGAGAAAATGCCACGTCATTTTGTAATGATGTGAGCTGCAGGAACAGTTAGGAGTGTCTGAATCAAACCAGTGGCTCTGTTAACAAAGTGAGACAACAGACATTTCAGGATCAAAATACAGTTAATTAGAGAAAAATATCTTTAAATCACCATAAAGTCTATTTCATGGCACTTTGTACCTATTGAGAAATGTCATTCATGAAAGGTTAGCCTTCAGCAAAATTAAACTAGTGCCGTCAGGCAGAATTAAGGACCCACAACCCACAACCATAGCAGGAGGTCATTATTTTTCAAGTTTATCTGTTCAATAGCTTATGTTTAGAGAGATCCTATACAGTTAAACACACACAAAGCTGCATTGTACTCACTTTGTGCACAAACTGTCCTCAGCAGTCTGTCAGGTCAAAATGTTACATTGTATGGAGTCCAAAGAACTGTGCAACAAGCTGTCACAGTGAAAAATGCAGTGTGCAGTTGGTCCAAGAGGAATGCAGGTATCATTAACACAAAGACAAAGAAGAAGCAGGAACAGATACAATAAGTTTAACTTCAGACTTAAAAATGTGACTTTTGAAGAATACTCTGAATTATATTTGCTGAGAAAGGAGAAAAAACTGGTTGAGCCCATATTAGAGGGAATTACAATAGTCCATATGTAATAAGATCAAAGCATGTATGACTTTTTAAAGAGTGCCTGATATTTAGATTAAATAAGTAAAAAGTGAACCCAAACCATGACAGTAACAGTTCAGTATTCTTCTTGTAATTTGCCAAAAATATCATCTGGCATTTGCAGTTCTCTGCTCACACACAGATGTTGTAGAGCCATCTCCCACATTTTTTCCTCATCTCCCACAATTTAATGACTTCCAGCTATGAGCAGCTTCTCTAAGGCTACGTCCACACTAGCCCGGATAGATTTGAAAACGGCATTTTCATCTGAAAACGCTCTGCATCCACACTAGCGTCTTAATTCGTTTTCACAGAGTTGTGAAACGGCCGAAAATGCTTACGTTCCAGTACTGTGCATGCGTAAAACGCAAGAAGATTCGACCTACCTCATTTCTATCTGCCGTTTATTTACTTTCCGGCTCTTTGAAACGTTGCGGCAAAATGTTGAGGAAAAACACCAAGTTTTTTTTAAATGGACTAACAATGAGGTGGAGTTGTTGCTGCGAGTAACACAAAAGTACAACGTTGCAAAAGTGAGTGAGAATTAAAGAATGTAGAAACTGATATTAATCTTTAATAGGGCTGTCAAAATTGAGAGCAAACAAAACAACTGCTGTGTAATGCCCTACTCGATCTTTGTTTAATTGGTCACATGACTGCATCATATGAGTAACATGTGCCATCGTTTTTGAAAGTCTGCGTTTTCAGTCCACAGTGCCATGCCAAAGCACCGTCTTCAAATGTATGCGTTTTCGAGAGCGTTTTGAGAACGCTGCGTTTTCCTTCGGGGAAAACGCCGTCTCAGTGTGGACGGGAGGCCAATGATGGTTTCTAAATTATAAGGCTTTTTGTCAATCTTTAACCAATAAATCATTAATTGGACCTTGAAGACCTTTGTGGATGTAAGCCAATCACTAACATTATTATCTACACTGCTTAACTCTGTGTATTTGAAACTAATACCAAAACAAAACTGAAAAAAGTCTTAAATGTGTGATTAACAGGATCAAGATTCCGCCTTCGATGGTTTACACCAACTACTGAAGTAGACCTGTGCGGTCATGCCACTCTGGCCTCTGCAGCAGTGCTATTCCAACACATCAGTAAGATGCAACATTTGCACATAAAAAGGTTTTTCAAAAAACAAAAAAGTGACATCATGGTGCACTAGAAAAGGCCGCTGGAGCTATTTTAAAAGATGCCTGTAATGCACAATGCAGCTGACTGCAAGAAGGAGCAAAGAGGTGCCAGCATGTAACCATGTAATGGATTTTTTTCCTTCAGAAAATGTAAATCCCACCCTGGTGTTTGAGACCAAAAGTGGAGATCTTTCCGTCACCCAGAAGGAGGAAGGGTACATCATGGACTTTCCTCTGAATCCCCCCACCAGAGTGGTAAAATAAACTTTTCCTGTTTAGTTACATGAACAATTTAATCAGATCCTGTAATGTAAAAAAACGAGTTCTTGTGTTTCATTAACAGTGTATAAAATGGCTTTCTTTCTGAACTCCCTTTATTTCAGGATCCCAACGACTTCAAAGACACCATCAAGGTCAGAAATCACATTTTTCTGAACAGTTTGTGAAAGTGTAACTACATTCCTGTGTGTGTGTTCAGCTAAGTCTCTGCCTTTTACATGTGTGACACAGGCGGCAGTCGGAAACCTCCCGGTTCAGGAAGTTTTATTTTGCTACAACACCAAGAAGCTGCTGATTCGACTGGCTGACAGCTGTGACATGTTGGTTAAAAAACACTTTGCTTGTTGCCAAATTCAAAGGAATCTCAATAGTGGTCCTACTGTTCATGAGATCTTAAACATTTGTTCAGCAACAACAATCAATTATATTTCTCAGGTGCCCGGCTAGTGGGGCTTATTCATATGTTTAAAGCCCAAACAAATAATCAAGCAACTGGCCTTCTACACCCACTCATCACGTTTTAGTAAATGTATATGTGCTTTTTGTGTATTATCTCCAGCTCTGCGCTTACCGATCTGAAAGTTGACACTGTGGCTCTTGAGAATACTGAGAGAAGTGGAAGATTCTGCGCCGTCATCATCACTATGAAAGGTAATCAGAGCTGTGCGTTTCGTAGAGTTGTAGACTTGCTGGATCGGACCACATGTAGTAATTCCATTAAAATGAAGACGTAACAGTAAGGAATAAACCAGAGGAAACCCAACATGAAGTGTTTAAGCGAGGTGTGGTCCCACCATGTACCATCAGAAAAGCTTCAATGGACCTCTGTTAGAGGGATGAACAGCACTCTGCCAAAAACATTCCCTCATTTGGTGTTTTAATGATGATGGTGATGAAGAGCACAGTCTATGATTCCACTCATAATATAGGCCAGGGGTCCCCAATCCCAGTCCACGAGGGCCGGTGTCCCTGCAGGGTTTAGATTTGTCCTTGATCCAACACTGCTGATTTAAAGGTTAACTGACCTCCTCAACATGTCTTGAAGTTCTCCAGAGGCCTGGTAATGAACTAATCATGTGATTCAGGTGTGTTGACCCAGGGTGAGATCTAAAACCTGCAGGGACACCGGCCCTCGTGGACTGGGATTGGGGACCCCTGATATAGGCCTTCACTTGGGTTGAGCTCTGGGGAAATGTTTGATCACAGGACAAATGGTGCGCCGATTTCTCCTTTGCCGTCACCATCCTGTGGACTCGTTTGTTGCCCATTTTAATTTGTATAACAACATTCACTGAATGTTTCTGCCAACAAACATTACATATCAAACACTGCTAACATGTGGAAACAGGATCACCTGACTGCCAGCCACGATATGACTTCTACTCGAGAGACTTTTCTCCATGGTTTGGCGTCCCTGAGGATCCTGTCACTGGTAAGATGGTTGCTCTTTACTAGTATGTAATCTATAGACATTATTTCTCAAATAACATAATTCTGACCATGTTTGTGTGTCTAAAAACGTTTACATATAAGCAGCTGGACTAAAGTGATTAAAGAGGATGCATTTACAGGTGTCTTATTACTGAGAGAAAGTGTTAAGCTATTCCTGCTATGCATTCTTTGTTCTGGCAGGCTCTAACCACACAATCCTAGGTAGCTACTGGTCTGAAAAACTAGGAAAGAAGAAAATGCTGGGTACGTATTTGAACCTTCTCCGCCTTTTACTAATGTGTCATTTATCTGATAACAGATGTTGTGTTCCACTTTTATCCATAATTAACCTGCTTATTGTGTCTGTGCAGCTTACCAGTGCTCCAGTCGTGGTGGCGAGCTGGAACTTGAACTGAGGGATGATGGAAGAATCAACATAGCTGGACAGGCCATCACTATTCTGCAGGGAACAATCAAACTGTAGACTGAGACACATCCAAGAAGACGGCGTCTGATGTTCTATCATAACCATTGTGCCCCTGCAGATAGACACTTTATGGCTCTTGTTTAAAAATTAGATGGCTAAAATAAAAAGAAAAAACGCACTCAAGTCCTGACTGTTCTATCCTGAAATGATTCAGCTAACATAGCTTTGTTACGCTCATTCATTACAGCAAAAAAAATTACAACCAAAAGATTTTAAAATGATAAAAACAGAAACACAAGAACACAGCAGGTAAAATCCGAAGAGTCACGATTAGCCTTGTGGTCAGGAGAATTTTTAACATTTGCTACTTAATAATGAATGGGGTTCAATAAAATGAAGTACAGCTGATATGGACTAAACTAAAAAAATGATACTGCAGATTCGTTTTGATCCTAAATAACGTGTACATATTCCTGAAATTAAAAGTCATCATGATGACATGTTTGTTTGTTTTGTTTTTTTTGTATAATCTGTTCCTGCACAGATGTAGTTCTGCCGATCTGGTTTTTACTGACAAAATAATGGAATAAACTTGAGGCCCACTGACATAGTTAAGTTCTTTTAAAGTTGACATTTCTGGTTACATACTATAGCTCTATCATAGGAAACAGGAAATGGCACTACACCTAGAGCTGGAGAATGTTAACTTTTTTCACATACAGACGATGATGGATGTTGTCATGTCTTTTTAGTTTGTTTTTATGCTAAAGACGGCGCGTTTCACACTGCCCGCAAACTTGCACAGGTATGTTCTCGCGAGGTTATAAACGTTGATTTGTTCTAGTGTTTTTATAGTGACCTCCCACCGGCAGGGGCGCTCTTTCACATCACAAGACCGTGCTGGTAGAGCACGCGAAAGGAAACCCGCCATTGAAGACGTCTCACAACGTGAGAGTTTCGTTGTGGTGCACTCTTTTAACAAAAGGTGCAATTTTTTTCAGCATATACCTACAGCTGATAATTAGTTGGAGGAATGGCATACAGAGGACAAGGACAGAAGGTCCAGAAGGTTATGGTGCAGCCCATTGTATCCTTTTGTATTGCAGGACGACACTGCGCGGTTGAATTGGTTGCTACAATAGCTTAGCAGCTAGGCTAACATTTAGTCATTCGTAAACATTTGTAGTCACTCATGTGAGGAGAGGAGTTTTACAAGGCTTGTAAGCTTTTGTGAAGACCAGTTTCACCCAAAGAAGTCGCGCGGGTATGAAATATGTTTGCAGAAAAAAAATGTGTTTTATTGAAATGCAGTCAGAAAGCCAGTGTATAGACTTAGCCGCGTTAATCCCGGGAAAACACCGGCTCTGTGGTTCCGTGTTATAGCTAAACGCAAAAGAGGCTAATTTCTGCCTTCAAACTACTCAATATGATACCATATGGAGGGTTTTAGGCCCACCAATCGATAGTTATTAACACCAAAATATAATATGATGTGGGAGAGTGAGGAAGTTACGGAATACTTACCTAACGAAAGTGTTTTGACAGTTAATAGCTATAAAACTGGAATTACTTTCATCTTCTCAAATATTTTAAAAATATTTAATTGTTAGTGAAACTTGGTAGTGTTTTCTTTGATTTGCTATCGATCCACGTTTACATGGTCTCTTATGGGAATGCCAGCAACTGATATTACTGCTAATATGATGTAAGAATTACCTAAACCTAAAATAATGACAAAAATAAATGTAACTATATTTTAATTATTTGTTGAACAGATTTTTATTTACAAAAGGATCAGGGGAAAATAAAGTTTGCCCTCAAGATATGAAGCCGAAAAGCCAATTTTAAGCCAGGAAGAACCCCTGACCCAAACTGACTCTGAATCACTTCCAATAACTTGGACTAAATGCAAATATAACCATTAACAACATATGTGCACATTTTAACTATAAACATGTTGAACTTGAGTCTGTGTGTATGTCCTTGACTGTGGTTGTCAGAATCTCATTTTCAGGTACCTGCAAAATGTAAGTAGCTTTTAACTTTTTCGTGCATCCTTCTGATTAGTTTTGTTTTCTGGTAATTTTGAAGATAAAACTGTATTCAGTTTATTCTCTCTCTCATTCCCAGCGCTCACGGATCCAGGTTTGGTTGTATGAACAGGTGAACATGCGGATAGAAGGCTGCATTATCGTAAGTAACATACAACCTTTCTCCATGTTCTTGGTCAGTTTATAAAGCTTGATGTTGATGGGCAGTGTGGAAACCCCTCTTAGCCCTACGTCGTAACCTTCCAGGCCAGTCAGTTGTGGCGGGCTGCTTTGACCTGGCAGGCAGATTCCTCAGGAGGTGCGCGTCAGGTTATGTGGAAGGTTATGGCATAGGGTTAAAGGGAATTTCTGATTATGTTGTAAGCTACAATGCAGATTTCCTACTGAAGCATAATCTGAGCCTCAGTAACCACCCTCTGTAACACACGTTCAAATGTGTCCAGTTGGCAGCCAGTCACAGAGCCAGCCTTCCTGATCAGTTTATCCACTTATTTGGTGTCACAGTGTATCTTCTTGTATACAGCCTCAACCTTAGTCTTCCAGTTCAGCCTGTTGTCAGTGTGGATGACCAGGTACTTGTCCTCCTCCTCCACATTAGCATCCTGTCCCAGGATAGACAGAGGTGGTATAGCCACCCATTTTCTTCTGTCAGTCTGTCATCTCTGTGGTCCTATTCACATTCAGAAACAGCTGATTCCTCTCTGACAACTCCACCAAATCATCCATTAGTGCTCTGTACTCATTCTGCCCATCATTGATGCATCTGACCACTGCAGAATTATTGGTTTTGTGGTAAGTAAGGTCTGCAAGGTGAACAGGAGTGGAGATGGCTCAGTTCCCTGTGGAGCTCCTGTACCATGTCATCATTTTGACACCGAGCACTGCCCAGTTTTACATACTGTTTACTCGCATTCCCTTTAGCCTTCTCTAAGTAGCAGTGGCTGAAATGTTTTATACGCACCAAAGAAATCAAAGAAGTCATCTTCACCATGTGCGTGTTGCTATCTAGATAGAAATAAGCTCTCACTGGGAACAAACCTTTGTCACTTGCTGTTCCCCGTATGGCCACATTATATCCTAGTATGGCTTAAAATGATTTGGTCTAACTTGAAATGGCCTGATCTATGAGTAGCATTTCCACTCAGGCTGAACTTTCTGTGAGATCAGGCATGTACAAGTTCTAGTTAAACCAATGTGACTCACTTTTGTTGTCTTGTGTCTCATTGCCTTAGGGTTTCGATGAGTACATGAATCTGGTTCTAGATGATGCTGAGGAAGTCCACATGAAGACTAAGAACAGAAAACCATTGGGTAAGAGTGCATCACTTTTTGTAAAGCTGTTTTATTATTTTACTTTACTTTATTTACTAGGGGTGGGGGGAAAAATCGATACTGTGTAGTATCGTGATATTTTGTTTGCTAATAATGTATTGATACAGGGACAGCAGAAATCGATATTTTGTTACAAAAAAGGTTTTTGTGCTCTGACTTCAGAGCATGTTGATCCTTTTTCTGAGCAAGAATCCTGACATTCCTTCACTGTCCAAATGTGTTTAACTTTTTTTGGCAGCAATAAACATGACAGTTTACTTATTTTAATTTAAGACATGTTTTATTTTAATTAAGTTTAAAACTTTTTTATTTAATGTAAAATTATATTTTGTTTTAATTTACTTTCAAATTCTTCTGTTGCTGAATGGGCTGCATAGTTTTCATTAATAATAATAATAATAATAAATAAAATTGCAATAATATCGTATCGTGCGTTAAGTATTGTGATAATATCGTATTGTGGGATGTATGGTGATTCCCACCTCTATTATTTACTTTATTTTACTTTATTATTTTTAGGAAGGTTGACTGTAAAAGGTAAGAATGAAGAAAAATTGTGTGTCATCAAGACATTGTTGTTTCTCGGGGATTTTTGAAAAACAATTGTCCTGCATATCCCAGAAACTGCAAACCCAATTCTGAAAATGTTGGGATGCTATGTAAAGTGTAATTAAAAACACTTACAGTGATTTGAAACAAAGAAGCAAAATACAAGCATACAACACGTGTAAGAATTTCAAGACAATCGTCAGTCTGCTTTGGTGCATTTTCTGTTTCGTGACGTACTAAATGTTTTCAAATGTTGAAAGTGCAGGTCAATTCTGCAGCTGGACTCTGCTGCTACGAAGCCATGCTGTTTTAATAGCTGTGCTATGCGGTCTAGCGTTGTCTTGACGTCATCGGGATTATATATATAAATGTTGTTCTAAAGTCTGTATACAACGTTCAGCACTGCTGTCTTTCCACACCTGCAAACTGTCAATTCCATAGGCATAAATCCACCATCGGAGATGCAGGCTTATGAACTGAACACTGATAATAAGGCAGATGGTCCCCCTCTTTAGTCCAGAGTTCATTTTTTCCAAAAATCTTGAATCATCTGATCACAGATCAGTTTTCCTCTTTTTCTCAGTTCATTTTGAATGAACTTTGGCCCAGACTGGAATTTCTGGATCATGTTCACATATGGCTTTCAACCTGCATTTGTGGATGGCACAGTGAGCTGTGTTCACAGACACTGATTTCCATAACAGAATCATAACAAATTTCCCACGTGTGGGACTAATAAAGGTTGTCTTATCTTATGTCTGATTTTAACGCAGTGCTGCCTGAGGACCTGACCATAGGTGTCTATATATATATATACATACAAACAAGTCATTTTATTCTGTTTTTAATTTACAATTTACACAGCATCACAACTTATTTGCAGTTGGGATTGTAAATGAAATCAACTCTTGGATTTTTGTGTGTGTGTTTGTTGGGGACTGTAGGTGGTTGGTGAGGATTGCTCTGTTGTTGCATCATGCCCCTGGCTACTGATCCACTTTATACTGATGTTAGATTTCACATTACCTTTACCCAGCGTTGATGGGGGCATGGTGCTTTGTCTGAAAGTGAACAGACACTTTGTGCCTCCCCTTGTCCAGCATCTGGCAGTTCTGTTCTAATTTAGCTTTGATCTCTCCTTCATTCTTTTCTGTGTTGCCCAGGGAGGATCATGTTGAAGGGAGACAACATTACCTTGCTGCAGAGTGTGTCCAACTGAGGCGAGAATGGAGATGTCTACAAACTTCAACTTTTGTAGAAGAAATTGGTTTTTGTTTTTCTTCAGAGATTAAGTGTTTGTGTTTATGACATGAATATTGTAATTGTTTCTTTCTACCACATGGATCTGTTTGGAGAATAAAGGTTTTTCTTTTTCTTACAGTTCTCTGTTAACTTTTTAGTGTTTCAGACTCTAGATGTGTTTTGGTTTAATGGACTGTGCTGCCGTCTAGTGGCAGACAGAACTATTGCAGTGCACGTATATAGGTCAAATGCACTGCAGCGGCGCAGTTGCATTTAATACGTCTGTCTTGTAAGTGCAGGCGTTATTGTGTGTGAAATACAGAAAATGAACATGTGCTTCCTTGTGTAACTTTTCTATGCTGTACATAGTATGAAAGCAGAACTGCTACAAAGAAAATTAGGGCAGAACTTGGGTGCATGCCCAAATTATGAGTGCAGACTTCTTAATGTATATGTACGTTTTGTAAGTCGTGTATAGCTTGTTTATTTTACTAAATGCAGGGAGAATATAAATTGAAACAAATTAGACAATGTACTTTATACAGTAAATGCTGTATCTACTGGTCTGATTAGCAAACGACACAGATGCTGTGAATGTTGATCTTGAATGTTATGTTGAAAAGTTATAAAATCAGGTTATTAATTTACTGGAACCACATTGTATTATTGGTTTAAACAATAATACAATTTTAGCTTTTGGCCTCAGAAAATGAGCCTTAATGTAGGCAAATTGATTAACGTAATTACGTAGTTAGTCGCTACGCAACTCAACGTGTCCCTGTTCTGTTGACTGGGAAACCCCTAGCGCGGAGCTGCCAACGCCCGGCGTAAAGACACAAATAGAGGATACGGTATGGAAATTTTTTGCTCGTTTCTTATTACTATTTATTCTTTTGGCTAATGTTTAGGTCTAACTCTTGTCACTTTACTGTATAATATGAATTCCTAACACTGATTGTAATCAGCAGTTTATCAGTCTCATTCAGCAACAGCATCCGCTAAGCTTAGCACAGCTCGTTAGCTCGCAAGCTAATTGGGGAGGACAGTAGTTAGCTAGCGAAACAGGCAGGGTGTCTATCGTTAGACCGGTGTGTAAATCGAGCTCCTGGAGTTACTCATAAAGAACATGCAAGTTTCTTAATTGGTGGTTCTGATGTTGTAATGATAAAATAAAACACCTCTTTGTTATTAAGATAAGTTGGTGACGAACCTGAGAATTGACTAGTTACGGTACGCGGTAAGTGGGTTAACAAACAGAATAAACGAGCATAACAAGAGTTTGGTTAAGTTGTGATTTTGTAGACAGCATAGTCCCATCGTATAGATGGAAAGCGTAATGTCTGGGTACTAAGGAAAAGATTCATAACACTGACCCTGTAAAAATAGGGGATCAGTTGTAAGTTTATCGTTTTAACAGCGGGCAGGAAATTAGGCCAGACTGAGGCCGAGGATGTGGCCGAAATATATGGCTAATGCTACCAAGCTAACAGATCTTTAAGTGGTAGTTATCTCTCAAGTGTGAGGTAAAATGTTCCATAATAGGATATTTACATGCTGATCCTAACAGCTTGGCACACCACTCGCGGCTGCGTAGTTAAACATGTTATAAACTCAACGGAAGACAGTCTAGTTTGAGATTTCGGGTCGGTGATGTCAATCATACACATGATTGAGGTCTGTTTTTGTCAAGAATCAGAGGGTAACATTCTTTCCCCCCAACTTGCGGAAGTACGTACATGTATCAGTGGAAATTATTAGGAAGTTATGACCAATCCTTAAGGAAATACCTCCAACGTAACGATCATTACCGGTTTGTGTTTAAATGTACTGATATTTGATCATGTAGATGACATAAGTGTCTGCTTTAAAATAAATCCACACTGCTCAGAGGATTAGCTGACCCGAACATACAAAATCGCAAATTATACAGAGTCCATTTCAGTATGGCAGCTAAATATTTGGAAACTGTTATCAGGCTCAGTTGAGCCGCTTTCGCTATTAGTATTTAAGCAGGGCTGCAGTTAGTGCTGGCTGGCCTACAAACACAAATGTGAGGATTAAGTCTGGCGGCATTAATGCAGCTGCAGTCATCCTTTGGTGGCCATTGCCGTTGGCTTACTACATTGTTACACTTAGATTTATATTTTTTACTTTTACAAGATGAGTTGAGATTTTTATTCAGATTGATGGGACACACAGTAAAATACTTGTGTTCATACACTACTGTGTTTCATGGATGTCACGGTGTTCATTGTACAGTGAAATTGACCATGTATTCACCAACCAAAGAATTGCTGAAGACAGTGGCACTTTCTCTTAGTCAGTAATTAGTTGACTTGGTCCTAAGGCACAGTTCTCCTTGATGATGTGCGTTGGAATGTTGTCGATAAGTGTTATGCTTGATTCATCTGCCAACATCTGTAATAACAGTGTTCTTGGTTTTCGGAGACAGAAATCTGTCAGTTTGTTGATAAACCAGTGGTGTGTACTCTAAGTGGACTAGAACATGATCAGATAGCGCCTGCTACTTGTCCATGGTGTCTGCAGCAGTTTGCACGTACATCTACGCAGGAGTGTAATCCCAGCCAAATGGAGTGTCTTCACTTTTAGGATCAAGATGAGGCATAATGCAGTTGCTTTATATATTGATTTTTTGGGATCAACCTTTGTAACAAATGTACTCTGATTAATCAAGTTTTGCATGTCTGTTTGACCTTACAAGTCTGTGCATTTTCCTGTTATTATTGTATGTGTTTTTACAAAATGATTTAAACTTGAAAAAAATCAAAGCCAACTTAGTCTCTGTTTTTTAGTCTTGTGTCCTGGTGATTTTACTTTGAAAGGCCAGACTCTTTTTGGTGGCACCAAATTTTTGTTTATACTGAGAAAACTGCTGTGTAGCATTGTGACACACATGAAACGGTTATCACAACATTAACAAATTCACATGAACAGACAAGCATTTATAGTTCAGCATTACAATTCAGTATTTTCAGGCAATGTACGTCTGGTCAATTTTTTTGTTTTTACATATTATTTTTTACATATTATTCACATTATTCACATTATTTTATAAAATCCCTCCTAAAAGAACTGCCCTGTATTGCATCACACCTGGAGAATTTCCAGCCGGAGGCGCCCATTGTTCAGTTTCCGGTAATGCTAGCTGCTCATATGATGCACTTGCGGTAATGGGTAAGCTCCATTAGCACGTACAGCTCCATTCAATTAGATATTTAACAGCTGTAATTGTGTTAAACATTGTTGTATTATAACAACATACTGGATAGAAACATGTTGTATTTTGTGATGAGGTTTTTGTTAATAAGGGGAGATTTGACTTGTGCTCAGAAAATGGTACACGTGTGGGGAAATGATTTTTGGTTTAGAAATGTTCATTATTAGAAGTGGACAACTTCATTTGATTGTGCTCTAATTGCTGGAATAAATCATTAAAGACTTACAAGGCATTTTAAACAATGACATATGCATTAGACATATGCAGTGGCATAGTGGTAGAAATCACATAAATCTGTAGCAGGTATTGCACTGATGATGACAGGGAAAAAAAACTTACAGGTCTAATGTAAAAGCCTTTTTTGAAAAGGAGTGGTATGTTTGGTGCCTGCAGTTTTGTCCCTCATGCTTCTCTCAATGACATCCCCACCCCCACACTGTGCTGCAGAGCTCTGCAGTGGCTTAGCACTGACAGACTGTAACTTACAGAGGAGAAATGGGGGAACAGTGTTGCTTGTGTACTACATACAGTGCGTTGTCTCTAAAATCAGGCACACACTGAACAATGTTGTCAGACCAAGAAAATACTGCTGTGACGTTATACACTACTTACCAAGAAACATGGAAAGACAGACAGCTTTAGAAATAAAAGCAAAAAAGACGAGCAGATGAAGTCAAGCAAAAGCTGTAGTTAAAGCTATACATAGTCATTTAGAAGTGGTTTGAGATGGATGATGATTGTTGAAGAACCATCAAATGACTGTCAATGAATATTGAATAGTTCTTTTGGTTGAGATTCCCATCCCTACGTAGAACGTGATATTATATATCTACGATAGCCTAATATATCAGGAGTGCCTCAACCTCCTATATGCCTGTCAGTGACTCAGTTAGCATAACAGCAAAGCATCAGCCCCATCAATTAATTTTCTTTGTTGGCTTAGTCTGGTTCCTTTTCATAAATCACTTGTTGGTAAGTTTTTATTTCACTTAAAGTTACATAACAAATTGTTTCCTAGTCGAGTCTTCCTGTCCTCATTTTTATGCGCACTGTCTGCTCTACTCTTAGTGTGTTAGTGGGTGCAAACAAAGTGAAACTGAGAGCGGAGGAAAATGCAAATTAGAATGGCCATAATGGCAACAAGTGAAGAATTCACACTAAGCTGGAAGAAAAGTAGTGCAAATACATTAGCTTAATAACATATATATAATGAGCCCGTGTGCATCCTGTAATGTGGACGTTCTGACATGTTAATATGTGTATTGGTTTCAACAATAAAACACGTCAGTGTAGGTAGAGCCTTGGTGGTGTTCCTACTGGCTCACTATCACAACTGAATAGAACAGATTTGTTGTTTCTTTTATTTGTGCAATTTGAGCTTTTCTTGTGATAACAGTCAGAAAGAACTTTGTAGGTTAGCTTTACTCTTGGAGTTGTGTTCACATCTACACTACATTCATGTTTGATGTTTTAGTTTCTAATTTTGTATAACAAATTAAAACAAATAAAATAAGATCATGAAGCCACCATTAGTGTTTTTGAGCCTGATCTGTTTCTTGGGCCATATGGGGAAGAGAGACTGCGCCAGCTGATGTTTTCCCTTTTTTCCCAAATTTCCTTTCATGTTTCCTTCCTTCATTTGTGTGAAGCAGGCCTGTGCTGTGTCCAGTTGTTAAGCTGTACTGACCCTCATTCCATTAACTGTAAAAAGCTCATTGGAGCCTTTCCAGTTTAATTCCCGTACTTAGTGGAGGTTACTGGTTTTCACTTCACTTCCTGTGGCAAGTAAATCACGATTTGTAGTCAGAGTTTAGGTAAAAAGTTCTTAACCAACATTTTGTCTTTTACAAATAATGAAAAATGCCATCTGGTACTCAGCTTACAAAAAAATGGCTAGTCCTTGGTCCATGCATTTTTCTCCTAATATGAGCTCACCTCAAACAAAATGCTCCTATCAGAAGTCCACATGTATAATGTAGAGTAAAATAATAATGATCAAAGATGATATTTTTAAATTTATCTGTGGTATGTCTGTGAAAGTTGTTCAGCCAAAAAGTAAATTATTAAATGTGCCTCTTTTCTTTTCCAGATCTTGAATGAGTAGCAAAGACTGTAACACACAGCTATGCAGACCATTAAGTGTGTTGTAGTTGGTGATGGTGCCGTGGGTAAAACCTGCCTGCTCATCTCTTACACCACAAACAAGTTTCCCTCTGAATATGTACCTACGGTAAGTGCGTCAATCTCTACATTAGATTTTAAATGTTTTAGTTACCACATGTTCAGCGAACCACACGCACGTGAGTTTATATTTGCTTGTTGCACAATTTACAGAAGATTCAGCTGGAGTTTGGAGTTTGAGTACATACAATGCTGTTTGCATGTTTCCGTTGATCCTGCAGAGGTCTGAACAGGATGTTTGCTATTGTTGACTAATTGGCCTTGACCACTAAGTACGTGATCAAAGTTGTGTTCTGTATGCAGCTTTACAAACACACAATCAGGTCGAAGAACCTGCTGGAATATGGTTTATTTGAAGGATGTTGAATAAGAGTAATAGACGAGCAATTTGAATATATTATTTCTCAGCTCTGTAGTGTAAATAAATGTGTCTATAACTGTATCTTTAGTTCTATTGTGTTATGAGTGGCTGAGCTGATTTTGGTCTGTGTGTTGCAGGTGTTTGATAACTATGCTGTAACTGTAATGATTGGAGGTGAGCCCTACACTCTGGGCTTGTTTGATACAGCAGGTATGTTACATTTCACTTTCTATTATAAAGTAGGAATCATGCTTTCAGAAGCAGCTTGTCTGTCTTCACACTGCAGCCACAGGGGAGCTTTAGTAAATGTAGAGTTTGTGTGATGTTTTCTTTCAGTCAGAGTTGTGCTTTCTGTTTTTGTTGCTCAGCCTCTGTTGGCTTACGTGCCGACCAAACAATCGAGTTAAATATAATTTTTGTGTGGCTTCTCCAGGTCAGGAAGATTACGACAGGTTACGACCTCTGAGTTATCCCCAGACAGATGTCTTCCTCGTCTGTTTCTCTGTCGTGTCCCCATCCTCCTTTGAAAATGTCAAAGAAAAGGTAAGTGTGACCTGCTCATTTTGGTGTTTTTCTGTTAGTGTAAAAATGAACATGTTGTAACAGTTTGTTTCATACTGTGTAATATATACTGAATATTGTTTATTTTGTAAAAATGATGAATTATGGGTTGCTCAAATTTTACTGGCAGGTACAGTACTAATTAGCCATTTGGTACAAAAAGCCAGAGGGAAGGGAACTTGGTTAAAAATGCAGTGCTTGTCTGAGGATGCAAATGCCTTAAAAAAGGGTTAAAATAAAGGGCTCTCTTCAAATTTTTAAAATAAAATTAACATTTTCCTAATTTTGTTTAATAAGAAAACCCCCCGGTATTCCGCACATGTGTGGTATTGTGCTGACTCTTGTATTTGTCCATTTAGTGGGTTCCCGAGATCACCCACCACTGTCCAAAGACGCCCTTCCTTCTAGTTGGGACTCAGATCGACTTGCGAGATGATCCCTCCACTATAGAGAAGCTGGCTAAGAACAAGCAAAAGCCCATTACTCCGGAGACAGCCGAGAAGCTGGCAAGAGATCTCAAGGCTGTGAAATATGTGGAGTGCTCAGCCCTCACACAGGTACTGTATATACTCGGATATAAAAGATTTACAGTCACACACGCACACTCTCAGAGACGAGTATGATGGGTACTTCAGTGGCAAGAACTAAGAAAGTGGAGGAAAGAGGAACATGCCTGTACCCCCACTGTCCTGTGCATGTTTGTTCTGCATGCTGGTTTGATCTTGGTAATTGATGTACCTTGTGGGTTCACTGATGTTGCTAGTTGGAAATGATCCTTGCTACAGTAAGCAGACCTTCATTTAGGTAAACTGTTACTTATTCAGCTGCACTGGTCTTGAGCATAGTCACATGGTAGATTAGCCAACTTTTCTTAACAGTGGGGTGGATTTTAAGCAAATGCACTAAATGTTAGAGTTTAGGATTCTGGGTGAGCAGACCTAAAGCGATTAAAGCGTAGGAAGGAGAGAGTTCATGTTTTGCAAACCTCTCCAGTATATGTGCTTGTTAAAGCCTGTGGGCTTTACACCACATCATGGAGCAGCAATCGCTCCTGGGATCAGCTGATGGTGTTTGCAGTAATAGAACAGGCACAAACACATTATTGTGTCAGCATTTTGACCAAATGGCAAAGTAAAATGTTTCTAGTTTATGAAGGCAAACCTGCTGCTAGTTAGTTGTTTGTTTGTTTGGTTTTTTTGCACTGTTTCTAAAGAGGACCAAAGGTAGACAGTGGGCTTCGTGTCAAATTTAGGAGCGTTTGACTTCTCTGTGGTAGATTTAATGTTGTATTATTGAGTGCTTGTGTTGACTAAATCAGTCAGTGCCTTTAAAGGCTTTACCTGCTCAGTTATGTCCCGAGTTTGTTTGTGTTGGCGTAACTGTTAGAAACTGAAGCACAGTAAGCATGACTCAGAGGAGAGCAGGTGACTTGGATCTCTGATTCTGAACAATAGTGTTGATAAAGCTGGGGTGCCCCCACCTCCCTGCTCTGCTCCTTCCTTCCTGTACTCCCCTCTATCTCACTGGCACAAAAGTTGCATAGCTGCTGATGTCATTTCCTGTTTCCTGTTGGGAATCTCAACACCCAGGTCCCCAGCTCACTTTCAGCCCCCTGTTAAACAACTTCCTTGTCTTCATTCAGTGTTGACACGGCTGCACGGCACTCCTCGTCTTTATGCTATGAAACCTTCCTCCTCACTCTGCCATGTTCCTCTTCTTCTCCTCCTCTTCTTTGGTCTCTCTCTCTGTGTTTGCTCTGCTAATTGCACTCTTGTTCTCTTCCCTCTCTTCCTGTCGTCATAGCGAGGGCTGAAGAATGTTTTTGACGAAGCTATCCTAGCTGCCCTAGAGCCGCCTGAGACGCAAAGAAAGAGGAAATGTTGTTTATTTTAAACTTTCTGTGCCACATCGCTCATCTCTTCTTCCTGTCATTGCTGTTTATCCATTTTTCGTTCCCTTGCTCCACTTCTCTCCTCCTTCCCATTTTCTCTCTCTCTCTCTCTCTCTCTCTCTCTCTCTGCATTTGCTGCTTAAAACTCTCATCTGTCTCAATCTCAGCCATCTATTAACAGATCCACCAGTTTGATACTCACACTGCTGCTCTACTCTGCATCAAGATTGCGTTTCTCATCTTTGTTCTGTGGCTTGTTAAACTAACCAGAGGCCTTTCTGCACTTAAAAATACTTGTTGCCTTTTCTAATTTGGTTTACTCGGCATCATATCTTCATATTTTTCTTCTGGATTAGTGTTACCACCTGCATCATTTCACATCCTAATTCTTGGACCACTCTGTGTCTTAAACTGTTTTCACACATGAACTCTGGACAGTCAAACACAGTTGTCCTTTCTGGAAGGATAAATTCTGCACACAGATACCTCCTTCATTCTAACATGGACTTAAACGCCACCACGCCTCTGAATTGAACTCATTCTAAAAGATGAGATTAAACATTATTGTGTGTGTATTTAAGAGCCACTGAAAATTGATCGCAGTCAGTGACCACATTTTTTTAAACGTGTTACTTTCTGTAGTTTATAGTGCTCCAGACACATAATGTTAGGGTGCTGAATGTAGTAGCACCAGCAGTCTTCTTTCCTTTTTAAAATACAAATGGAAAAAGAATAGAGCAAAACTAGCTAGAAAATACAAACTGTAAGAACTCACACATCTGTGCAGTGCTGTTTACTCACTGCTGTCTGTAGGCTGTTGACACAGTCTGCAGACAACTTTCCACTCTCTATGTCAGAGTGCTACAGGTCATCTGTTTTACTTTCCACATTGTTTGTTTGTAATTTCAAATTAAAGAGAAAGCAGAAATAAGCCTAACACCAATATTAAAATCATACAATAATAAAATGTGAATAAATAGCACAGCAAGAGCAGCAGCTGTGTACATTGACAGTCATTCACACACTGTGTTGAAACAGCCGGGTCGGTAAAGCTGGTTCATTGTGACACCGTCTGAAAGGTTCGTGTGTGAAAACGTCTTGAGTTTAGCTTATTAACAAGACCTGTGTCTAACAATAGGTGGCTAGTGTCTAGAAGGATACATCCTTTGTTTGGGATGGTCCTCGACTCTTCTCTCTGCTCTGTGCGAGTAGTAGTCGGTGTGAAGGTGGTGGCTTTACAGGCTGAGATTGAGCTTACACTCAACAGAGCTTCCATTTCTAATGCTAAAGTATTTTTTATACTTCTACAGTTATGTTTAATTTATCAGAATCTGAAGTGTGACTGTGGTTTCTCACGCAGGGCTTTTAACTGCTCAAGTCACCTATGGGAGTGTCTGACCTCAGCAGACATTGCTATATGCTGGTGTCATGGTACTCTCATTGATCTATTTTATAGCTAAGCCACACTTGATGATACTTGCAAGCCGTGTTTAGTGACTTATTTCGCTTTCTCTACATATAACATCAGTGTGCCATTACCTGTGGTACAGATTGTGTTGTATTAGAAGTCTATATAATAATAAAAGCTATAATTGTGTGAAATGACTTGTGAACTGAATTAATAAAGGACAACTTAACTTGCGCTCATCTGGCTTCCGTCTTTTTTCAGTGCCGTGTCAGAAGAATTTAGTAGTTTGGTCAGCTGAGATAGGCAACGCAGTGCAGCTCTGGTTACCTCACATGACTGAGCTCATGACGTAAGCAGTTCTGCTCGGGTTAATACAAAGGTTCCCCTCTTGCACTCGGCAAGTGCTTGATTGTGGTCATGTGTTTGGAATATGAACCAGTGAAGTCAAGAAAAAGTTCTTGTTTGCCGTTGTAATGTCAAGGGTTATGTCCTGTTTTTCCTCCACTTGCTTGTTTGACTTGCCTTTGATTTCGGCTGTCTCAGGTCAGCTGCACTTTTCAGACATGCATGTGATTTGTGTTGTTGCCACTTAATCCCTGATCTGGCTTACACCACTGAAAACACCACAAGACATCGTTTCCCACACACAGACTTTACTTGGGAGGGTACTCCAGGGATGCTGATGGCTAACTAAGTATAGTGTGCAACTTATTTTTTATTTACAGTGTGATCGATTTAGTCACTGCTAAGCATGTAGACTAATAATATAAATTCTGTAATGCAATTGTTTGGTTCCGCAGTCAGATAAACTCCAACTAAACTATGCTGGACTGCAGCTGGTCAAAGTAGACTTTATTCTACTTAAAAGATGTGCTTTAAGGAGTTTAATGTAGAGGCAGCAATATTTGCGTATTATTGTCACAGAGAATGTGTGCTATTATTTTAAAAAGCACGGGTGCACCTTCTGTGTCATTTGTCTGATTCTGTGGGAAACACTACATGACAGTCTCCTGACTTGTTCATTGCAGATCCTACTTGGAAATTTTATGTTGTTGTTTTATCTTTTTCTTTGCATTCCCACCAGCTTCCCCTCTTTCTTATGAAACCCCTCTGAATTACCTTCAGTGTGTTTTGCTTTTTCACATGCCCCCCCCCCAGTTGAAGCCATTTCTGCCTTTTGTTGCAAGATCTTTTTTTTGTTTCTTTTAAATCTGTGTGTGTGTGTTTGCACTGCTCCCTCATTCTGTTTGTATGTTTTTGTTCACAGAAAGGACTAAAGAATGTGTTTGATGAGGCGATATTGGCTGCATTGGAGCCCCCAGAGCCCAAGAAGAAACGCAAATGTGTGCTGCTATGAGAGGCTCCTACCTTTCCAAAGCACACACCCCCTTCACTCACGCATACACACACACACACACACACACACACACACACACACACACAGAAATACACACGTCTTTAAATACATACATCCCTGCCTCTCCCAAACCCCCCTCCCTTGCTCTGCTAAGGCTGCTTGACAGCATTGTTTTCCTTGTGGAAGACTAGGAAGAAAACAGCCTACCAAGTTTCAGATAATTCTCTGCAATAATAACAACCAAGCTTCACCCCTGCGTCTGAGTTCGGGATAAAACATGAACGTTACATGGCCAAGAACCCAGTGAGGGCTCAGACAGGGATCCAGATACCAAGCATACTCACAAGTAGAAATCCCTCTGTCAAGCTTTGGATAGCTGATTTCATTAGTTCAGTCAGTGTTGTGGCCTAATCGAGTTCTAGCTGTCCAGCCGTGTAGTCGTCTTCAGCCAATGTAAAGGTTTCGTGGACATAAGCCCAGCCCCAGCCCCTCCCAGCTGCTTAATTAGCAGCTGCTCATGCTGCTGTTCCCGTCGCCTCAGTTGACGAGCACGCTCATTGCTCAGCCCACCTCTATGTTCTCACTCAGCACTACCACAAGAGATGCTAACAGAGTAGTGTTGTTGATTTTGTTTGCCAACACCTCCTTTATCCCTCAAACAGTCTGAGATATTTACTCGATGTTCCAAGTAGACGCGCTCTTAACCACTAGGACACCGTGGGGGTTTGACACAGCTCGGAAATTCAGTCAAGGCTCCATCAAGCCTTACCTCCACAGTACAGAGTAGCAGTCTTTTTAAGAGTGTGGAAATCACTTGAAAAGCTAAAGGCATTCATTAGTAATGGGTCTCATAGTCGACCACAGGAATTGGCCTTTTAGATGGAGGGAACTTAAACAGTGTTAGCAGAACAAGCGGTTGTTCTTCATGCGTTGCCAGGGACCAAGTAGATTACTGTTTTCACATTGTCATCACCGTACACTGAGAACGGGCATAGCAGAGACAACTGTGTTAAATGACGAATGCTTATTGGCCAGACAACAGATGAGCAAATGTGAATTTTCACCAGATTTCTGTGCCAGGTCAGAATTTGGTGCCTTCCTGTAGTGCGTCATATCCAGGCAGAGGTGTGAGGCCTGTTGTACCTGTTCACACTGTACGGCGCTGCATGTAGCTCGGCCTTGGTCTCTGTTCTAAATGATAGGTTTAACAGATGTAATTATAATGTAAGCTGGCACACAATGTTCATGTAGGCTCCAGGTGTTTTTACCAAAATCTGTTTTTCTTTATCATTTCTGTTTGTGTGTTGTTGTTTGTTTTTTTTATTTTTTATTTTTTTATTATAATTTCATATATATATATATATTTTTAAAAATATATATATATATAATATATATATATATATATATATATATATATATATATATTTTAATGTATTCGAATAAAAAAGGTTACTTTCACTCCTTTTACATTTTAGGGGTCGGAACTCATCTGAACTCTCACCCGCCAGTTTATACCAAGTAAACCTCTGATTGGTTTAGCTGAATAAAAACCTCCAATGGCAGCGAGACTGTTTGGTAATGATTATTTGTGATTGGTTGGTTCTTGTTTTTCTTTACTGGTGGCTTAGAGTTGGGTCGACGTCCAGCCCAAGTCAGTAAAATTATTATTATAACCTGTTGTTGTTTTGGTGCAAAACCAAATGCTTTGTCTAAAGTCTTTGTTCTTTGTATATGCATTCTTTTCAAAAATATTAAACTTATACCTTAATTGCCTTTACCACTTTGCACTTGCTGTTCTTTGTTTATCCAGCCAGCAGGTGGAGCTGTCTAATCACATCTCCATCGTCTATATCCTTCATTCGAAGCTGATAAATGAAAATGTTGCAAAACGCCCACAAAAGTTCACTGAAATGTTTTGGGGTTTTTTTCCATTACAAAAACCTAAAGCATCATTATAAAAAATATTAATTATGTTGACAGGTTTGAACAGATTTTCAGGATTGCATTGTCAGAATATTTAAGTTTAGAGGTCCGTACGTTGGGAAGGTGTGTGTTTACCTGCTGAAAACTACTTCGCTTAGCACGTTACCATGTTATCCTGATGAGAGACGAAACCATTTTCCTACTCATGGCCCGTTTTTTTTTTACTATGTATCATTGGTGATGCTCTTAAATTGAAGGGGGAAATGTAAGTTGTCTCCATTACATACAGTATTCATCTCATTACATAAGTCTTACCTTACATGGTAGTAAAGTATAGCCCCTTGTATATTTGGAGGATTCCCAGCATGACAACTTTGATTAAGCTATTCTGTAATACTTGGCCTGTAATTAAAATACTGATCATAGTTAAACTGTCTAGCCAGATTTTCATTCTTTTCAAAATGAAAGTGCACTGTTACTCTAGTGACTCGATCCAGAGGTTCAGCCTCAAGGAGAGATCAACAAACCAACTTGACTAGGTAGGATTTTTTCCTTTTGTAAGATAGCATATTAATTGGAGCCTTTTTTGTTTCTTTTCTACAAACCAAGCATCCCCATTAAAGTACAGTGACTAACACCTTGTGACGTTACCTTGCTTGTGTGCATTAGAATTATCCATAGACTATATAAAAAGATAGCTGTAGCTCCCAGCTACAGCTATCCATCCATTAAACTTCCATTCATTTTAATGGCCAGTAGAGGGCAACATCTGAATAATTCAGATTATATAAAAATCTAAAGGAAAACAGCCGTGCTTTTGCTCATATAGCACCAAATCTCAATAACAGTCACCTCAAAGTGATTTAGAAGGATACAACCCTCATTGGGGAAATTCATGTATTCCTGCAGCAAAGTTACAGGCAGATGGAGCATCCGGATTCATGGTATTATTATTATTATTATTAAAGGTATTATTTATATTGTAAAGACCTAAACTCCAGCAATCGGACGACCTCTTATGAGAAAGCACTTGGCAACAGTGGGAAAGAAAAACTGTGGGTGGGGGGAGGAAGACATGATAAAAGACACACTGTGGAAGAGAGAAAGAGATTAATAATAACTAATAATTGCAGAGTGGTGTATAAACACAGAGAGAGACATAGTGGGTCAACTTCCCTCTTAAGGGTTTAAATACATGAAACTCCACCATTTGATTGTAGAAGTTTCTTGGATGGCAGGTGAGATGTCGTCATGAAACTTACAGAAATCCGGTCCCTTTCTTTTCAAGCTCCTTTGACTATCGTCACCTGGATGACATATCACCCATGTCCTTCAAAACTTCATCTAGCCAGTGCCATATTTTAAAGATGATTAAAACATAGTTTGAACGTTGCTATTCTCGAATGTGATCTTTTATTTCCTATCAAATGAATCACTCGCCTTCCATCACACGCACACTCACGCAGGATCCAGCCGTGTGCTGATGTCAGATGGTGTTGAGTGATCGGTATTGTTTTCATATAGCTTGCACAGATGTCCCAAAATTCCTCAAATGACAGCAAATGAGGGTAATCTCCCAAGTTTCATGACCTGGATCATCTGCCACAGACAGTTGGGATGGATGTTACGCAGCAGCCCCCACCACCCCTCACCCGTGGATCCCTTATTCACCCTCATCCACCCCTGTGAGGCGTTCACACATTCCCTGAGTTTCTGGAGTGCTGTCTGTCAGCGCCTTCTTCCGCTAAAGAGACGCTGACAGCCATTAATTATCACACGGGCTGAACGAAGGGCATTCCTCTCTGCTGAAATATTCATGCAGACACACACGCAGATGCTCCTCAGCCCTCTGCATCCACACACATATGCTGAGAGACGCCACCTAGCCTCCACCGGTCTTCGTTGCATTTGACAAATGAGTAAACGTTTTGTTCCAAGCAGTTGTCCGATCCCCGCCGAGCCTGGGACGAGCAGGCCGAGGCCGGGATGTAATAACCGCTCACCACACCAGCACACATAAAAACACACGCAGCGCTGGCCTTCAGCTGCATGTGCTGCACCCACTTTTATGAGACGATTTTATGATGATCTGCACAGATACTGATTTGTGATGAAAAGCACGCTGAGGATTTTAGCAGTTTATCGGAGCTAAGCGGTAAATCACCGACATCTCAGCTGTATACAGTACGAGGGCATGTGTGCGCGATGTGTGTGTGCGCGCATGGAAATAACTCTCCAGTGCTGGCTGAAGCCACAGGACACAGTACTGAACGCTCGACAGTTTGTGTTGTTTCAGTGTCCGGAGTCGCTTCCAACACACAGAACACAATGTGGTTTTTTTATGTGGATGTTGGCTGAGGTGTAGAGGTGCAGGTTTGGTTTAATTGCTCTCCAGCAGGTAGAAGGGGGAAGCTGAGAGAAAACTGAGGGTGGAGAGTGTGGGGTCTTTATTTTTACGCCAGCCGTGTTATAAATCATTGGGGGAAGTGGCCCTGAGCACTTGGGTTTAGTCCATCGAAAAGCTGTTTGTACTGGATGAAGAGATTGTCATCCTTGCTCGGTGCCAGACACTAACTGATGCAGCTTACAGTTACCCAGCATTGGGAGCGCTTGGCCATACCTAGAAAAATCACTGTGCAGTTGTTTTTGACCCCACTTACACTGAACTTCCCTCCTTATAGCACAGTGCATTTTAGGGAACATTGTAGGACTGTCTGCAATGTTCCCTAAAACATTGGACTACGAAACACCTACCAAATCCCTGTATTTCATTCATTGAACTATCTCTTGTTCATCAGTAGGAGCAGAGTGATGCAGGTGACTGGCAGATAGGCTGGTGTGGCAGTAAGTTTATTAGTAAATCAATGTGCTTAACTTCAGCTTTGGGTAAAGACCAAAAGACAACCAGCTAATCCATGACTCATGGTGTTACCATTCATGCAGGTAGGAATCATTGCTGCTTCCCAAACTGAATGATTGGTACTCTGGAATCACAGTCCAAGAAAAACAATGCAGTTAGTGTCTCATAAGGTGATTCAAAAACAGATAACCAATGTGACAGAGTTAAGTTTTCTCTTACACTCAGGTACAAATTTATTTTTTCTATCGATTGCTCACAGTTTTTTTCCCCAGGGCTGGCCAGGTGGATGTTATGACTTTTTTTTAGGCAAAGTATCTGTCCAAAGATCTGTTTGTTTCTTGAACTCTGCAGGCTCGTTGAGATATTTTCTGGTAAAGTCTCACCTGGCCTTCCTGCTCTTGGGTGTAAGTAGTGATTTGTAACCCCCCCTCCCCCCCCTTTCCATTCATGAACGCATCTCTTGATCGTAAACTTTGATACTGTTATGTCGACTTCCTTAAGACTGTCCTTGTATGATCAGTAGATCATAGTTAGATGTTGAGATTTTCTTAAACAAGAACCAACAAAGTAATCTCATGCTGTCTTCCGGAGCCATTAGGACTGGCTGAGTTGGCCAGCAGATTTCCTGTTTGTTTTTTAAGAATGTACCACATTGTTGATGTGGACACTTTTAAAGTTTTTCATTTCTTTCTTGTTAATGTCTTGGTCTTTGAGCCTAATGATGGTCTCCTTCACTTTCGTTAACATCTCTTTGGACTACAGCTACCAAATCCAAGCTGGAGTCCTCAGTCACATCTTGACTATTTGATTTGAAATTCACTGCGGCTGCGTACAGAGGAAAAGCTATGCAAAGTACGTCACCGTCTAAATACAGCACTTTCATTTTACCTTTCTGTTCATTTGGACATGGACATCAACACATTTACTTGAAACGAGTATATTTTCACTGTCACTGTGTTTGTTTGGTCCTCAATTAGAATTATAGAAGTTTTTAAAAGGTCTTTAAAATTCGTAGGCGCCCTGTGTGAGTGGAATACGTGTCTGACAGCCAGGCAGCCATCAAGTGAGGCTACCACTGGTCACCGCAAGGATTATTTTGACACGGTGGGTTGCTGTTAGTTAATAGATACATGTAACGCACACACACACACTCTAACCTCTTTCGCCCGCATACACAGGCAGCTTTGGTTTTGGGAATATGTGTATTCAGTGTCCAGGTGTTAAGGGAAAGTTCTTTGCAGTTAAGCTGATGACAGACATGTGGCTATAACTACACATAAAGTATGTGTGCAGGAGCAGACTCAGTGATTCTCCATACCAGCATCCAGAGATGAAGCTGTGGCAGCTAAAGCCCCCATCAACAGTCTGATCCACCATCTCTGTGGGGGAGAAGCTGTTTCACTCCTCCTCCTCTGATGTTTCCTTATCTGATCGGTCCGCTCTGGGATGAATTGTAATCTGAAAAATCTTAACTCGCTGTTTGGAATTTTACTACGATCTAAATAATTTTTGCATGTGAGAAATAGGCTGTGTTAAATTTCACTATAAATGCCTCAGCGCAAGTCCAAAACCCTTGGTCACACTTGGTTTTTACTTACCCTGCATTACGTTTTTATGTCGAATAGCACTATTAAAAACTAGATGTGTAGAACCTGGATCGCTAATCAAGCTTCAAAAAAGTACTTACAACAAAATATTCAGTCACAGAATTTTATTTTGATTGTTTATCCCTGTTTTTTATTATTATTATTATTATTATTATTACTATCTAGTTTTCCTGGCACCTCATGTTGAATACACCCTCACTTCTAAGCTCTGAGAGGATGCGACACACATTAAGTATGTGGTACTGGTCTGTGTAGTCATGGATAAGTAATAAAACAAAAGCATTTGTTTCAGTCTACACCCCTCTCCATCTGTCTTTTGAGGCCTTTAAATTCAGCCTGGTTTCACTAGAAAACGTCTGATTGCTGATTTGTTTGGGATTATCGTCTTGTTCCATGATCCAATTTAAGCAAACCTTCAGCTGTCAGACACATGGCCTATCGAGGAGCTCATGGTTGACTCAGTGACTGCAAGGTGCCCAGATCCTGTGGTTGCAAAACAAGCCGAAGTTATGACCCCTCCCCCACCGTGCAGGTCTGTGTGCTGATATGCTGTGTTTGTTTTTTCCCCCCAACGTGGAGCTGTGCATTAAATTATATAAATGTCATATTTCATGAACTAACATAAGACTGGGCTGTCATACCACAGACCGGAAGTTATAGGTCTTAGTGGTTTATGTGGTTTCCAGGACTTTCATTATAAAATCCCCAGTGAGATGCCGAGAGCATATTTCATGGGAAACATTACGGGAGATCCAGGATTTTCTATCATTCGATTGACTTGATCTGTTCGGGACTCCCAAGCAGTGTAAGGCAGGTAGAATACAGCACACACATTTTTAATGTGAAGTGTCAGATGTAAAACACTGACGCTGGTGTCTCACTGGCCACCAGCATGGTTTTAACAAACACTCTTCTTGTGTTGCACAACGCAACCGTTTCACAGCAAAAAACACTGGAGACACTAAGAGGAAAGCCGAGAGGGAAGATGAGGGGAGGAGAGCAGGAGGAGAAAGAACTGCAACTGTCATCATAAACAAGAACCATCTGTCTCATTTGTGTAACTTGTTTTCTTTTAATATGAGAAGTATGCTGAAGAGATCTGGGAGTTTGAGAGAGGCCTGGGAGGGCTGGGCCCTGGGCTAAAGCCAGCCTTCTCCTGGGTTCTCTGAGCGACTGGCATTAATATCCAGCCAACCTGCAGAGTTAACCCTTTGCACGCTCACAACACAGACTGATGGAGAAAGACGGCAAACTTTTAACGGGCTTTAACCTTTAACGTGCGTAGGTAGCTGAGTGGTAAATGGAGCTGTCTGAGGGATGAAGTGTTGGAAGGGAAATGCATTGGGATGAATACATGAATATATTCCAAATTTAATTTTAAAGAGCTCCCCAAGATGCCTTTTAATCATGCTAACACCGTGTCTGCAAAGAGCCAGAGCTAATTCAGAATTCCCAGGCTTGGTTCCATAAGTGAGGAAACTTCACTATCCAGCTGATTTGATCCCACAGAGCAGCCTCAGAACAAATCCTTACCTGATATTCTGTAATGTTTTTGACTTTTTTTTTTGACAAAAGTCGTTCTTAATAATGCATTTGAAATCACAAAACTTCACTTTTGCAGTAAATGAAAAGAACCAACCCCCCAAAACACTACACCTGAGAATATTGTTTAGGGAATCACAACTTTATACCCTTAGCAATGGTCATTTCGGTATCTATAGTAGGGTGCAAAAATCTTGCAAAAACCCTTACTTCTTTATGTTTTGCATGAAAAATGGGAAATGAGTGCAGCGATTTATTGAAACGTGGAAATACAGTATATGTGAAAAAACAGAGTTTGTACAACTGTAACAAGCTTGAAAGTCAATTTTTGGTGTGATCATCTTTATTCTTCAACGCAGCCTGAACTCTCTTAGGCAAGCTTTCTTGTAATTTCTTTAAGTAGCCTTCAGGAATAGTTCTCCAGGCTTTTTGAAGGACTTTCAACGCTCTTCTTTGCTCTGCTGATGATGGCACACTGCTTCAGTAATGTTCAGGTCTGTGCTCTGGGGAGGCCAGTCCATGACTCATAGTGTTCTCTGTGTTTTTCTATCCAGGTATGCTTTTACTGAATTCACATATTAAGCAAAATTACCTTTTTCAGTGTGTGAAAGAAAGGCCTGAAGATAGGTAGACAGATTATTTTCCAAGAAAATATATATCTTGAAAAGTATCTGACATATGAAGCTACAATTTCACAGCAATCTTTATAAATTAATAAGCACGCGGCTTGGTTGATTTGAGAGGGATTGACCCTGAAAGTAAAGAGAAGCAAGCCACTCTCTGTCCTTTAATATGTCAGTGTGGCTCATGTCTCTTTCTTCCTCTCACTCTCTTTGTCTCATGTGTAAGATGGATAATTTAATTACAGTTTGGATTTTGGTATTTAAGTGAGCGGATAGCCCACATTGTCCTCATAATCCACTGCAAAAATAACAATGATAGTTTGATATTGTTTTCTTAAGTTTTACACGTGCCTGCATCTACTAGGAGCAGTAGTGATAAAAACATTAACATGTAATTACAAGGCCAAGCCCAAATGACTCTAATGTGTCCAAAATCAGAATACTGGAGCTGTGCCTGAATGTCATGTTGAAAAATTAGGCTTTCACCACTCAGACTCTCTCCACACAGATCAAAATCTGATGGTACATTTCAGAAAAAAACATGGTGGGTACAGGAAAATTACTTTTTAATATAACTGGGTACATGACCACTTTGACTGAGAGGTGTGGAGCTGTAGTTAGGCCTCGCCTCCATTGATTTGGCACAGTGAACTGGATTTCTTCACTTTGTGGTGAAATGCTGTGTGGTACAAGTGGTACAAGGCTTGTTCAAGAGAGCTGCACTTCACCTTTGGTGAGTAAAATTCTGGTATTTTAGTAGTCTGATGCTTAGCTGATAGGTGTTCATCCCGCCCATACAGTTTATGGCCTACTCACTAGGGACGGGAATTGATAAGAACTTAATGATTCTGATTTAGCGTGTTAGAGGTGTTTCCCCTTGTGATCAGTGTTGGGGCCATTACTCAAAAAAAGTAATGTATTACACATACTGCACAGAACACAACGGCTTTAACACCACTCTGAGTTCTTGGCTAGCTTAGCGTTAGCAGGCACTGAAGATGTGTCAGCAGCATAATGCGGTTGATTCTGTTGTGGACGCAGTTTGCACTTTATCATTGAACTGTTGTCCTTTTGTGCAATAAAAAAAATTGTAATGTCAATATCCAAGCTGCAGGATGCACCACTATTTTCCTCCTCTGGCACACAAACTAGCGCAAGTGCAAGGGGAACCGATAAGCTGAAGGTCCGGAGAGACATGATGAGGGATTCAGTCATTCAGTGGACGAATGCACGTCTGTCACCTCGTTGCATGTCTATGAAAGGTGTGTGTATTTGATAGTGAGTGCCTCTTTTTGTTTGGGGAGGTTGGTTATGGCCTGTTAAACGTTTGTGTGGATGGTATGCTAGGTATTAGTCTAATATGTCAGCTATGATTAGCTTAAACATTTATGTTTCAGTGCTCATAAATCCAGATTTGTAGCATTTTGATTCTGACAGACTCTCTAGTGTACACAGATTAAGTTGTAAAACCCCCACTGTCAGCCTCTTGTCTCTGCCACAACCACAGAAGACCACAAGAAGCATTAGCCTTCTCTGGCTGGCTCGCTGTACAATATATGTCACTATCTCAGCGTGCGTGCACACACACACACACACACACACACACACACACACAAATTTGGTTGCAGACTTTCGCAATCAGTGTGGCCACCACCACCCACCTCATGTGGGCCATCACAGTGGCTTAATGAAGGACAGATCTGAGAGTGGTTACGTTTTCCGCAGAGTGGAGCGCTGACTGGGTCCAGTGTTAAGTCAACGATATTGGAGACGAATGAGCAAGCAAGCCAGAGCTGGAAGGGTGCAGGGGGGGGTAGCATGATACTGATAGAGATAGAAGGAGGAAAAAAAAGCATATGCCATGTGGTCTGCATTTCACTATAATCCCTGTTCTAGCCTGGTGTTCCTGCTTGTGCTCCTTCTTCAGCCCAAACCCAATCAGACGGGCTTTGAAATCTGAGCAGTCGCTCCGGTTCTTCCCAAAACTGCCTTCCCCACGCTGCAGGAAATACATCCTTGGTTGGTGTAGCATAAGTGCTGATATATGGTGCATAAACTGTGTTTATAGGTGTCAGGGGTGCAGGAAAACATCTCGGGGTGTACTGCTCACACACTCATACACACACACGCACGCACACACACACACAAAATACTGCACAGTGCAAACTGTGGCCACATAATAATGCAGCTGAAAGACACGGGAAATGGGTGATTTTATTGAAATATGTGTATGTCTGTCAGCAGAGCTCTGTGTGTGTGTGTGTGTGTGTTTGGAGTTGGTGGTGGAGACTCTGCACTCTTTTACTTTCCATCTTCTTGACTATTATATCTGCCTCTCTCTCTCTTACACACACACACACACACACACACACACACACACACACACACACACACACACACACAC
>NW_024582458.1:452933-479399 GCF_018398535.1 Haplochromis burtoni
CACGCACACACGTTTTATAACAAAAAGCGACAAAAGCCTTTTTTTTGACACAGCATATATTCATTATTAACATACATTCATAGGCAGTATAGTCTTCAGTGTATAAGTCTTTACAGATCTACAGTATGTCTCTATGATGATAGCAAGTTATTATAGGAAAGCTTGGCTTTATGATGGTGGTACAAGATGACAGTAGAGTCCTGAAAGTGGCATGAGAAACTGTGTGTGTAGTGTGTGTGTGCGTGTGCGTGTTGGGAAAGGAACAGGGAACACTTGGTCGTGTGATTTTGTGTTTGTTGCTGTAGGGCGAGGGCTCTATGTGCGCTTGGAGAGAAAGTGCTTCAGTCATCATGTGTGATGAACATGCTCGGCAACCCTCTGGCAGACCCCTTTCTTTGTATGTCTGAATGTGTATTTACATTATGTCTGTTTGGAGATGCAGGCATGTCGCTGTGTGTTAACTTGACTGTGTGTTGTTTGCATTAAGCTGACTAGCATTTGGCAGATGACAGCGTGCAGCACAAGGTCAGAACCCGCATCGATTCTCAAACGAGCACACAGGGTGATGCTAAGGACATGCGCCGAAGCTGACGTAGAAAGTGTTTTTCATGGAAGCTGTCTGGTGTGTGTTTGTGGCTAGCAGCTGTGGGTGAATGCAGGTGTGAGTGTTTTGTTTGACCGACGCCCATCACCTGCCTACTGAAAAAACAGGACACAGCTGACAGTGGCTTTCGTCCGTCCGTCATCGTCCTCTTGTCGGTAGGAAGACAGTGGATGAGTGAGTAGAGCAGCATCAGGGTGTTGCGGAGGGCAAAATAAGCGACTGAGAGGCAAATGAGCCTCAGCGCAGCCATGTATACTCAGAAAGCAAATCACAAAGTGTTCCTCTTTGTTGTTTTAGCCTGTCCTGTGACAGACTCGCAGTCTCCATTTTTGTCTCCAAGTGAGTCCCTGAAGCAGCAGCAGCAACAAGGGCTGACGGCCAACAACCCTCCTCCTTAACACAACCCCCAAACCCCCAAACTGCCTAGCCGTTTGTCTAGTTTGTCCATGATAATCTCCACTCGTCGGTTTGTCTGTAGTCCTTCTATAACTGCCCCTGTCAACCCCCTCAGCAAAACTCTCAACAAATAAGTTAAACATTACAAAAATAAGGATCAATGACAAACTAAATATGACTGTGAGGGAGCGAATCAGGAACTGAAAGATGCTCTCTACTTGAGAAGAAACAAACAGACTGTAGCTTTATAGGAAATCCCATGCCTAATCTACTGATGTCCACTAAGGTGGCAAAAAAAAATAAAGGATCGGATGACCTTTGACCTCTCGGGCAATCAGTCTGTGTCTGTTGAATAGCAGTAGGAGGCTGGGATGGTTAAAGGAGATGAAGGAACTAAACAAGTCCTCCCTACTCCCTCTTTTCTTTAGCCGATCAGGAGTACGGGGCATTTTTTGTCTATCAGCAGTTCCCTCTGTGCCTCCGCCTCCATCACCGGCACGTGTGAATCTCCACCATTTTACGGCACTGTTTGCATTTGACGTAACAGCACCAGTGGAACTTACAGCTGCACCTGTCCACCACCTCCACCTCCTGTGTCTGGAAGCCACGGCCGCAGCACATCAGCTCACAGCCGTCGATGGCCTTGGATGTTCGGTTACACTGGCGACCCACCGTGCCCAGCATCCCTGGCGTGCGTGGATCGTAATCGCAGAAATCTGGACTTGGTTCCAGGTAGACCAGGTCTTCATCCGTGTGAGGTTTGAACTGGGAATTGCGAGGAACTAGGACTTTGGTTGTGCCCACCTTCCGCTGCTCTACCTCGGTAGCACCGTCAAACTTCTCCTTGATGATGTTGCCCACCTTGCGAAATGGTGGCATGGCTTTCCAGCAGGTCTTCACCTCACAGGAGCCTGAGACGCCGTGGCATTTGCACTCCACACGCATGTGAGACAGGATGGCCTGCAAGGATTCCAAAGAACATTTGGTTTGCTGAAACAGCTTTAAAAGCAGCAGATCTGGATGCCAACATCTGTTTCTATAACGCTGAATTTGCTCTCAGTAACACCTAAAACAAAAATGGAGCTTTGACTTGTATTTCTATTAAATGACTTGATACCTGACTTTGCATTTGTCTCAAATAATTTGTTGTCTTTTAGTTTTCTCACATTTTTTAGATCTCTCAGTAACTTCATATTTAACTTGGACTTATGTTAAATGACTGAAGACCAGACTTGATGTTTCTTTTTAAAAGAAACTTGACTGTAAATTAATGCAGTGCCACCCTACAAAAGGGCAAATCGAATTACTAGAGACTTGGAGGTTTATCTCTTATAATTTGGGGCTTAACTTTCTATTTGGTTATGCTCACTTGGACTTTTCTCGAATGGGTGGACTAGACTACTAACATCAACAACAACATTAAACTTGTCTTAAAGAACTTGTGACATGATTTGAGAACTCTGGGTTTGACTTTCTAGGCTGACTTGAGAATTGACATTGACTTGTCACATATGGTGTGACACTTGGACTTGTCTTAAATAACTCGATCACAACTTGGCTTAAGCCTGTTTTTAACAAATATAATCATTTGACTGTAATGGACATCAAACCCCTACAAAAGGTAAAAACTACTTTTTAAAATATCTTGATCCTTTGAATGGCTGGAGACTTGACTTGGGAATGTGTCTTATAACTCTTATAACTTGAGGCTTCTCATCTACTTGAGAGTTGACCTTGGATCTTCTGTAAATAAATTCAAGGTTTCAAGCTTTTTTTGTTATCTTGAATGACTTGATTGTTTCAAATAATTTGAACATAAGCCACGGCTCTTTATCAACAGCAGTGGATTACCTTTCTGCCGGCCTCGTTGTTGTGCAGGTTCATGAGAGCCCGACTGGAGGACTGGCCTTTACTCCTCTCCCTCACATCGACAAAGGACTGAGAGAAGGCCACTCCATATGCAATGTTATCACTGCAGCCTGACCACTGGAACCCTAATAAAGGATATTAATACAGAGACAAGAAACGGTCATTGTAAGGCTTTTAAATGTTGCACTGATACTATACCACAAGCTATTTTTCAGTCAGGTTTTATTCTTTATAAACTTATAATTTAATGTGGAAATGTGTGTGGGGTGGCTTTAAAATGTCATCATTAACAGTCTCACAGTTATGTCTGCTTGGAAAACAATTTTCATATTATATAGTCTTATTTCTGCATTAAACTGTACAGGATCAGTTGGCTCTTGTGTTTCCTTTTCTGAGTGTGTGTTTGTGTGAAAGAGTGAGAGAGACCTACCCTCTGGACTGACTCCATGTACATTGTGGTCACAACCACATTTTTCCAGCTCCCCGCTGCTGCAGGCCCTCGTGACCGCAAACGCCACACTGGCTGCTGAGATGGCATACACAAAGGCTGCTTCACGGGTGCCTAACACACAAGCATAAACACAAGCACACAGTCACATTGTGTCATTATGCAAATGAAAAGAGCTTATACTTCTGAATGATCAGATAAAGTGTATGTGTGTGTGTATACACACAAAAGTGTGTTAAAATCTAAAGAATTGGGCCCAGACATTAATACGCTGGAGCCAATAGAAATGGAAACAAGCTCAAACATTTCACAGTATATAAAACATGATGAGTTATTTATGTTGCACTTTTGTAAATGCAGAACAGATAAACCTGTTTTAGCATTATAGACCAGCTTTAGTGTTGTCTGCCATTAAAGTGTCTTCTGGAATCGCTGCAGTGGATGATCTTACCTTGCGTGACCACTTTCCCAAACACAGGCATCGACTCCAGTGTGGAGCAGTTCCATCGACGGTTGCGAAACTGAAACTGACACTCATCTATAGCCAGCTGGGCTCCACGACGCACCGCATCCATCACCTCCACGCTCCGCTTACAGATCTGAACCTGTAGTGGACACACAGGAGCTGCGTCACCCACAAACGAAGAGCATGCAGCTAGAAAGTTTTTACTGTTCTGATCTAAGCTTAAAATTAGTGGCATGGATACTTTGAGAGGTGTGACAACAAAGGCAGCCGGAGGGGATATTTGTCTTTTAGGGCTCACGTTAGCTAAAATGAGTCACTGGGTTGAACTTGTCGATTTTGTTGGTGCTCTTGGGTCTTTTAGAGCATTCGTAATGGAATTATCTGGAAAATAATACAGTTTGCTGTGTTTTTCCACCTATCCAAGAAGCTTCCCTATCAGCATTTAATTAGTTTGTCACTTACACTGATAAGCAGGTCCATTTGTGCACTTCATGGATGTAGTATTCAACCCAGACTTGCTCCTCTAGCTAATGAATTAGCTCCCCACCCTCTCATCTGTTTATATAGTCATTTCTGAGTCCAAAACCAACATGGGCAAAAATATGAGTGCTTCAGAACAGATCCTCAAAAAACGGTTACTTTCATCTTTTAAATACGGTGTATTGTTACTACCTGTTTCGGCACTTCATGATGCTTATATGCTCAAACTTTCAGTATTAGCATAATACATTATAACACCTATGCTGCATGTGCTCTAATAATTTGGTTTGTTGGTATGCTAGTAGTTATGTAATACCTGTATTCTGTCAGAAACCAAAATACAAGACAAATTAAATTTGACCTGATGGAGGGGCCTCATGACAAGTAAGAGGATCATCAGAATTAAATTCCATTGTAAATTTTCCTGGAGGGCAAATGTCATTGTAATCAATCCGAAACTTGTCAAGAAAATTTCACCCAACCACAAATACCAACTTTGGGGTGGCGCCAGAGGAAAAGTCAGGGGATCAGCAAAGTCATGTCTGGGACCCGGGAATGTCTGTAGAAAATTATGTCCCAATATATCCAGTAGATGTGGAGATATTTCGCTGGATAATGGAACGTTTGGGATTACTGGTGGCACTACAGGAAATGTCTGGGGATCACCTGAGTCAATAGGAGTCAGGAATGTCAGTGTAAAAATCAGTGGCAATGCAACCAGTAGTTAGTGAGACATATCAACATGCTAACTTTACTACCTCTAATTTCCATGAGCCTATGAGTTCCAACGATCATAGCAAAATTTTGTCCATATTGTTACCCATATGGTTTTCTTTAACATATGTAAACTTCTATATGTAGTTTTGTAAATGTATTCAGTTTTGTTTTGGATGACCTCTTGGATTTAATTTTGTAAATGGAGCCTATATGTTGTTAGTGAGGCAGGACAGACCACAGGTAACCGCTCAGTGTGCACGGCTGTGCGTTCAACTCAGGTTGGAATTTTCCAAGTTGAGGATTACAATTTCCAAGCTTGGAGTGTCCAAGACTCACAATACCGAATGTAAACAATCAAGATGGCTTACCACGAGAAACCTTTTTTTTCCATGGCAGGCAATGCATAGAAATCAGCAAAGCTTAGCTGGATATGGAACAGAGGAGGACAAAACAACAGCTAGAAGTGGCTGGAACAAATAATATCACCACATATCTGTTTAAAATACCTGACAAAGCAGTAAACCAAATGCCATAAATGTTGCAAACAATGTCATAATGTAGCCTAGAAGCCTTTGATGTATTCTGTAGATGCTACCATATCGAGGAACATAGTAGCCTTAGCTTGTTGGGGTTGATGTACAAGTCAGGCCCCAGTTTCTGAATCTTCCAAGGACTCATCTATGAAGTGTTGTCCTCTCAAGAGGAAGCAGGCTGGTTTTGTTTCTGCTAACAACTGACATCAGAAAACCAACGAGCTAACAATCCTTAAAACCGCTTTATGTACACTTTTTTTTTTACGCTCAAATTCTTTGAATGTAGAACTTTTCAAGAATTAACAGCTTGGTTTTACTAGTCTACACTATCAAACCTTAAAAATGATTGACAGCAGTAGTTTATAAATTCTTTTTCATGATTAAGGACTTACATGCTTGTTAAAATCATCTGCAACCCTCAGTGATGAAAGTTGAAATTCCTTTGCAGGTCCTTCCATGAACATTTCAGGCTGGGTCCAAAAATGATTCAATCCCCCAGAGACCTCCATGTTAAAATGGCCAACTTTACAGCCTTAGGAAGCCATGCTTGTAGGCTGGTGCAATAAATATGTTTGCCCTGTATGGATAGTATTGCTCTTTATGTATATCCATACTGATATTGGAGTTTTGGGTGTGGACTGATGGACACTGATGGACAGCTCACCTTGATTGAATATAACTCTTTATAGTGAAAAACAAGTGCATTTGTAACTTCATAACTGACTTAGTAACTTATTACTACAGTTGAGTGGAGTACCTGTCTCTGGATCAGGCCTCGTAACCTCTCACACGTCTCCTCGTCCCTGATGCTCCCCACTGATGACAGCTTGGCGAGGTACCTAGTGGAAAAAACAACAAGGCTTCTTTAGTGAGCTCAAAAAAGCAATATTTCATTTTACAAATACACAGTAAATGGCCACAAGGTGGATTTGAACAGGGCTCTGCATTAAACTTTATGCTATATGGGTTGCTTGCTAAACTGGCTCCCTCCCCCTCCTAGATCATCATTCAGTGCAAATATGATACACAAAGAAATTTGTGAGTCTTGAACAAACATTTACTTGGAGCCTACAGGAGGATGCTGGTGAAGTAAGAAGAGTAAGGAGAGTCAGCCGTATGATGCAAGCAGCAACTCGAGTATCCAGCCTGAACTAACTTGCAGACTTTCTTGAGCCATGCTCATCATTAATCATTCTTACAGTTGGGAAGCAGAGCTGCAAAAAGCTCCCGTGCCTTTGTGGGAATGTTTTGGATGAACATCCAAGTGTGAGGACATTGAGAGGAGGGAAAGTGGCTTATCACACAAACACACCACCTCCAGGCCAGACAGGTCAGGGAGATATACTGCACACACACACACACACACACACACACACACACACACACACACACACACAGTCTAAGATATATGAGAAAATGGCATCAGTCTGGATGCCCTGACCCTACCACTTCCACCTCAGCCTCATATCTCAAGTCATAGCTTCACCTTACAGAAATAGGCTTTCTCATAACTACCCAAGCTGTGTACTGTCTGCACCCCTCAGTGTCCCAAGACGTCATGTGCATCTACATGTTGAGTCTAAAATGTTTTGTTTTTCTAAAACAAACAGATGTGATCCTTAGCTGTTTTCATTTTCCCAAAAATGAAAAAACAAAACAAGCACAGGTTAGAAATTGGTATCTAATAATGATTAATTTTATTTTGGTAAATTATTTAGGGAAAATGTGAAGGCTGAAGTTTAACTATTACACCTGCTTTTGTGAAATACAGCAAAATGGCAATTTTACAACAAGATTTTGCCGAAACAAAGACAGAAGAAAATAATAAAAAGAAAATAATAAATGAAGAATAATGTTTTATAAACAATGATAATGATACTAACACTTTTTCCTGAGTTCACATTTTATCTCTAATTTCAAGACACTTATGAATATCATTTTCATACAGTGTAGTGTCAGTGAATAAACTGGTGTATAAAAATATTAAAAATAAAAGTTGTATTCCGTATGTACTTTTTGTTTGCTTTTTATGCTAATTTTTGCATCTTGCTGGAAATTGATTTCCAGCCTCATATCTGTGAGTAAATATCTGCAGAGGAAGATTCAGGAGGTGTTAATCAGCAATCACACAAGGCTACAGACCAGTTGGCGACCACCTTCACTAGGGAAAAGTGAGTATTCTCCAACTGGTTGTGAGTGGTTTCTGGAGGTTGCTGTCACTCACTGCTAAAGCTTCAGACACACAGGTCTAAAAACTGGTCCTCAAAAAAACTGTTATTAATGCATCAAAAGGCTTTGCTAAGACATGGAGGGATGCCAAACCGTGTTCTTTAGCAGGCGAAATCCAAAGAAGAGCTGAGTATTGATCTCTCAGTTCTCAGGAAACACTGGATTGTGATGTGTTCTGTGTGGCTTCACAGCATCAGTATATATAGCAGTATATGTATTAACTCAAAACGCTCAAAAGCTGGCATACACTTTCAAATGTGGTATCATATCTAGATTTTGAAGTGAACACCCTGTTTTATCAGGCATCTTTCCACAGACCTGTGCTGGATTCTCAATCACATTTTGAAAGAAACACATGCACATTTGTTAAATGTAATTTATTTTCTTGCCACTTTTGGGGCAAAAAATGACCTTGAAAACTGAGGTTTTCAAGGTTTAATATAGTTAATGTTTGAAAGCATCTATTGTAACTTTTGGTCATTTCCAAAAGTTAGTAAAAAGGAGTCTAAATCTGAGATTAAAAAAAGAAAGCTTAGAAGCCAAAAAGTTGAAATAATGGGCTGTGACTAATTCTTTAACCACCTGTTGGTCTCACTGTAAGGTATTTCTGAAGGGAGAAAACGAGAGGAAAAAAAGAGCACTGCATATAGTTATATAGTCGTATAGCCATGTCTTTTTAGGAGACATGGCTGATTTTACTATGTAAGAAAGAATTCAGTAAATGGGCACTGGTCAGAGTTTGAATACCAAAATGTCCCTTAATAAAGGCAAATTCCAACAGAATTAACTTTTAGACTATTATTCTGTACAAGTAGACGTGTATTTCCTTCAGGTTCCCCCAGCTTCTTTTATGAGTCTTGGGTTATGAGTTCCCAGACCACACATACCTCTGTAAAGCCCTGCTTGCCCATCTCAATCAAGCCATGGCGCACAACCAGACTGCAAAGAATTCTTCTGTAAGATTACAGACCAAACTTTAATATAACACAAAGCCAGCTGAAGTTCTTTACACTGGCTAAGGCTATAGATCGTTTAATAAAGTTGGCTCGTAGCCACTGCTCAACTCTTTTAACCTCTTAACATCCACCAGATCACTGGAGACCTTACTAAGATTAGTTTTCTTTAAGTCATATGCTAAATAAGTAAAAAAGCTGAAATCGCATGCATTCCTTTTGGCATTACAGCTTCCCTGTTTGGGTGTAGTGACGAGCGTTCTATAAAAAGGGTGGATGCTAACGTTACCAAAACACTAGCCCTGACTCTAGATGGGACACAATGACCTGGTGGATGTAACACGTGTTAATGGGGCAGTATTACGATGCCGTCCTTCTTGAGGTCAAACAGCTCCTCCTCCCCCTTCACCCTCTTCATCGCCACCTCTCAACAGCTGAGATAATGTCTTCCTCTCTCTTTCTCTCTGTCTGTTCCATGGACTTTTTCTCTTCCCATCCAGACAGCGTCTGGATTAAACACTCATCACTGTGATAACCCTACTCTCTGCCACTCTGCCACCTCTTAGCCGCATCTGCTCACATCCTCCCAAGCGATTGACATCATGCGCTCAGAAAGTTAAAGCACCTCCATGCTGACCTTCAACAGAAAGTCTGCACTATTCTCTCATGTCGTGGACAACAAGCATTGTGGCTGAAATTAGCACTGATCAGCACTTCTGTGTTAACGATGGAATATGTAAAAATTTGAAATGGTTACAATTAACTCTATGAAATGTATCACATTTTAGTGTATTGCAGAAGTAACATGCTCTGATAAATAGTGACTTGCATGTTGGCTTGGACAACATGCAGCATTAAGCAACTACGGAGCCACAGAAGGTCTGAGCTGGAAAGAGAAAGTGTGGCTATTCATTTGTTGAGTCAGAAAAAGTGTGGGCAATGCGGAGGTGCTGTAAACTTGCATTCTTCCTAATGACTAGCAAGTGGGGGATTTCTCTTATTGCAAACACAAGTCATGCATGAAAGTCTTTATGAAAATGACCCCCATTCCTTCACAATTTATCACCTCATTTATTTTCAAATGTGTTCAGGGCTTCTGTGGCTACTTTCAAGTACTCTTTACAGGTTTGTTTGTTGCATTGTGATTTAATTTAGAGTAGACTAGATGATAAAGGAAGATGCTTCAAAAGACCTAAAGACTTCAAAATGAATGTTGAGTTAATCATTTAACAATAAACCGTCATTTTATAAAATATTTGTCTTTTTGAAGCCAAACTGAATCCATGTAAAACCCTGAACTTGAACCTTTAACAAAGGACACTAAAACCTGACATTTGCAGACCTCATTATTTAGTGACATCATCATTAAACAACATGAGAGTGTGAAGGGTCATGAACAGTAATCAACAAACAGGTAATCAGAGGAGACATTATGTATGCATTTCACTGAAATGTTTATCTGTGATGTGCTAACATGTAATTTGGTGGAAAGAGGACTCGGATGTTTTGTGAATTGTACACAGTGTAGAAATGTCAACAAGCAATACAAATGAAAAGTGTAACAAGCAACAAGTACTGGAAGAATATAAATGGCTTACTGTCTGGACAAGATACATATTTATCATTATTATTAGAACATATTGGCTCAAAGTAAATTCCCAGCATATGTGGATTTGCACAACTCCAATCTGAACGACCTCCAACCTCCAACCTTTCTAATCAAGGCGCGTAAGTCAAAACACCTGTGTGCACACACAGTGCCAAATCATATTTTATAAGTCACTCAGAGGTTTGGGTTTGTAAAAGGAAAATATCTACAAACTACAGCTACCAGAGTAATGTTTTTAATCAGAAAAAAAAGAGTACGAGGTATTTTACAAGACAGAGTACAATTAAATCCAATACATTCAAAGAAATGTACAATGTAGCGTACGTTTAAACGATAGCGCTGAAGACAAAGACACAAAGTCAGCAAATTGTATCACTAATCTGAGCCATGCGTGGTCCACCTGGGTCTTAGATCTGACGTCAATAAAGCTGAACAGTGTTGGGATCTTGAGCAATGCTGACAATGTGGAGCTGCTTTGGTAATCGTGTGTTCAGAGGGATTCATGCGGTAAGTAATACAAGCCACTCCAACCACAAGCGCTGGTGTCATACTATTAACTCACCATGCAACAAGTCACACTCCTGATTGGCTGTACTAAAATGTGCAAGTGTGTATTTTATTGATTATAAATGTAACTTCTGATTCCTCTTTGAAAGGTTAATGCTGTTGCAGAAACTGGGAAAGAACAGAAGTCCCCATTGAGCAAAAAGTGGCTGAAAAGACATGAAACACAACTTTGCCAGTTGTTTGAATAATGTTGAGATTTGGTTAAAAAGTGAACGGTGCAAACATGACAGTTTTCCTTTAACTCTTCAGAGACAACAGTGCGAACCACGGCGCCCGCGTGTGAGAACAATAACTTTGGATTTGCCTGAAACCTGTAAAGATAAGGTCACCCTTCCTAGTCCAGCTAGGAAACTAGCAAAGTAAGTACACCCTTACTTCTTCTGTAGGAAGTAAGAGGGTAAGTAGCAGCCAGGTGCTTTTTGCAGTTTCCTGGTCTGGAGCATTCAGATGTGTGTTAACACACAAACCACAGTCCTCTCAGGAGTGGATGTCGCCCCAAGGTCAGACTGCGCAATGTTCATAGAAATTACAGAAAAACCCAAACAGACCAGAAAATCTGCAACAGAATGAAAAACCCAGTCAAAGTGTGGACATCAGCCTGACTGAGATGCTGTGGTGGGATCTTATGAGAGCTGTGCGTGAATGAATGTCAGCAAACCTCAATGAATGGAAGCACCCCTCTAAAGAAGAGTGAGCCAAAATCCCTCCACAATTATCAGAGACTGATGATGATGAAATGATGACTTCAAGTTATTGCTGCTAAAGGTGGTTCTTTGTGCAAATTCTTTAAATTTAGCCTGGAAATGTTTTGCTCAGGTAAATCCGCACGGTTTCAAGGGAGCCCTGGGCCTCATGGTCGACCCTCTAGCTCTCTGTGAGGTACATCCTCTGATCATTTTCAACAGGTCCTGCCCCTCATCTCCCTCCCTCCATCTGAACTGGATCGAGTCCACTTCAACTCTTCTCTCTGATTTGCTCGATTGCAGTTGCACGGCTCTCATCAAAGACATGTGGGGCTTTTGATCTGTCTTTGTTTTCTAGCATAGCCTTGGGCATGATGCTACGTTTGGGTCAAGGCATCCAGCTGGGAGACCGTCAGTCAGCACGAAATAATCCCCCAAAACAAAAAAAGGCCCAAAATCGCAAAACGACTGACAGCAGCACCCACACAAAGAGACAGAAGCAGCTGGATGGCATCGCTCTGGCCTGACATTCACCCTGGAAACATTTAATAAACAATGGATAACTTGTTATTCGGGTAATTTTATAGATGTGTGTGTGTGCGTGTGTGTGTGTGTGTGTGCGTGTGCGTGTGCGTGGGAAAGCTAGTTGAAGGCCTTGGGTGTGTGCGTGAGTCCTCTCCCACTTTATCTGTTCATTTTGCAGTGTATACACTTCACTTCCCAGAGATGAGGTTAACAAAACACCTCTACAGAGGAGTCAACCCGTAGAAGGACAGAACACCACACACACACACACACACACACACACACACACACACACACACACACACACACACACACACACACCATCATCCCGGTTTCTCCCCCTCTGCTCCCTCTGTCTCTCGGGTCTCTGGTGCTTGCGTGCCTAAATCTCAGAAGCCTAAGCCCAGTGGAGCCAATGGTGCTGTGAAGGCTGCGACGTGTAATGCAACACAAACACACAGCTGCCTGCGAACGCACCGCGCTTCAGGTGGAATGCTCCATACCTTTCACCCTCCACCCCACGCTCATGAGAGGCTGAAACTGAAAATAACAGATAAATATAAACAGAGCGCCGCCATAACTGCAGGTTTATTGCAGCTACATAAAAAAGAAATGAATACCATTCAAAAACTCCTGTTTGTATTTCTATAACAATATGAGCCCTGTGTCACCATCAGAGATGGGCAGTAACGCGTTACTGTAATCCCATTACTTTTTTCAAGTAATGAGTAAAGTAAGGGATTACTATTGCAAAAAAGTAATTAGATTACTGTTACTTTCCTTAAGCCGTGATTCTGTTTGTGAGAGTGTCTCATGACAATGACGTACGAGCGTGCGACGCCCGTGGCAGCAACAGACGTGTGCAGATCAACAATGGATAGCATGACATTACTTTGAGTTTGACTCTGTAAAAAGTGACAAAAACATTAGCGAGCGCTGTACACTCTGAGTGGGAAGAAAACTTTTTTTACAGCGAAAAATTTAACTTGAAATCTGAGCGAGCACCGAGCACGCTGCCACGGGAATGTGACATTCACAGAGAAACCCCCGGATCCTCCCACTGACATGACCACTGTGGCACCGGGCAAACCTCCACCCGCCCCACTCCTGCTAAACAGGTGACAAGATCTAAGAGACAGGACTCAGTCCTGCTAAATCTTTGATTTTATTTATTTTCTGCTGTATTTTGCCCTTATTTTATTTGAAAGAGTGAATGTAAACACAAAGAATTATTTTATTTTATATGCTGGAATATGCAGAAAAGAGGTTCAAATGTTAAACACATTTCTTCAAGACAACGACTGTTGCATAATTAAAATTTTGCAATGTGCGTAAAATTCAAACTAATAAAACAAGTTTTAAAAAGAGGCTTTCCATTTGTTTCAGTTTTGTATGATGCATTATGCAGAAAAAATAGAATTGGGCTGAAAGGTCTGTTGCTTTATTGCGTATTCAGGTTGTGTATCATGTTTTTAAAAGTAACTTAGTAATAAGTAACTAATTAGTTTTGAAAATAAGTAATCAGTAAAGTAATGGGATTACTTTTTTGGAGAAGTAATCAGTAATAAGTAACTATTTACTTTTTTCAAGTAACTTGAACAACACTGGTGGCCATTAATAAAGCTTTTTCATATGACTCATTTATAAAATGATAACATTTTGTCAGGTGTAATAAAGTACTCTAAGCTCAAATATAATATCTGGCCAAACACCCACGACACTCCTGGTTCGAAGCTGTAAAAAGTCTGTGATTTAAGATGTTGCACTAAAACCAGACAGAGTGATTTTTGAACCCATGTAGGTTCAGGGGTAGAGACTAAGTTCAGTTAATGTTCATCTTTTTTAGCAGAATACTGTTTGCAACACCCACAAACTGAAAAGCAAAACTTCATCTCAGATGTGAGATAGATATATTTTGTACCAAAACTACCATCATGCTTTCAAGGGCACACACACAAACAAACACACACACACCCTACACCAATGCCACCAGGAAGTACCCGAGTGCAAACCAGGATATGTTGGTACGTATGAACCTTGTTGGTACAGACTGTAGTGGCTATATGAGATATCAGTACAGACAAATGATCAGAATCAGCAAGTACCTTGAAGAGAACCAGCTGAGGTAAACTAAGTGCAAATGTACAGAGGAGAGCTGCTATTTAGACTTTCTCTCTTCTTTGCTCTCTTCCTGTATCAAATATATAGATTAGAAAGAGAGAGAGGGGAATGTAGAATGACCAGTTAACCTAACCCTTCTGACTGTAAGTCTTTGGACTGCAGGAAGGAGCCAGAGTACCTGGACAGAGTGCACAGAAACACCCCTGCTTGGTGCTAGATTTGACCTCTCTCCTTTCAAAAGTCTCTCTTCTCACCACAAAAATAAAAAGAGGGCCAAAAGGAAGAGAACCTGCAGACAAGAGAGAGCTGGGGTAGAAGCTGTGATCTGTGCTTCAGTCAGTCTCTTCACACAAAATGACACAAATGCTTCCAAACTGCAGCACACTCTCTGCACCGCCATCGTCTCCAGTGTGTATTTATATGAAAATATCCTCATGTTTGACTTTCCAGTACTGAACACACAGCAGAGGTACACAGTGACCAGTAAATATAGAATAAATGGGAAGTGCAAGGAGGAGCGCTGCAAGAAAAGAGTCTTTTCTGCCGAGGGACTGTGTGCTTGTTTTACAAGAGCTGAGACAAGCCTACTACCAGTTACAGTCAACATGCACTGACGGTCATTTTTCAGCAGCGCAGTAAAAGCAAATGAAATAATAAACTTTTACAATGAGCACTGCTGGTGGAGAACATGAGGGCAGTATACATTCAAAAACAAGTGGCCCCAGCTAACCCTCAGTGTGCCCTCTGCAGTTTTTCACACAGCATGTAAAGCAGATACTGACCTGTAGAGGGCACTATTCTCTCAGTTTGGCTTAAGCCACCTTCCTACACTGAGCATCAACACAGAACTAAACTCTCCAGCTTCTAAACTTCCTGATGGCTTTACGCTGCTGTGAACAGCCAGTGTTGTACATGTGCCTGTACAAATTAGTATTTGGAAAACACTCTGGCAGTGGCAGAGGCTTCTTGTCCACATATCCATCTGTAATAGGGTTACAGCTGACCTTATATGGAAGTGCAAAAATGATTGACCCATGACGGATAACATTTAAAAATCCCTAACGAAGGTGTCAGTGTATGCCACATGGAGATAATCAAGATATCCAAACATTTTCTGTCTCCAAATATATGCATTATAAACGATATAAATACTTTATATCCAGCGTGCGAAGGAACCTGAATAATCCACTTTGTCAAATCGACGTAATGACGTTGCGCTTGCAGTGTTTTATAACCCAGTCTTCCAGAAACCACATTCATGCTGACTGGATTTGCAGCAGGCGTTTTTACACCACGATCAGTAAAAATAACTTTTTTTAAATTTTTTTTTTATTTTGTTATTTGAGTGTTTCCAAGTGGCAACACTGGTGCCAAAAACAGCAGTTCCTCCAATAGGCACTTGACATTGGGATCCTAAAGCTTCAGTGCAGATTCTGAGGCTGCATATGGCTTGCTGTGTGGTACAAACTGTGCCTCAGTTTTGGTGAATGAAGTTATATTATTTTAGTAGTTTTTTTTAGCACCGTTCAGCAGGTGTCTGCACTGTATGACTGCAGCTTGAAACTGCTTAAAAGCAGAACTTCAGTGAGTACATCTGCATGACATTTCTATTTCACATTTGAAGCCAGCCAGTTGCTTTTTGATTCAAACCAGCGGATGGCCAAAATTGCCAAGCGTGTATAGCCCAAAGAAAAGAAGAAAAATGACATCTGAGTGCAGCGAATGGCTTCACAGTAAGTATTCTGATCACTTCACTCCACCTACACACAGGTTTACTTCTTTTATTAGATATGTTCTTATTATATATTTAAAAAATATTATATCTGTTAACCCAGGGTAATGGGTAAGACATGTTTATCTCAAGTTAAAAAGAAAATATATAAACTAAAAAAAAAAGCCTTAAATGTAAATATGTGTTAGGAATGGCAGAATGTAAAATGTTTTGGGATAGCACAACATTTGCTCAATTATATATGCAGTTAATGCTTTTTCTTCACCCCTCTTTTATTATATAATCTAATTAAGCAGGATCATCTCTGCATTTATAATGGCAAAGCATCGTTTGGAAATGGGCTTAAAACAAAGAGAAGCAAAAAGTTAAAAGTAGAAGCACCTCATCACTAAAAAAGACCCGCAAAATTAGTTTTTGTGTTTGTGTTTTTGTTGTTTTCTTATGAGCCCTCATCGCATGCATGATCTCTCCCTCTCTGCATGTCAACACCGCTGACATGCAGTAGCTGGTTTAAGAAGCTGGTGTCGGCGTTGTTTGGTGGATGTGTCGGGTGTTGTATTCATTTGAGACATAATACTCAAAACGTCCTTGTGACACCCGCACAAAAAATAAAAGTAGGGGAGAGAGACAGTACCTTCAGCGGAAAGAATGAGAGATAAGGAGGGGAGGATGGAAAAAAGCTCAGAGGGAATTATTTAAGGTCAGACGGTGAAGGCAAGAGAAGGAAAAGTGGCTGTGAGGCAGGGAGATGGTTAAGTGATAAAAGATTAAAATGTTAAAAGGTGAGAGGTCAAACAGTCTGATGAGTTCAATTAATGCACGGTCTACAGTTTGCTCTGCAGCTGTGTGTGTGTGTGTGTGTCTGCGCGCCTCTACGTTTGTCTTGGTGTATTTATATGCTGCTGGCTCCACTAGAGCTGCTCATTTCCCCCTAAAAATAACATGCTCTGCCAACCCCACAACCCTCACACATTTGCACACAAAAACACATTTTCACACACGTTTGGAGAAAGAAGCAGTAAAAGCCATGAAATTAACCTCCTGCCTGGTAGCCTCAAAAGGCTACGAGCCAATTGCTGTGTGTGTGTGTGTGTGTGTGTGCGTGTGTGTGTGTGTGTGTGCGTGCGTGCGTGCGTGCGTGGTGTGTGTGTGTGTGTGTGTGTGTGTGTGTGTGTGTGTGTGTGTGTGTGTGTGTGTGTGTGTGTGTGCGCGGGAAACAATAGCTGTGAACAGCTGATTATTTCTAAATGCAGGACTTGGCCGTGTCTGATTCCTGCGACATGTACCTGTGGCCGTTTCTGTGTTTAGGTAACATTAGCCAGCTAACTGGATGGTTTTGTGTAGCTGGGTTTGGTAGGACAAAGATGATAGGCATGCATGATGATATCAGCTTGTGAGCAAGCAAGTCTCTATTTGTCGGTCAAAATTCTCTCATTCGGGTGATAAAGCTAGTAGTCAAAGTATGCTGCTGTCAATTTCCTTAAAAGCTGACAAATAGAGGCAGAAAAAAAATTGGTGGATGGTACATTTAAAAAATCATCTTCTTTAATAAGCCAAGACATAAGCTAACATGGGCTAGAAAGAGCCAGATGTGGCTAGAATGTACATAGAAGAAAAGCGATCAATAATCTGACTGCAGCTATTATAACCCCAAGATATACAATCATCTTCCATTTATCCAATTCAGAGTGGGAAGGCGGCCTTATGGTAGGAAGTCGTTGGACACTTAGTTTGGATCCCCTTTGCTTTCAGTCTTAATTTTTCAGGGTACATTTTCAGCAGATTGCTCATCAGAGATTTTGGTCCATGTTGTCATGACAGCATGGATGTGATTTGACCTTTGTGACAGGGTGTATTGTCCTGCTGGAAGCAGCTGCCAGAAAGTGTGTACACTGTGGTTATAAAGGGATGGACATGGTCAGCAACAATACTCAGGCAGGCTCATCTGGTACTGAGGTGTCCAAAGTGTGCCAAGAAAATATCCTCCACACCATTACACCACCTGAGATCCTCCAGGATGGATCCATGCTGTCACGTTGTTTGGTCCATTTTCCAGTTTTTCCAGTCTGCTGTTGTCTGACTTTGCCCTCAGTTTCTGGTTCTTAGCTGACAGGAATTGCAACTTGTGTGGTCTTCTGTTGCTGTAGCTCATCTGCATCGACGTTCGCCGTTGTGTGTTACCAGGTGCTGTTTTGCATAGCCTGGTTATAACGAGTGGTTATTCAGTTAGTGTTGCATTCCTATCAGCTTGAAGCAGCCGGACCATTCTCCTTTGACTTCTGGCATCAACAAAGAAACTTCACCAGAAGAACTGCTGCTCACCAGTTATTTTCTCTTTTGTGGTCCTGGAGATGGTAAGATTGCAAAATTCCAGGTTCTGAAATACTCAGAGCAGCCCACCTGGCACTAACAGCCATGCCATGCTCAAAGTCACTTATATCACCTTTCTTGCCCATTCAGATGCTCATTTCAACATCAGCAGGTCATCTTGGCCACGCCTGAATGCACTGAGTTTCTACCATGTTGATTTGATTAGATATTTGAGGTAACAACCAGTTGTACCAGTGTACCTAACAAACTGGAATAAAGAGGATAGAATAGGATTGTGTCTGAATAGTTCAATTATTAATGCCTTTTCCCACAGTGTCAAAGACATTTTTATGATTATTTTTTTTTAATTTTCACATTCAGGTTGGATAGATAAGGAGATAAGCTGGCTTGTGAAAATGACATCCTTCATGCGGAGCAGGCAGGTTAGGACTTGCACCATTTACCGCTCCTGCTTACTGTTTACACAGTTAACACATGTGCACATAACCCAAGTATTGTACATAACACTGGATATATAAAGAAGTCCCCGTGCATGTGGTTAGCATGGTTCTTCTCACCTTTTCTGCTACCAAGTTAATACTACTCTATAGAATTACCTACTTTATACTTATACAGAGAATCCTATGAACAAGTGATTGCCTGCTCCGACTTAAAAAACTTTATATTCAGTTCAGTTTTAGTCCCCTTGCATGCTTTATATTGTGAGGTAAAGACCCCGCAGTAGTTTAGGGTCTCATGCATTTGTTTCGGGTCATCTTGAATAAAACATTAAGTCAGATTTGTAAATTTTGATCTTTCTGAGTTTCTTGTCTTTGAGAAATCATTAGCTATGAGCTTCTTTACTGTCAATAAAATGAACATTAGTATCGTCTGTTGTAACGCTACAATAAGATACTGAAGATACTCATTCTATTAACATGGGCACCATTTACAGTGTTGCCAGTTGTAGCAACAGTGGAACAACTAACTTCACATTGTTTAAGAACACTTGTCTGCACCTATGACTGTCCTGCATCTGCGTACGGTTGAGATATTTTTTGGAACATTTCCTATTCCTGCCTCACAGGAGCATCACAGACGCTGTAGTACAAAAGCAGAAATGCAGTCAGCTGTTCTCACCCCAGGACCCCCTCCAAAAGCGTGTTATGTCTTCTAAACGCCCCGTGCACCTCTCTGTTGGTCAGCCAGGGCTGCTTGTCTTTCAGCGGTGCCGGCGTTTCCTCGTCAGCCCCCAGCAGGACCGGCTGTAATCTGGTTATCCCGTGGCTCCAAGTGTGCCACGATAATTGCACACACTCTGGTGACAAGAGGGCTCGAAATAACATGCCACTGATTTACCACATGTGCGAGCGTGTGAGAGAGAGAGAGTGCGCGTGTGAAAAGCAGCGTGAGGCGCCAGTGTGTACCGCAGGGCTTTCTCTGACTACTGATCAGCTGCCATCTCTTTATCACCTTACCATGCTCGTCCAGGACGCGCAGTACGCTTATATGTTCACACACAAAGACACTGAAAAACAAAACCAACACTTTGCCCTGCTTTTAACTTCCATTCAAGACAATAAGAAGACACTGCTGAATCTGTCGCAGACAAATGTCAAGTAATCTTTTTGTTGCCACTGCAGTTATTAATTATTTTAAATCGTCCTTGGCGTCAGTTTAGCACGTTATCCTTACAATAATTGCAAACAATATTGCTCAATAACAATAACAACACACAGTCAGTTAAACTCCAGGGATATTGATTTGTCCACTTTGGAACAATAAACCAATGTCAATCCACTTAACCTGCTTTAGGGCAAATCATAGTGACGACAGATGCAAGGAGAGGCAGAGACAAGACAGCTCCCTCGTCTGATAGATCTTTCTCTTGTTTGCTTTTTGCTGGTGTCCCTGTCAGTGCTTGTAGCTTGATGTCAGGGATGATGTGTTAGGACCAGCAAGTTAGATTCAGGTTTGGGGAACCTGAGGACCAATCAGTGGCGTCAATATCTTCGTCATCCAGGAACTGCGTACACATACCGGCCACTTGAGGTCAGGGTTGTCCAGGGCCCACTACACCGACAGTGTGAGCATGGTCTCATCTGTGACGAGAACAGAGTGCCAGTGGCAGATCTGCCAGTTCTGGTGTTCTTGAGTGAGTCTTGCCGATTGATCTGCGCGGTGCTATGCTGTAAGCAACGGCCCCATCTGAGGATGCTGAACTCTTATGCCGCCTTCAGTGAGTCTGTTCCTGACAGTTTGAGTCTGCTCCTGTTTGCTGCACAAACAAATACCAGCCCTGCTATTGGGTTAACCCACCCTCTTTTCATCCAATGACCCATCTCCTGCTTTCTCCTCCATAGTCTTGACACTGTGTTGGGAGTCACAGCACACCTTTCTGCAACATCACATGTAGAAGTGTCATCCTCGAGGATTTGCAGCTGAAATGGATCCACAGTGGTTTATGCTTCCTTACCCTGAAGTCTAACTGGCTTTGTCTGTCTATACTCTGATGATTGAGTGTTCCCTTATTATTTTTGCAGATGATCCTGTTAGAGGAAAAGTTAGAAGCTAACCAGGGATTTTATAAGTTATCATGAGCAGGACGGCGTCTATACAGCAACACCCACTCAAGTCAAAGGTATCAATAGAAGAAAAGCTAAGTGTGATCATCTGGTGGCCGTGGATTTCTGCACAAAATTCCATCTGGTTAGGACATTTCACTAAAAGCCAAAGCAGTAAAACTGATGGAGGAAAAGCGATGGACGTTTTGAGGTTACTAATTGGAAGATGGGTCGGAGACTCTGTCAGCTGGAAAGTGTCCTGGGAGGAGACAGGTGGCTAATTTCTGTGTTTACACTCTGTCAAACAACAATATCGGATTCTTTGCAGTTCGTTTGCGGTTGACAGTTGTAGCGCTGTTGCGCAATATTGAGACGATCACAAACCTTTGTTAGTACCCAGGTAAAAACAAAACAAAAAACTAATTCCAAAATGGTCCTGTAATGTGAGCTGTATCCGGATACGTTATCTGATTAATCACATTCTTTTCATTGGTATTCGCTTTTTCTCGCTTTTGTCATCTCGATTATGGCCACAGTTTTAATTATGTAAATAAATGAGGTAGAGTTAAGTGAACGATTTGTCAGCAAACACTCTATACATCATGCCATGATTCTGCAGGAGCTCTGGTTTTATTCCAGGGCAGAGCTGAGGCCGATGATAGTGCCTGTGCCTTTGAGAGCCTAGCTTTGGTTTATGGTATGAGGCAGCTGGAGCTTGACCTCCTCAGCCTGTGGTCTGCCTTACTTTATGGTGCACAGGTGCACAAACATCCTGCATTAATGCATCTTTTTCCTGTATGCAGATCAGTTATTCACATACAGATTACGTGTTCATACCAAGTGTAGATGGAGAATACATCTGTGTGTGTGTGTGTGTGTGTGTGTAGGTGTTTGTGTGTGTGTGCATGTGTGCATGCGTGTGCACGTATGTAAGTGGCTCCCATTCCCCTGCACAGTGTAGTGTGGTAATTACTGAGCGTGTGCCACTGTTGGGGGACATGCCAGCTCACATACTCAAGTTCAAAAATCACAAAGACACACACACACACATACACACACACCCACAAGGCCAGGAGCAGCGGGCAGGCGCAGCAGAACCAGTTGGTGCAGGGTAAGAGGAAGCCGAGGAGGAGGAGGAGGGTGATGATAGACAAATTAATGAAAAGCAGCATTCAGATCCCTGCTTGTCAAACGGGACACTAAATGTGACTCAGCAGCCACAGAGATCTGGCGGATCACATCCTGGTGGATGGGCTAAAGGTGACACGGAGAGCTGCAGGTGAAGTAAACAAACAGCCCGGTTCAGGCTGCGGTTCAGCGTGATTTAAGAACAGCTGAGAGGCGTGACGAGCAGTTTAACCTCCTCGTCAGTCAGGATTTTAAGAGCTCTATACCGGAACACAGCCTCAGCATTCAGTGTGACTCTACTAGCCTTTATTGCTTCAACAGAAGTTGTAGTTCACTCAGTTATTTTGTAATATCAACTAACATGCACATTATTACTTTATAGGAATGGATTTGTTCTCGTAATTCATAAAAGTGAAAATGCCCAGAAGTTTACCAAAGGCTAATTTTAGCTAGATTTCATGATGTCATCCTTAGCTATGGAACAGAAACGAAACAGGCGTGTGTGTGTGTGTGTGTGTGTGTGTGTGTGTGTGTGTGTGTGTGTGTGTGCTTTGGTGTGTGTGTGTGTGTGTGTGTGTGTGTGTGTGTGTGTGTGTGTGTGTGTTCCAGGATTTCAGTTTAGGAGTATGACTCAGCATATTCCCGATCCTAATTATGTCATAGTGATAACATCAGGGTTATTTTGGCTTGGAGACAAAGCATTGTTATGTTATTATTATTATACATTATACTGAAGTGCCTTTGTTACAAACAGGGGCCAAGTAGTTTTAAAGGTGTGGGTATTTACTGGGCCGGAAGGGTCGACTGGTCTGATAACAACACTATCAAGTTGCATTATGGGCAACGTAGGATCAAGCTCATGAAGAGCTTAATTCTCAGGACAGAGTTAATTTCGGGGTATTCTAGATTTTGCCAATTCAATTTTTCTAAGAGTTTTGAACTGTTTGGAAGTGTATCACTAAATCCTTGTAATGTCCCTTTAAACCCCTGATTTTCAGTGTTTCTATTTCCAGATTTCTATTGCCCGGTGCAGTAAGTCGAGTTATAAGACACATTAAAACGGTAGGCGCATATCCTTGGATTTAGTCTGCATCCCTTCTAGTATCTATTAAGACTAAGACTTTTGAATTATTGCATGATACGTGTTGATTATATTGAAATATATATATATAATTTGAAACTAAAGGTCAAATATGCTCATTCAACTTCTGTTATGGTTTGTCTGCTTTTGAAGCATACTTCTATATATCTCGATATCTGAAGCTTCTCTACTGCTTTGGGCATTAAGTTTAAATAAAAACAAAAACTAAAAGTAGTGACTGGATTTAGATTTGGTCAAAGGAATAATCATGAGCTGCTAATATAACTCTATCAGCATGTCCCTTTCCTTTCCTCCCTCCTTTAAAGCCCAAACACTTCCCTCCAGGCTGTGGAATGTTTGCTTGAGTTCACACTTATTTAATTCATTCAGTTAAATTATTAACTAATAATTGAAGCTCATTCAAATCCCCCCTTTTTTAACAAATGTGAAGAAATCCACTGATTTGGCCAAAAAAGAAAAAAAAAACAAAAACCAGTAAACAATATTGGGCAAAATAATGGTAATTACTTTTTGCCATTATTGAACAACACTAGTGGGCATCAGTCAGACTCTTCTTCCCTCAGCTTTGTAAAACCAAACACATTACAGCGTTAAACAACCACATCTGATTGATGAATCATTAGCCAGTGACCATACTGTTTTATTCTCCTATTTTGACTTTGCTTGTAATTTACAACATGAACAATGTGTAATATTTGGTCTTGAAATGTGCAGCTGACATCATAAACTCATCAGGAGAGTGTTTAACGAGGTCACAGATCAAGACACCTGAAGATAGTTTTACCACAGAGTTCTATACAACAGGACAGCTTTTTGCAACTACAGAAGTCGCCCCCTGCTGGCTTCACACAGAATACGTGTTCAAAACTCATGCCATGTCCATCTTCTATATACAATTTATGGTTCCACACAAGTCAACTGACTACATCAAGACTACTCTATGTCAAAATCCTAGTATAAGTAAATAACATTGCATGCAACTCCCGTCTTCTGTCCAATCAGGTACAGTGGTAACCTGCTCTGTTACACAACAGGTGTAGTTATTGCATGTTTCAGAGCCACTGTACTAACAGCAATGCTGAAACTGCTTCTCATCCTCTGACCCTTGCTGAAGCGTGGAGGACTCACACACAGATTTTCCTCAACAGTTTAATCCTGCAGAGCAGACTGGCAGCTCGGCAGCCTGCCTGTACATGCCTGCTGTGTGCTGCTGTCACCACGCCTTCAGCCCCAAACAGCACAATTACCCTGTACTCAGTGACAGAGTTCAAGGTAGGCAGTGCTGTTTGGCAGGGCTTTAATTTAACTTACTCTGATGAATCTGTCAGCAATATCAGTCAGGCCGTCTGCAGCACCAGCCTGACGTAAACACAGAAGGCTACTATAACTCTCCCTACTATGAGGAAATAAAAATACAAATCGTCAAGTGAGTAACCACAGTTTGAGAATACTGTAGTTATTAGTTACTACATAGCTCTCTGTCAGCTCGACTTCATATCAACAGAGCCTCGATTCTATGGAAGAGGGGGGGAAATGAAACAGTCCCCCTGAATGATGAGCACTGCTTGTAAATTTGCTAAAGGTGAGTGGAATGAATGGCAGTAGAAAATGGAGCGGAGCCTGCAGAGGAATGCAGAAACCCACCTATCCACCTCCCACAGGCTGCCTTCAGAGCAGGCACACACACGCGACCCAACCGACCGGCCCCCAGAAGAAGAGGTGGCACGGTGCGCTTCGGCTACAGCGTCGGGCTGTGTGTTACACCTTTTGAAAACAAATGCATGATACTGATGTTTTGCTTTTAGTGACCTCACTGAACTTCTTATCTTTAGTCACGCACCCATACCATTAGTGTTTGTTTGCAAAATTGAAGTTGCTATTTTATTTCACTCATTTAAAAAGGTTTAAAAGGGAGTACTTTAGTTCAAATAAAAACCTGCTGTTTCTCTACAAGGTAAAGACAGGGGACTTTTATTTGTATCTATATATGTATTTATTTATCTACTTCATGCCTGGTCTGGTTTCTCAGAGTAGGAGGAATTGTTCAGTTTTGCAAAAGAGAAAAAACATAATTCAAAAACTCCCTCCTAATTTGACTTTTTGCTGCTGATAAGAGCAGCACACAGGAGCCTCACATTGAGTTTGCCCACTTTTCTCTTGGGCTTTATGTTAACTTTTTTTAAACCAGTCAGTTAATTACGTTATGTAGACAAAAATCTTTAACTTTTTTGCGCAATGCAATTTATCGTCCAATCACTCCAAAACAAACAGCTGACCAAACTTTGGCTTTTTTTTTGGGGGGGGGGGGGGGGGGGGGGGTAGCCATATTAGTAAGTTATTAAGTCTGAAAGAGAGAAAGTGAGAGAGAGACAGTGTGTGCCTGATGGTTAACCATTAACCTGTGCGCCCACTGAGCCGGGGTGGGGGGTTAGACGAAGATGATGTGTAGATGAGGAGGAAAACAGGAGCACAGGTGAAGTACAAGAGCGGAAATTTGTGGATTCTGGTTTAGAAATGTGAACGTCCAACTTACAGCCAGTTACTCGCGTTGGCCGAGAGAAGCGCGCAGCAGAGCATCAGGACGCACCGCAAAACATATTCCTCGGTCATCTCGAGAGGGAAGGAGGGGGGTCAGTGAGAGCCGAAATAATCCCGAGGTGGACAAGGGGGTCGTGCACAGCCTAGGCTGTTAATCCATCATCCCGCATCCAATGGGTCCTGCACCGGGGAAGACGCGCAGCTTCACGGTCCGTCTGCCCGGTTCTCCCGTCCCTCCTTCTGTCACTGCGCGCTCAGAAGGGACGGGGAGAGGGGCTCCAAAGGGATGCTTAAAAAAAGATCTAGTGCAGCTTTGGCTGAATCGACCCTTCTTCGGAATCAACTTGTTTGCTTTGCTTCTCTGCGCGTGGAGGAGCAGTCAAGTTTAAAAGCCAAGATGAAGCAGCTCTCCGCCGGTTCTTCTTCCTCCCGCTGCTCTTCTTCACTTGAAGCTTTATCACCCGCTGCCGGCTGCCGCTCTCAGACAAGCGGGGCTCTCCTGTCAGCGTGCTGGGGAATCTCCGACCTTAGCCCGAGACATGCGCGCACACACACGTACACACACACGCGCGCGCGCATACACGCGGGTCCTCCTCACACACTGCCGTCTCCTTGAGCGTCTGGCAGAAGAGAGAGCGTGTGCACTGACTTTAGCTGAGGGGCGGCGCGAGGTTATAGAGGTACGGCAGAGAGATGGGAGTTTTTTTGCGGATGAAGGAGGCGGGTTTAATGCGCTGCTAAGGTACTATGGTGTGTGTGTGTTTTAGAGGTCTCCTGGGAGGATGCAATAGCACAGCCATTCACTAATGCCCTCCCCAGCCACCCTCCACTCCTGTCCAACACACACACACACACACACACACACACACACACACACACACACACACACACA
>NW_024582458.1:479419-502170 GCF_018398535.1 Haplochromis burtoni
ACACACACACACACACCTCAAACCGCACGCACTTCTTGGCAGCGCCCCGCTCTCCCTGTCACACACTCAACCAAATATTCTGCGGTCAACAGTCTATTTAAAGCTTGGCTGCAAAATGTCTGCATTTGAAACCAGAAAATCCCAATAATATGACAAATGTCAGCTCCACGCTACTGATTGATGAAAAAGTTGTAGGAGGATAATAAGGTGAGGCAGCCATTCTGGGCTCGCGCAGGACTATTGAGGACTCCACATGACTCACCTGATCCTGGCGCAGAAGAAGAGGAAGTGGAAGACTTTTTGTTATGTAAATAATATTAAAATATCACCTTACAAACAAATCGGCCTTATTTATTGTGCACGATTCAGAACCATCACTTCAATTGACCGCTGAGCTTGATTTTTAAATGCGGTGAAAATCCCCGAAACTCCATATATGCCAAACACGTCTGAGTGAGTTATGGCGGAAATGTGCATAAAAAGATACACAAACATGTAGAATATTTCTGGTTAAGACGCTGCAGCCATAAGAAACATGGCAGTGGGTTAGTTCGGAACATTTATTCATATGGATGAAGTGATAAAACAGAGTTTGTTATGATATTGAGGGGAACTCTGAGGGGATAAGCAAATGCAGTTACCAGGATAGCCCATATTAATAAATACTGTAAACAAAAACATCAAGAAGTTTGTTTCTTTTTAAATAACTGCTTAAATAAAGAGAATAAATATATGTATAATTACACCTGGAAAATATACTATATTTAAATTTATTTCATTTATATGTATGCGTTAGTATGTATCCAGTAAATGTGCTGCATAAAACACATCATAAATGATATGTCTTGATTGACAGCCTCATGGGAGGAAATCCAGACAGTAAAAGGGATATGCAGTGAAAGTAAGGGCTCGGTAAAGGAACGATGCATACATATAATACGGTAAACTCCTTTACATATATTATATAAGATGCAGGTAATATGATAGAGGTATAAAAAATATTGGACGTAGAAAAAAAGTAAGAATTAAGAGAAAGCACAATACATCACTTTAATTTGACTGTAATAGGGCTATAACTCATATGTAATACAAAGAAGAAAACCTAACATATTTATTAACATATAAAAATATAAGGACATAAAAGTAAAGATAAAAAAGTATGCGCTAGGTGAAAGAACAATGAATAATTTTACTGTACATATAATAAGGATGTCTTTACATATAATGTATGAAAACTTTTACATATAATAAATATATTTGGAACATAAGAAACAAAATAACAATATAGATAACTTTGCCTTATATATGTTTGTTTATATATAATTCAATAATAAGCATATTTAAGGGTTTAATAATGATATCGTCCTCAGGAGTAGCTCTTCATTCTGTGGACACCCATTACATAAATGATAAAAGACAACATTGTGAAAAATTACAAATGTCAGTATTTTTATGTGCATTTATTCTATGTTCATATACAGCTGAGTAAGGCAGATTGAGGATTTGAAAGTAAAATATTACTGGACATAAATACAGTGCCATGTAGTGTGGTATGAGAAGATATTAGATACATTATTACCATTACTAAGTTATGGTATATACAGGCTAATCTGATGTGTGAGAGCAATGCAATACAAATGATAAAAGGAAAGTTGTGCAACCTAAAAAAATCATTTAATATGGTCACATGAATTACCCAGTTTTATAGGCTTTGGGTCTTTCTGTTTATCAGTGTCAGGAAAAATGACCAGGGATGTAATGTACACAGAATTTGTGGTTTGGTTTGAAATAATTATGTTCAGTTTCAGTCATATTTCTTAATGCAACAGTTCAGGCACTCAAATGCTGCATGCTGCCAAAACGAGTATCTACTCTAAGCCTTTTACTCTCAAGTATAAAATGAGCAGAATAAATTACAGACATTGAGACAAGTGCAATAAATTTATAATGAACTTAAATATACCATTAAAGCCAGCAGTTCCATTTTAGCTGTAAAAACACAAACTAACTCTGCGTTTCTTTCTTTTTGTCATCACTGAGGAAATAGCCACCTTGGATGAAACTGTACTTGCGAGCAGACACGCTGCAGAGGGTGGCTGCAAAGAAAGGCTGATTCTGTGTGTGACTCTGTGTTTAGTGTGAGCTAACACATTCTACCTGATTTTACTAAACAAGTATTTAGGCTTGTGCCCAGGTTTCAAGGTTGACCCTCAACGTCCAAAATATTGAAAGGACACTGTCAGTGTACAAACATGAGTAAGTCGCTTTAACAGTAAATGAAATTTAATACTCAGCCAAACAATTTGGGTCAAATATAGACTACCACAGCATTCCTGATAAAGACCTAGCCTTAGTTTTCATTACCTTTCCTAGACCTCGTTGGTGGATAGACAGGCGGTTGGTTTGCTTTTTTTCATTACTCCCACCCAAGGTGTGAAATGACACATGAATAAAAAGGCTTTTGTAATAACAAAACCAGTGACTAAGTTAAAGCAGCGCGCTGTTCAGATGGCTGCAGATTAAGGTGGTAACCTTCTGGACAACAACATAATAAAGCCTATCCATATATACTTACATAAAAAATTAAATTATCACTGTCAACAAAATTACAAATTTATTCAAATAACAGTACAATATAACTCTTTGTGACAAACAACAACAAAAGTACAGAAACATTAAATGTTACAAAGTGACTTTCTACATCTATTAAAATGGGTTTGAATATTCATCATGTTAAATAATGAAACAGCATTTTCTAGGCTTAAGGTATATATATAAAAAGACAGGAACTGTGTATGTAATTAGGGTAATGCGGATGTACGTGAACATATGAGCCGGTCTCAGTCACACACAGATGTGGACACACTCGGAGAAAAAAAAAAGACAGCAAACTTCAGCAGTAGCCTCTCGCCTCACCGCTTGTGTGTGTGTATGTGTGTGTGTGTGTATGTTTGTGTGTGTGGTGGGGGGTTGAGGTTTGGGTTATGTGTGTTTTGTCTCATCTCATTTCACTTACTGGGTTTTAAGGAGCTAAGAATACACCCTGCTGGGACAAGACGCTGCAGCTGGGCCACCAGCTGTGTGCAGTGTGGTTGCTGGTTGCCACATACGCACACACTTAATTATACACGCATACTGTAGCGCTGATCGAGACAGGTCATCTGGCTGATTTTGATACTTATAGATAAGATAAGTGTGTATCGAGATTTTGCGCCAGCAGCCAAGCTGAATGAATTCAACTGTGCAAAAGACTTAAACACAAGACCAAAATGTAGCATCAACTAAACCCTGAAAACAGTCACCGACAAGGTTCTCTGATGTTCTCTCATCATGTGAGCACAGAGTCTGAAGGTTGTTCAGAAAAAATACCCACAGAGTTGAGGCTTTGGACGGTGGAGCAAGGCTGGTGTGGGAACCTGATGACCTACATTTTGGTCCTGATGGTTCCTTCCAAACCCTCGTCTTCCCACTCAACCATCCACTGCTTCTCACTGAGACACATGGCACCTGCAGCAACCTCAGGAGAGAGTGAATGTGAGAGTTGCTGTTGGGAAAGCTCCAGCATGCATTTCAGCAGAATGGAAATGGTGTGGGTGACCCACCAAACCACATCTAGGTCGTTCTCCAGGAGGTCACCTGTACCAGCTCTGCTGCTGACTGGCCAACAGAGGGAGGAAGTGAGTAAAGGAACTTGGCGATGATGAATAGGAAATCAGAAATTCATAAGTTCTTACATAATATATGAATTTTAAATGCAGCTCATTAACATATTATAATTAATTTTAATTATCAAAGTTAAATCATTTATAGCTGAGGCCAAAAAAAATATCTCGTGGGGAGAAGAATAAAGTATGAATAAAACGTTTTTTTTCCTTCCTTTTGCTTCTTTGGGTTGGGTCAAGTCAAATCAAGCATTTCTTTTTTATAAGACCATTTCTTATTATTACCATATGCTTAACAGGGAAGATAGATGAATAAACTGCTGTAGAGTAAAAGTACAAAGAAGAATAAAATGACAATATTCAAAGCAAAACAGCATAACATTTGAATGAGTTGACCACAGAGTAACTGATTTATAACTTATCAAAGCTCATTTATTTATGCTATCATAAATACAGGGTGATTCAAGGTGGTCCGGGAGTGGGTGATCAGGGAGGGGAGGCCATCTGCTGCGGCTGGTTGGGAGTGATGGGAGGAAGACGGGACGAAGACACACTGTGGAAGAGAGTCAGAGATTAATAATACACATTGGGTGTGTATGAAGACTTAGTGGGTGAAGAAGAAACACCCCAGCAGCCTGGGCTTATTGCGACGTAACTAAGAGAGGATTCAGGGTCGCCTGATCCAGCCCCAACCTTATCAAAAAGGAAAGTTTTAAGCCGAGTCGTAGAAATAGAGAGGACTAGTATGAAATGGTACTATGAGGGCTTTAAGATGGAACCTGATTGTTCAACACCTTGTATGCGATGAGAAGGATTTTCAATTCGATTCTGGATTTAACAGGGAGCCAATGAATAGAGGCAAGTATGAGTGAAATGTGCTCTTTCTTTCAGTTCCTGTCAGCACTCTAGTTGTAGCAATTTGGATAAAATGAAGGCTTTTTAGCGAGTTTTAGGACATACTGATATTAATGAATTACAGTAGTCCAGCCATATTTCTAAGGTTTTGGGGTCTGAGTACATTAAGTTTAGCTTTATCTGAGTTTAGAAGCAGGAAATCAGAGGTCATCCAGGTCTTTGGGTCTCAAAGACATTCCTGCAGTTAAATAATTGTGTGTGCCATCTGGCTTCATGGATAGATAAAGTTGGATATCATCTGCATAGCAGTGATAATGTATGCTATGCTCTTTAATGAAACTACCTAAGAGAAGCATGTATAATGTAAACAGAACTGCACCCTGGCGAACTAAGTTTACATTTACATGAACGACTGCAGTGCAAACCTTTATTAGCTGCAGTATGTTCTAATCGAGTCACTGGGTAACAACTTGTGACTAACTTGTTCATATAAAAAAACATCAACTTCTGTGACCAAAATTGTGTTTGATAGAACATCACTGGTCTCACTCGCAATTTTCAGATGAAGAGTCCAGAGCAACCTGTCCCAGAGGTGACGTGTCAAGAGTGCGAAGAGCAGGCCCGCCACAGTGCTTGTTGTGTTTTTAGGCATTCACAGGGTTTGTGCACCCTTTCAAACCCTGTGCAAACTTTCCTTCCAAGAAAAATATCACAGTAGAGAGGAAACCTCCATGGGCTATCTGCTGGAAGTTAACTGAATTATTGTGCAATGGTAAATGGACTGATTCTTACAGTATATAGTGCTTTTCTACTCTCTTAGAGTACTCTATACAGCATGCCACATTCACTTCCTTCTAAACATGCAGTGCTTCCTAAATACTTTCATACACATTCATACTGATGGATGCATCGGAGAGCAACTTGGCATGCAGACTGGAGGAGCCAGGGATCGAACTACTAACCTTCCGATCAGTGACCTGCACTACCTCCTGAGCTACAGCCACCCCCATACTGTGTGTCAGTATGTACACAGAAACCCAGGATATTGATTTGTGCGTGTGGACCTATCACCAGAATTGCCTCCGTGTCTTTTCAGCTATTTCTTAAGGATCCTTGAAGGATCTCACCAGTTTTATTCTGGAGCAGATCTAATGTGCCTCATCAAGGCACAAGCAGAACGCAAGCTAATAGCATTTCTTTCCAAGTGATGTAAAATTATCACAGTAGGTGGACAATAAGAATCTAAAATATGAATATAATATCTGCTGTTCTCAGAGCTTTTAAATCACACCTCAAATTGCTCAGGTACTGTTACAGTTAGCAGCAATCACAGGAACCAGAAGCTGTTGATTATGAATATGCATGCTCATTTGATTTTAAATATGATTGATGTTTTAACTCCTCAATTGACAAGATCAACTTTTAATGTTTTTAAAAAATATATATTTTATAATATGTAAATGTTACGTGGCCATCATTGGACATGTTGAAGTTTTGACAAAGTGAGATGAATTCCTGCGGTGTCCTGAAGATTCCTCTGCTGCACACAATCAGGACCAAATCTAATTTGTGCAAAACACACAAGCATGCAAGCACTCGTGCCAACACTCAGCACTTTCAATCATCGCTTCCTCTCCAGCGCTCTGTGCGCGTATGTGTTGTGTGTAACTCCTGCTCAGTTTGCTGAAGTCACATCACTGCAGGCATGTGCCACTGCTGAGGGAGACACAAGCTCACCACCGGTCAAAGAAACTATTATCTCCCACGGAGCTCCAGACATCTGGGCTCGCGGCACGCAGCGGCGTGTGGAGAGCCCAGACAAACACACGCACACACACAGACACACACATCTGTGCATGAATGTGTGTGACAGCGAAAGAGAGAAATGGATCGGCATGGATACATGAAGCAAAGTGAAACAGGGTCATGAGAGAAAAGGTCTGAGTTACCCTAACGACCTCCCTGATCTCCATGGCAATGGGCGCTGGCACACATGTCTGGTACAAAGGCATTCTGGGAAAGCACAGGTTTTATATTGCCCCCCTGTTTTTTACACTCCTGTGCTGTCACCCCGGTAACACTAATGCTGCTCAGCTCTCTAACATTTGCTCTCAGGCGACACACACACACACACACACACACACACACACACACACACACACACACACACACACACACACACACACAAAACACACACACACACACAGAGTTTTACACAAATGAACTGTTGCACACACACATACACTCATCATACATCTCAGTAGCAAACACACACTGGGTCCATCCTCCAATGTTCTGTTTTCCTAAATATGTCAGTCAGCAGCTCTTATGGTTAGACATGGTAAATGGACTCATTCTTATATAGTGCATTTATACTCTACTTGAGTGCTCAGAGCACTTTATACAACATGTCCCATTCAACCAAGCATTATTTCCCTATAGCACTTCACACTCTGATGAACACAGCTTGAGGTTTGGTATCTTACGGAGCAGCCGTGGATCGAACCATCAACCTTCACCCCTAAATGTTTGGCATGCTGACAATATAACTCCAGAATTGTAATCGCATGCTATTAGGATATGTAAAGAAACATGCTTTCCAAATGCTGTACCATTAGGTAACAGAAATAACGATCATAATAATAATCATTTTAACTTACAAGCATCAAAAAGCAAAGGGTTAGGATATGTGGGCTAAGCATAGGGTTAGTTATACCGATGATAACCTTACCGGGCTGACGTTTTGTTCACAAACCAGGTAAATTTTAGATAAACAATAGTGGCCTCTTATTTCTGGACATACAGTTTAAGCTAATGCGTATTATACGCAGTGCCTACCTAGCTTTCAACCCTAGAATAGAAAGAGTCCAGACAGTAAGAGTCTGGATCATAGGATATACCAAAAACAAAAGTGTTAGATCAAACCAAATATCATTTACTAAGTGGTTCAGGACATACACACACAGGGATAACAGCCCTAATGTGAACTATAACAGAAGTCAAGTTTCCATCCAAATGTTTAACCAATTTTAAGCAAATTTCCAGAAATTCTGCAAAGGAGAAAGCCAAATCATGTGTTTCCATCGACTACTGTTACACAAATATAAGCAGTTTGGCACAAACAAGGCTAATTCTCCATTCCGCATTGCCAATAAACCACTGCAGAAGAAGGGACTGAAATAGGATGATAATTTATCATCTCATTTATAATTTCAAAGCATACCACTCAAACCACAAAAAAAGGGAAACGATGGTGGAAAAATGGCATTTGCGTTTCATTTGAGGATCGTGTATAAACATCTCAGCCTAGTATAAACAGAGTGTTTTCCACCAGCCTCGTCATAGACTATCAAAGGCGGTGACAGCTGTAGTCTGTGTTTAGAGAGACATAACAATAAAACATGCACAGCAAAAGCGAGATCATAATGTAGATATTAAGATGAAAATATGCCTGAGAATATTATATGAATAATACATGCAAAATTAAAATCAAATTGAAATTACAATATTGATACCCAAACAGAAACTGGGTTATGTTTTCAGTTGTTTATTCATCTTTGGGCCCGAAAAGAGAACAAATCTGCTTTTGCTTATGATTCCTGGCATGCTTTCAAAAGCTTTATAACTGTGATATCCTCATGCTGATTATGTCTCCACCTATGTATCTATATAAAACTGTGAACTGCCCTTCTTACAGAAAGCAGAGGACCTGCGGTGGATTTGTCGCACAACTGTTTTCAAAAGCAAATGAAGTCTGATCGACACCCATCCAGATGTGTAATTTATATATGCATCTGCAACTAGGGATGGGTATTTTCACGATTCCGATTCCATTTTTGATTCTGTTTAACGATTCGATTCTTTATCGATTCTCTTATCGATTCTTTTTTTTTAAAAAAAGAAGAACACTAAGGTCAATTAGCTTAGAACTTTGTTTTATATCTTCTCTTTGAACAAGATAGAAATTTAGGAGTAACATGGCCTTACAAACCCAACAGTGAGATCTTAAGAGATCCACAGCCTACGGCTCTTCAATGTGGTGTCACAGGGTCCCCAGGAAAAAAAATTGTAAATGTAAAATAATAAAATAAATATTCTTCTGTAGCAATAACAAAGTATAACATAAATTATTCTTTAGCAACTACACAAGAATATCCAGTAATGTCCCTGCCTACAATTAAACACATTCACTTACCGAAAATCGGGGCATCTGCTGTGGCAAATGGGTGCAAGCCTTTTACCACAAACTTAGTCACTGCTCGGTGACATTCGTCTATCCTGGCCTGAAAGGAGACGCTACCGGTAGACTGCAGCGAGAACTGCCAGCATCTGAGCCAGACTCTGTCTCTCTCATCATGGTCACTAAATGCACAGTAATGGCAGGTTTTGTAATAAGGCAGATCGCGCTAACATAATATGCACTGTTAGTTGATTATTTACCTGCCGCATTAACGGGAGAGGACGTGCAAACGTTACCGCTGCTGCTGGGTTGAGATTCACGAGTCCGGAGCGGAATTAAAAACACGACATTCATTTAAGGTCATCGCGTGTTTTGTGAGCAAATGCTTTTGCATATTCGAGTGTTTCCTCCCTTAAATGAAATATCTACTTTGCAAGTATTGCAAGTTGCCCTGTTGTCATCCGTTCTCGTAAAGTATAATCAAACTTTTGAGCGTTTGAGCCGCTTAGGCCGTGTTTCCTGCCAGGTAAATGACGCTCCGCAACGTGGTGACGTCATTCGGGGCGACTGGAATCGATAAGGGAATCGTTTGCAAAAATGGCAAACAATTCCAAGGAATTGAAACAGTCAGAACCGGTTCTCAACAAGAACCGGTTTTCGATACCCATCCCTATCTGCAACCAAAGGAAATTATGTTTACACCTAATTAAAACACAACTTAATCCTACCCACCAGTATGAGTCATCAGTGTAAACCAGGCATATGCAATATGTTTTTTACAAAAGCCATTAGACAAAGTAAATGAAGGGCCATGCATGGAACAACAGAAGAATGCTCAACTTTGTAATACATAACATACACAATAAGCCTTGTATGGATTTATTTACTTTCAGATTTACCATTGGAGGACATGAATCACTGAATAAATAAAAATTATTTATAAGACATATTTATCATTTTGATCATATAAGACTACGACAAACGTATAAATGCCTGTGAAACAGAATTCATAGGTGGAACGCTCTCCTTTAGAATGAAGCAATAGCAATAGGTTCACTGCAGTTTGACTCAAGATGAATTAAATTATGCTGCCTTTCACTGATTTATTGCGGGGTTATTCGTTTTTCCTTGGAGCAGAGTGGTTGGGGGGTTACACTGAGATGCTCTGAGGGACGGCTCTTGCTCCTGGGCCCTTGTTATTATATTATCTATATTAACTGTGTATGAAGTTTCATTGGAACAAGGATATCAGCAGCCCTCAGCCTAAATGTGTTACACTTCTTAATTCATACAAATCTGAGGTTGTTGTATTTGGTCTTAAAAATATCACAACCAAGTGATCTGGTCTGGATGGAATTACCCCGACTTCCAGTTATCCTGTAATGAACTTGGAGTCTGCATATTAACAAATATTTAGGGCTCCTTTTTTCATTTGTGCAAAATCTCTAAATTTAGAAAAATCTGGTCTTAGTTCTTGAAAATGTTACTTTGTGAGTGGACCATTGTAATTCATTAGTATCAGACTGAGTAAAAAAACCTTCATTTGATCCAAAACACTGCAGCCAGAGTACTGACAGGGACTAGACAGCGAGATCATATTTCTCCCATATCAGCTTTTCTTCACTGGCTTCCAGTTAAATCCATCTCCTCACATTCAGACCTAAATAGTCAGGCCCCATAAATATTAAAACCTCAGTCTTCATGCTGATGCCAAGTGCTTACTTTTAGGAAATCATCAGTTCATCTTTTAGGGTCTTTACCTTACAATATAAAGCACCCTGAAGCAAGTGTTGTGAAATAGTTCTTTATGAATAGTGAACTATATTGAACTGAATACGATAAGGTATGAAACAAAATATCAAGAGTTGGAAATCTGTCCCTGTGGTAGCAGAGATGAGTGTTAGATGAAGTGTTCAGCTGCATGTTCAATAAATGGTTCAGAGGGTGGTAACCTCTGCCAGAGTCATTTGGATGACCTCTGCAGCAGCTGATGGAGGAACACAAACAGTGTGTGCATTCAAACTGGTTTCAAACAGCAACAACAAATTTCCCCAGCAAGTATTACAGACACATTCCAACAGCTAGAAGCTCAAGGTTCAGGCCACAGAAACGTTTCTTCATAGTAAAAGTCTCCAGTATTACACCCTCAAAATTTCTTTGAACCTCTGCATGAAAGGTCCTGAAGCTAGGAATGATCACACCGTGGTCAGGGGAGTGTAGCAACAGCTTACTGCAGACTGCAAACTACACTCACTGTGATCCCCGTGGTTTTAATCAGTTCATCAAGCTCATCTGTGTTGTCCAAACACCCGATAACTGCTGAAACAGCTCCAGCTCTTAAACCGTGTCATGCAGCTCTTTCAGGATTACAGGCCTCACTCCCAGCAGCCGAACTGTCAGTGCAATCAGATGGGGAAGATTCTCCAATGCCAAGAGTGTAATACACTGAAAAAAACACCACTATACTTGTAAAACGTGACTTTACAAGACTTGCAAAATAACAGTTGGCTATTGCACCTTCACATAATTCACAGTGAGCAAAAACACTCCCGAAACTTTAGCAGGTGGTAAAGTCATTAAAATGATAATAAAATAAAAAAAACAACAACAACAGGAACTGCTGCAAATGCTAGTTGATTTCAAAAAGCAGCAGGAGGTTTATTTGGTAATACAGCAGTTTATAAACTGGTGGAATTATGGGACAAAAAAAGTTGGCTTCCAAGGTCTGTGTGCAGCAAACGGGCTATAAAAATACCTTTCCTGACATTACTGTCAAAAGAAGTTCTATTATGAATACAGATGTGTCCTCAAAGTTTCACTTGGCCAGAAGAATGACGTTTCCAGATCTCACAGTAGCTGTAGCCACCTATAACACTCAGAACTGTTTATTTCTTTGTGAGATGAAGAAGCTTGGCTGAATTCATGGGGGATCAGTAACGTCCTAAATGACACAGAGCTTGGCTACAGTTCAGTGCAGGCAGGCATGAAATCTAGTCACAAGATCCTTTCTGTCCAGTTGTTCATGACTTTAGGCTGTCCCGATAACTTAGTGTTCTTTATAACTGAGGCAGCATCCATTCATTGTCTCTGTAGGTTGAGAGCTTGAAAAGAAGGCAACTGTACTTCTTTAGGTTTGTGAAGACATTTCACCTCTTATCCAAGATGATTTTTCAGTTCTACAACAACCCAGAGAATCCCAGGTGATAAACCCTCAGTGGGTGGGTGGGGGGTGGGGGCAGTCCATCAATTCAATTCAATTCAATTCAATTCAATTCAATTCAATTCAATTCAATTCAATTCAATTCAATTCAAATATAGTGGCAAATCACAAAAACAGTTGCCTAAAGGCATTTTATATTGTAAGGTAAGGATCCTACAATGATATTGAGAAAACCCACTAAATCAGATGACTCCCTATGAGCAAGTACTTTGACAACAGTGGGAAGGAAAAACTCCCTTTTAACAAGAAGGAACCTCCGGCAAACCCAGGCTCAGGGAGGGGCGGGGCCATCTGCCGCAAATGACTGAGGGCGAGGGGAAGGAGACAGGACAAAGACACACTGTGGAAGAAAGCCAGAGATGAATAATAACTAACGACTAAATGCAGAGTCGTGTATAAACACATATTAAGTGATAAAGGTGAGTGGAAAAATAAACAGCCAGTGCATCATGGGAGGCCCCCAGCAGACTAGACCTATCTGGTTGTTCAGTGATGACGTGACGAATCCTACTTCCGGGCCTAAAGTAGTCTGCGTTTAATATGGCTTTTGTGTTGTTAACATGTTTAATGTTATGTATTTTCTTCTATTTGATTTCAAAAAGCTCCTAAAACAGTCAGTGATCACTGTTGACCTCCCTCGGCTTTTATTACCGCTAATCATTTATTTAAGCTCAGTTTTTAAAACCTTAGGATGTAACTACAGCCCAGCCCATGCAGCAGTATATGAATGACTAACCTCGTATTGTGGATTATCTCAGTTGATCATTTTATTAAAGATGAAAGACTTTAGACAGTTTTTCAACTCTCAGTAATGCCATAGTGATCGTTTGATATATGGACCTGCAGCGGAGTTTATGTCCAGACACGGCTAGTGACACGGTTAGTCAGACTGAACAACCGGATTACAAACTAAGGGAGGATTCAGGGTCACTTGATCCAATGCTAACTATATTCTTTATTAAAAAGGAAATTTTTAAGCCCGAGGGTGTCTGTCTCCCGAATCCAAACTGGGAGCTGATTTTAAATTGTAGATTTAACAAACATCATGGGAGTCATGTGAGGTGTCATGTGAACAAAGGTGTAAAAAAGACGTGGGTTATTCCCAGAGGTGAATCACCTTCACAAACATAAAGACGTCCAGTTGCCTTCTTTTCAAGACCTCCATTTATTCAGTCCACCTGCTCTGTTCATCCACATCAAACATCTCATCTCCTCTACCCTCCTGGCCTCCTCCTGCATTAGCAACAGGTTTCCTTTGTTCACACTGAGGTCATTTGTGCTTCCCAAAAAGAAGTCCTGTCTTGGGCTGATGCAACACTGTGTGCAATTCAGATCACTGCTGTTCAATATTGACTACAGAAATCAGTGTTTCTGGCTCTGTAAACCATTTATTATACTGATTAGAGAGAGATAGGACAATATGTTGACTTACTGTTTCAGTCCCAACTCCCGATGAGCTCAGTAATTACTTCACTTTCACTGCTATAGAGACAAAATGCCTCCACAGTGAATCTGTCAAGTTTGTGTTTAACTGCTATTCTATATGTAGCTGTGATTGTTGTTTTTCCTGTCACACGAATAAATCACATTTAAATGGCCCTGAATTTTCTTGTGCTTCTCGTTCTCTCAGTTTTCTGCATGAGTATCCTATCTAGTCCATAGTTACTGATTAGTCGGGCTTGTTATGTCCTCTGACCCCCACCCCTGGGCCCCAGCCATAACACGGAGGTCAGAGGTCAAATGCCCTTTGGCCTCCCCCTCCCCTCCCTGAGCTTTGTTATCCAACCTCCTCATCGTCCTTCTTGTTTCATCCTCTTTTCTCATTCTACACAGAAGAGAGATTTTCACAGGGTGGATGTTTTTTCTAGTGAAAGAGCTGGAGTGTGAGGTTGACGTATGAGAGGATAATATCCGAGATGTTTTGTGTCTGTGTGTGTGTCTGTAAGTGTGCGTCTGTGTAAGGTGTCACGAGGGCTGTCAGGGGTTAGGCCAGTAAATGAACAGCTGAGAGTGGTGATTTAGTCTGTATGAAAGCAGCCCAACTGTCATAACAAAGCCCCTCTGACAGCAGGCCAACCGGAGACAAAGAGGAGTCACTGGCCCCCAGGAGGCCTCCAAAGACCCCTTTGGACACACAGATACAGACACACACACATACACAGACAATAGGCAGTCAGCAGCGGTGTCCCATAGTCCTTCCATGGGTCCAGGGGCCAGACTAAGCTTGGTTAAAGGGACCTGGCATCAATTACAAAGCCCAGCAGGCGTCAAAAGATCAGTCAGTGGGTCACCCAAGTGCCCTGTCACTGGGATCTTCAGCCAAGCTCTGGATGATGCTTCATCAGCAAGTATCTTAACCACAAAAACACATTCCATCTGATAGAGACATGTGGTAATGTGAAGGGGGGGAAATCAATGCCTCAGAAGTAATCAAGTTTGCTATTCCTTCACCCACATCACCCACAATGCATCGCAACCCCCAATAATAAAGCTAGAGATTGTGGCGTGCTATGCCAGTTGCACCTAAGATAGCCTTGAGCAGAGCGGCGATGAGGCTACAGATGTCTGGTAGGCTTACTTCTTTCTCCTTCTGCCATTGCTGGAGAACATTTATTGGATTTTGCTAAATTTCTTCGGAAGCCACAAAAGCCTTTGCAACTCTTTCCACATGTATTCAATGGAAACGGACTTTTAATGGTTATAACTAACACTTTCAATGGATGGAGGCAAACATGGCATGATCTCACCTTAGATTCAAGACTGGTAACGTCTTAATACAGAAGAGCTATCCCTTCAGAAACATTCATTTTGCTTTTCAGTTCCACACAGAATATTTTGACATTTTATGATCTGTGGTCATCGCATTATTTTGAGATTTTGAGTATCTTCCTGTATGTATGGCCTTCTAACCTTGTGTCAAACTTAAAGCCAGTTCAGTTGTAGATGCAATGATTGGTGGAAAGTAGATTTCACCACCTCATTGTTTTCAACCATAGTCCAGCCATACATTTTCTTCATTACCTAAACCCTCGGCGCTACAGATACTACTGTAGTGGCTACTGTCACGTCAGATGTTAAGGTCAAGTGGTTAGAAGTCACATGACTGCAAAACCTGAACTGAGCATCCAGGTTTAGATTTATGCTCCATAATTTTTTTTCTCATTCATTCAATTCGCGGGGGACAGGAGCTTATGCCAGCTGCTACAGACAATAAAGCAGTTGTTATTCACCTAACAACACCCTGGACAGGCCACCAGTCTGTTGCAGGACTACACTCTCATTCACACTCACGGGCAATTCAGAATTGCCAGTTAATCTAAGCACTTAGAGAGAACACGCAAAACTCCACAACGAAATACCTCAACTAGATATTTGATCCCACGACCTTCTTCCTTTGAAGCAGTGGTAGTAATTAGTGTGCCACCGAGTCCATGCAGGGTGAAGCAGCTTAAGAAAAAATACTACTCTTAAATATATATTAAACACAACTTCAAAGGAGCGTTAACAGTAACACTTCATAACAACATACTGAATTTGTTGACATGTTTGTCGTATCATGTCTATGTGCTGATATTCCATCAGGATTCCTTGGAGCTTTTCTCCTCTGCACACAAATGTACAAAGATGAATCTATTCACACCACTTATTACCAGGTAGCTTTAACGAAACCTTAAACACTAAGCAGTCCAACAACCACTAGTTCACTCTGACTAAAATACCCAGCCTATATTGCCACAGGCTGATTTTTTTTAATTTGATTAAAGTAGCAGGAAAACCTCAACAAGTAAGAACATTTTATTGTGTTAACCACTAGACCAGTGGAGGCACAAAATACTCTCATCTTATTAATGTGTCAAATTCTTTAGAAAGTAAATCTATGGGCCCGAAGATGGTCACTCTTTTATTTCGAGGTCATGGAGAAAAAATAATAATAACCGGTATGCTGTTATTCATCTTGGAATGAATTATTTGGTTCTTGTCGGTTTTGCCAGTTGGTGTCCTGCAGGCCTGACCAGGCTTAGTTAAAGGACAAGTGTGGCCCCTCCATCCTATTAGGCTCTGATTAATCAGCCTTTTCTTCAGAGTCGAGGAGCGTGATGAGAAGAGGCATTGAGCCTGGTGTAACCCCCTGCCCCCTCCTGTCTTTCCTCCACCAGGCTACCCATCCACCTGCTGTGGCTTTGTCTGTGGCTTTGGAAGAGCTTTGGCTTTCAGCAAAAAGCCAGCAGTGACCACACACTTCAGCACGATGCGCACACACACTCGAGCTGGCATAAAGGGTGGAAAAATTGTCTGCCGCAGAGTACTCCTTTTGTCTGGTTGGAAATGCCACCGGAACAGGGTTTGGGCCATGAAGGGACACTAAACATTCCCCTGAAAGTCATACTGGTGAAATTTTCTAAGTTATGATTGCACACAGGGCGAGGCCAGTTTCACTGCAGGTTTTATAGCCTTCAGAGAAGAATTCTCCCACACCACAGTGGAATGATGTCTCTGCTCAGACATCTGATACAAAAATAATCAAAACGCAGTCTCCATACTTTGGTGGAAGCTGATCAAATTATAATTACACCTTGAAAATGACTTTGTCTCTATGAGAACAAGCACGACGAAGGTCTGGAGGCAATCTTGTCAGAATATGTAATGTAATGAGAACTCTGGCCTTTTTACTGAATGTCTTCTTCCACGTCACCTCTTGGCTTTCCAGTCTTGGCGAGGCAACATTATACTACTCGACTTTAGTAATATCACATCAGCAGGCCTTATTTGATGTAGTGTCTATTGTGTGTGTTGTGAACTTGTAGTCCAAAAGATTTTTGCTTCCATCAAGCTGGAAGCTATAAAGACAAGGTCCCGTATGATCCTCCTCTCAGCAAAGATTTAATGCAGTCAAAAAACGCTGAGCCAGCAAAGAGGGACATTGTGAACGTGGTGTTCCACAACATTTAGTTTCTGTCCTAAAAGGCCTCTTTAGACCCAATTCCTTTCTGCTAATCTAATGGGGATTTGATTTACTTTAGGAATAAGTCTCTTGATCATTTTTCCCTAAAGACCCAAAGCTAGTATTACTGGATCAAACTTAGTAACATTGCTGCATCACTGCAGCACTGGCTGAACAAGTCTGAGTGATTGTAGTCATAATGATGCATAAACATGCATTGAGATCATTGTGTACCCCTCAGTCACAACAGCTTTGTAAATGACAGATCTCTACAAACAGAACATGCAAAATCTGTAGCCAAAAAACAAGATTATTGGTACCCCCAAGCTTTCTGTTTCCTTTTGTAGTTTGACTAATGTTAACCAAGGCTGAGTGGGATCTGGCTGCTTGTCTCTTCACTGACATCTTTCATTGGCTTTTTCAAATATATTAGAATTCACTGTCGGTTTCATTGAAAACAACATCCAGCTCTCATTATATGTATTTGTTGCACACTTGAATTAAAATCAGTTAAGTTATAATCAGTTATAAGTCTGCCTTTACTGTATGACCTACCCATTTGCAAATATACAGACATATTTTGTACACAGTCTCCAGACTTTTGCTAGGCTCGCTGTGTTAAAGTGACTGGCCTGGTATGTTTTGAACTCAAAACAACAAATACTTCATACAGTAGTATAAATGATATCAAAATAAAGAAAAGCTACTGTGATTACCAGTCTTATATCACTGTGATTACAGTTAGCTAAAAAAAAGCCATGAGGTCGCCACATGGACTGGTGAATTAGCTTTAGCTGCTAACAGTTAGCTCCATGGCTAATTTACCCTATACACACTATCAATAAATAGACAAAAACATAAATAATGGGAATTAATAGCCAACTTTCCCAACTTAACCTTACACCAAGGTTAAATTCTGACTATTTTGTACCTGCTTACCTGCAAATATGCAGACATAGTATGTAGTATTATAATGAAATAAAAGATTACGGGGGTGGCTTCTTTCCATCCATTCCTTCCTTAGAGGCTTCAGTGAACCACCAGGCAGTGTTGCCAACTCCACAGTAAGGAAAATTGCTATTGGCTGTCCTAAAAGTCGCTAGAAGTCGCTAAATGACCTCATCGCCTAGTTTGCATAATTGGTCTTGCTAATGTAATTGTAACCTACGTTGTTGGAGAGAGAAATAACATTGTGGAAGAGACATAAAGTGAGTAAAAAACGTCCTAAATGCATTTAGAATTTATTTAGAACTACAAATTTAATTTCTTTTAGCAATTATTGTTTTTTAATGTCACAATTCCAACCCTGCTCCTTTATCCAGGCTTGGACCGGCAAAAGTGACCCGAAATTGGCACTCTCTTACTTTGAGTGTGTGTGTTTTTATAAGTAGTTTTAAATCTTGTGATCCACAAAACAGCATCACAGTAAAAGAAGAACTGACTGTGTTACAGTCAGTGCGGGAGCAGCGGTTTCGCTCATGCATGGTTCATTTGCAGTTTGGAAGGATAGGTGTGAACATCTCCTGCCCTGCAGCTGGGGGAGGACTATCCTACGCCCGTGAGCGCTTTGGCACGGGTGAAGTGCACCGTGCCAAAGCACCACTGCTTGTTGAGAGTAAGAGCGATACGTGCTTTCACATCAAAAAGTTGTCATAAATAAGTCTCCAATAACACCAGAAAAAGTCGCCAGATTTGTCGCTACTCGCTTTTTAGAAAAAAAGTCGCTAAGTCGGCAACACTGCCACCCGGACACTTGACTCTAACAGGCTGTCCTCCATACTGTCTCATTCATAAAGTGCTCTACAAACCTGAGCGCTGCAGCTAAGTGATGTATTCTTCTGTTTCGATGCAGCTAGCCAAACACCAATCAAGCACTTACTGCTTAAGAGATGGAGAATGAAAGTGGACGTATATCCTTGATTTTAAAAAGATTGAGTAATCGATTCTGACACTAGTTAGCTAACATAGATGTAAATTCAACTGAACAACCAACTCAGTGACATCACCTTTTGTACTGGCAGAAGATAGTGCCATGCTCTAAAAACTTTAAACAGTTATTTTTTAAATTCAGCTTCACCAAGACCGTTAAATCTACGATAGTTTTTTAGATCAGACCAAAGAAACTATGGTAGAAGTTTCTTTCAATACTTCTTGCCCACTTTAAGTCCTAAAAAACTGGCTATTGGCTCCAGAAGGTAGTCATGTAACAAGAAAACTTTGCCATCCATCTTCACAAATTTTCTTGCATCTACACCTTTACACTTGCCTCACCCTCATTCAGGTGAATTAGTGTGAATGTCCGCTTGACTAACGGTCGTTCCATTTTTCTACTCAAAGGCGCCACCTCCACCTGTTTTCCAACTACTTCTTCCACTGATTTTAAAAAAGTAGTGTGCATCCATCCACCTATCAGACATTTTAAAACTAGAAAGATGATGACAAGCCTCAGAAGCTTTAACGACATGAAATTTAGAGTACAAAAAAATAAAGAACAAGCTAAAATTAGACTCAAGCAATGATTTAGTCAAGTCAATAAGTGCATGAGTAAAGATGTTTGGTCAATGATGTGATGGTAAAATGAGGCTGATAAGTTTTGATGATTTACCCCTCACCATTACTGATAGGGGTCAACCCACTTTAATTAATGATTAAATGAAGGTGTTTACCACAGTGGGCTGACGCTGTGTGAGGGGCACACATAACACACTCTCTCTCCCTCCCTCTCTCTCACACACAAAGTATTATTCAGTAATGAGTGAAAAAGAGGGAGTGAGAGTCAGAGAGATGGGCCCTCGAGGTGTTGACTACACGGGTGCTGACTTTAGCGTTTGTTGGCGCTCTCTTTCCCCACATTTACTGGCTGTGACTTCCTCTGTTTTTAGTGACAGAAACCACAACTATGCATGTGTTTATTTCTCAGCGTCACTCAGGAGCAAACAGTTTCCTCGCTAGCGGGAAGCAAGTGAGGAAAAACTTGATTTGTATGTGTCCAAAAGGTCTGTCTGTCAGCACCAAAAGTTTCAGTCTCCATGCACAGGTTGACAGGAGTGGCTTTGGCCTCGGCCCAAGTAATAGCGAGTACAGTATGTATGCCAATAGGGATATTTTGAAGAACTAATTTTAACCATCAGGCAAAGGAACCAGGATATAAATTAAGTTCCAGGAAGATTGTTTTTCCACCTAAAAAGTCCCTGCTCGAGGCCTAGTAGTTCCCGAAACTTTACGAATTTGCTTTTAGTGGTGTGACATTCAATTCAATCGCGAAAGTCACCTCAAAGCATTTGATATTGTAAAGACTTTGCAAAATCAGAAAGAAACCCAACAACTGCATAACCCCCTATGAGTCACATCAAGACACTTTATATTTGTAGGGTAAACCATACACTAACAGAGAAAAAAACAACAACAATCAAATAACCCTGTATGAGCAAACACTCGGGGACAGTAGGAAGGAAAAACTCCGTTTTAGCAGGAAGAAACCTCCAGCAGAACCAGGATCAGAGAGGGGAAGAGTCATCTTCCTCGACCAGTTGGGGGTGAAGGGAGAGAGAAGAGAGCAGAAAGAGACAAGAAAAAAGGGCAAAGTATAAGACAGAGAACCACAGTTTAATAATTGCTAATAAAAAATACAGTAATGGTGTTTAAAAACACAAGTTATTAAAAACGGTGAGTGAAGAAGAAATGATCAGGGCATCATGGGAGGCCCCCAGCAGCCTACTGCAGCATAACTAAAGGATAGTGCAAGATTACCTCCAATCCTAGTATAAACTTTATCTAAAGGAACATTTAAAGGCTAATGAGAATGCTGGTCTCTCAATTCCAAACTCACTGGATCCACAGTAGTTTGAAAGCTGAAGGCTCTGACTGCTGTTCTACTTTTCAAAACTCTAGGAACCACAAGTAAGCCAGAGAGTCAGGTACTCGTTTAGGATAATACAGTACTACGAGGTCTTTAAGATAAGGACCTGATTATTCACCTATGTGAGGAGAAGGGTTTTAAATACAATTTAACAGGGAGCCACTTAGTTGAAGCTAATGTGGGACAGATAAGCTCTGTCTTTTTTGTCCTTGTTAGTACTCTTGCTGCAGCACTCTGATTTAACTAAATGCTTTTCAGTGATCTTTCAGAGTAAGATGGTAATATTGATTTACATTATTGATTTAGCCTTGAAGTAATAAATGCAGGAACTATCTTTTCAGCATGTTTCTAATTTTAGAGATATTGGGCAGATGAATGAAAGCAGTCCTACATATTTGTTTAATGTGTCTGCCAATGAAAAATTACTCCAAGGTTTCTCACAATGTTATTGGGGGCTAAGGTAATACCATCTGAAGTAAGTATCTGCTTAGATATTATATTTCTAAGATTTTTAAGCTAGAGTACAAGGATCTTTTTTTTCTGAATTTAGAAGAAGGAAATCGAGGTCATCTAGGCCTTTAGGTCTTTAAGACATGCGTATAGTTTAAACTAGTTGTGTCATATGGCTTCATGGATATAATGCATGCAGTGTTTTCTAATACCTGAGGGAACCATGTATAATGTAAAAAGCACCGGTCCCAGCTCAGAACCCTGTGGAACGCCGGGACTAACTTTTGTGTGTAAAGAAGATTCCCCTTTATATGCATGAAATGGAATCTATCACATAAATAGAATCCAGTCCACTGCACTGCAGTTCCTTTAATACCAAGTGTGTCCTCATTTCCTTGGCAGACTTGGATCAATTGGAGAGAAAGGAAATATCAGCAGTAATTAACATTGCTGTCCTTAATGACACATCTGTTGGACGGCTGTGGATGTTTTTCTCTCTTATGGTTAACATTTTATCTGTGAAGAAATTCATAAACTACACATAGTTTCCCCTAGGGATCAATAAAGTATTCTGATTCTGATTCTACTCAAGTTAACATTCAGTGAACTTGACCCTCACACAAGCTTTTCCCCACCGATTCATTCCTCGTCTCCTTAGAATTCACAGAAGTTGAGCAACGTCAGAGCTGAGTGTGTTGGCGAATGACAAACTCATGCCGGTTACAGATTTGTCACGAATAAACTGTGACTTGTTCCTCGCCCACATGGTTTCACTAGTTTCATCACTGATTGCTTTGCTTGTAATCACGATAAACCATTCTGAAAGATTTTTCAACATGGACTGAAGATGATATTTCAAGGTTTGTTGACCATTTTTGCAGAGACAGACATCTGGAAGGACTTTGAGAGTACTACACATGAAACAGATGCCATATAACACAATCTTCACCTTTTAATATACAATTAATCACTTATTAAAGGGTTTAGATTCACTTCTACCCCTTTTCACCTTTGTGACATACTCAGATAAAAATCATCAAACAGCAGAGTTGTAAGGTAAAAGAAATGCATGGTAGAGAGTTGAGTTTTGGAAGCTGTGGTTCTTAAACATGAGAATAATGTGACCTAACCCTACACCTAATTATCTGGTTGCTATTTTAACTTTTAACTAAAAGATCCTAAGAGTTTTCTCAAGTTCCTGGAAAAGATTTTTGGTCATCTTCATCTACCTTGTCGGAGCCACGAGACAACAGGAAACCAGATAGCTGCTTTCAACCATGAAGATTTCTCAAATATTTAAGGCATTAACCACAGCACCAGTGTGAAAACAACAACAACCAACCTCTCCAGGCTGCTGAGCTTCGCTCTTGCTGAGTGTTTCCCTTTCCCGTCCAGCTCAGTGTCATTTTGGCCCATGTGTTGACACACACACTCACACGTAGAGAGACACACTCACAGCTGAATTTAATTTGGTTCATTCCTCTGTTTTCTGAGGGTGCTGAATGGCTTCACCTCTCGCTGTTACTGTGAAGGCTGAGTGCCTTCAGGGATTTACCACTAACATCCTCCTTTAATGATGCCCA
>NW_024582458.1:502879-542590 GCF_018398535.1 Haplochromis burtoni
TCACGCAGAAGATTTTGTTCAGTGATGAGGCAAACTTTTATGTGAATGGTGAAGTTAACAAACAAAACCACCGCTATTGGTCTGACACTAACCCACATTGGATGGATCCCTCCAAGACTGTTGGAACAACAAAAGTGATGGTTTGGTGTGGTATATGGGGTACAACGATAGTGGGTCCATTCTTCATCAATGGAAACCTCAAGGCCACTGGATATTTGAAATTGCTACATGATGATGTGTTTCCCTCTTTATGCACTGAAGCTGGCACGTTCCCTGAGTTTTTCCAGCAAGATGGTGCACCACCACATTATGGGTGCCAGGTCCGAGCATTCCTAGATGAACAGTTTCCTGGAAAGTGGATTGGTCGTCGTGGGCCAGTTGAATGGCCCCCAAGGTCTCCCGATCTGACCCCCTTAGACTTTTATCTTTGGGGTCATCTGAAGGCAATTGTCTATGGTGTGAAGATACGAGATGTGCAGCACCTGAAACTACGGATACTGGATGCCTGTGCTGGCATTTCTCCTGCGGTGTTGCTATCAGTGTGTGAAGAGTGGGAGAAGAGGGTTGCATTGACAATCCAACACAATGGGCAGCACATTGAACACATTTTATAAGTGGTCAGAAACTTGTAAATAACTCATGAAAGAATAAAGTTACGTTGAAACCAAGCACACCATTGTTTTTCTTGTGACATTACCAATAAGTTTGATGTGTCACATGGCCCTCTTCCTATTGAAAAAACAAAAGTTGTATCCAAGATGGCCGACTTCTAAATGGCCACCATGGTCACCACCCATCTTGAGGAGTTTGCCCCCTCACATATACTAATGTGCCACAAACAGGACTTTAATATCACCAACCATTCCCATGTTATTACGGTGTATCCATATAAATGGACCACCCTGTAGTTTGCGGAGGTGTATAGAATTTGCAAACACACACACAAAATATTAAACATGTGTCTACACTACTTCTCATGTGCCCACCTTTGTCACTAACCAGGTAGAAATCTTTAGGCACATTAAAGAACAGGATTCATGAGGATTTTATAAGGACTATTGTTGCAGTAACAAATGAGCCTGGTGCATGGAGACATTACACTTCTCGTCAAGTTAACCCATGGCGACACAGAGCCAGAGCTGTAGGTAGTTTGCTATTTTATTGTGGGCAGCTAAAAATAATAAACAAAACTTGAATGAACTAATATTTACCCAAACCTTCAAACAAAAGCTGTCCAGCTTTTTGTGTACACCAAAATACTTAGAAGAAAATACTTAGAGAAATACTTAGAAGGCCTACTATCAATCAATCAATGCTCTTGCAGTAGTTGGAATAAAAGCTTGATGAAAATAATGAATGATTAGAATTAAAATTCACTGAAACCAAATGGAAAGTCTTCAGCAAATGTCTCACCCTCTTACTCAAATGTTAACATTTATTCAAAGGGAAATCTAACTGCTCATTTTCATGTTGTTATTCTGCTTTAGCTGACTTCTTTGTGTCTGTACCTCTGATCACATTAAGCACGCGTGTTTCAGCTGCCCTCCCAGTTAGAACCTTGACTTTTCTGTGCTGTGTGTTTCATTGGCTAAAAGAAAACAAAATACATTTTTTTAAACTTTTGAGTTGTTGCTCATAGCTAAGCACAACCTAGCATGGACTCATGGTGTTAATAGACTTGAAGCAAATGGATTAGATGGAGCCGTGAAAGACTGCCAGACATGTATGATGAGTAAAGACTGTTTCTAAAAATGGAAAAGGATTATAGCTTAATTATTTAAAGCATAACATGTCCACAAGAATTTTGAAGTTATTTATTTTGACTGTAATCTTCTGTTTTTTTCTCCCTCTTTTTTTTTGCCCAGATTTTTTCATTTATTTATTGTCCGTTTATTTTATTGTTCAGTGTCAACTTGTATGTTTTTAAGACTACTTCTGTGAAACCAAATCTTGTGTCCCAACATTTCCCAGTTCCAACTAGTCTCTTAGGTTTTCCCCTGTACACCACCGTGTGTCTCAGTGTTGGACTATCAGATGGCAGACAGGGATTTGGACTGGGAGATCTTTTCTGTGTGAGGTCAAAGCTCTGGTATTTCCAGTTGGAATTTCAGTTCCACGGAAAACCACAGCTTCAGCCCCATGAACCCCAATCACCACCACACACCGTCACACGAGCACGACCACGAAGGGACAATAGGGTTGGAGCTCTAGCAGTGTGGAAAACAGGAAAACACACACACTTAGATTTGGTATGTACATTGACCAGCAGGGGATAAAGTCATAGGTACAGCAGTCACTAGACAGCAATGGGAGGCACTGCTGTGGTTTCACAGGGAAGGGGCAGTGAGACCTGGGTATGAGAGCGGTCATATAAATAGTCTGCAGAGGTTAAAATGCTTTTGATGTTTTGCCATTATCAATCTCCCTGGATTTCCTTTTTTTGATTGGGAGGCAAGATGTTGCTGCTTTCTTTTTTGTCAGATAGCCAGCTTATTAAAAAAAAATTCTAGATATGACAACAAAACAAATAAAAACCATAAAATGTTACCTCTGCATTCTTTTGCAACAAATGGCCCCTATAATTCAAACAGTATCATGGAACTAAGTGATGATTATAATTTTTTCACAGGGTCCATTTTATTATCAAAGTCTGAAAAATCTTTACAGATTGGATAATAAACCCACAGAAATGTATGCTGGTTTATTATTGCAATTATGACAACAGTGTTCCTCAAACCTCAGTTTTCCTAAACTAACCCAGAATTTATTATTTTTATGTCAAAGTCTTCACAACATTATGGTAAAAAGGTTCGTTTTCAGTTTTCAGTGGTAATTCTATTCAACAGTATACCTGTGGATCATATCCTGCTGCTGGTATGCTCAAACAGGAGTCATAGATGGAAACCATAGACTGAAAGCAAAGCTGGATGCCACCCACTGGTTTCAGACTCAGCATTTTAAAGTGTCAGCTTCAGTGTTTCACTCTCTCTCTCTCTTGTTTGGAGCCAGAAGTTGGCATATTTATACGAGTTTGCCAAGACTTGTTGATGACGGCTAACACTAACAACCCTGGTTAGCAAACACATACAGCGTATATCCTGACTACCAGGAAAAAAAATGTTGTCCAATCAAAAAAAATTTTAAATCCCCCAATGTTTGTAAAGTAATTAGAAGACTGAAATAATTTTTTGGGAAAAAAAAGTTTACATTTTTTAGATATCACATGTCCACTGCAGAGGACATTGGAAGGCCGAACGTGTAAAAATGAACTTTGATGGCAAACATTTGCTTCAACTCTTCACCAAGGAGAAGTTTGAACTCAAGGAACTGTAGTGGTTTCTTCCCCCAAAACTGCAAGTCACTGCTATACTGAAGCCACGAGTTGGTGATTGCCAGATCAAAAAGTAGAAAACTGCACATACTGTCAATTTCTGAGTGTGAGAGACCATCCTGTAGAAACTCAACATTCAATATGGTCCACGTCACCTATATTGGTAGTGTACTCAGCAATTGCCAGTGGACTTGGCACATGGACAAACCTTTTGTTTTTCTTAAACCATCTTGTGCGTCTGTCCTGAGGTTGATTGCCATAGGCAGAGGATGCCATGACAACTGTCCAACCACTTAATGACAGCAAGTTCAGGTCTGAGTACCATCCCTGATGCTCCTCCTTCTTTCTTCTTCAAGGGCTTATTCCCTATGATCTTCTTCATCAGACAACTCAAGATCTGGGTTTCCCTCATCAAACTGCAATAAGTTTCTTTCTGCTTCTAAAAAGGACTCCTTTTCTGGTCATTTAAAAAAACAGAACAAAATGGAAGAAATGACTACAAATGTCCACTACGGAGGACATTTTTTAAACACTTCAATACTATACTAAAATGAAGTTAGAATTAAGCATACTATGTTTTAATGTGTTATTAAGAGACTTATTTAAAATATGCTAACAACATTTATAGCTAAAAATTGCTCAATAAGAAGTTTTATGCACTTACTTTTCTTCTTCCCATAAAATGTGCTTGCAGCGATGGCTGCCATGTTCCTTAATGAAAAAACTAAAGTTCCGAAAGCTCCACCCCTTCACATTTGGTATCATTGGAAAGCCCTAAATGTCCTCTGTAGATACCAACAGGAGGCAATTCTGTAGTATGCAGTGCATGGGAGATATTCAGGTTTAGAAAGGTGCTCTACAGAGGACAAATTTGCATTGCTGGTAGTCAGGAGGTTAAACTGTATGGGTGCAAAGCTCAGACACACATTTTCATTAAAAACAGTTAAATAACAGATTAATAAAATTCTAGAATTTTTACTCACTGGTGTATAAATTTATCAAAATATGGGTATACAAAGAAATCATCCACTGTGCATTTCTGTAAAGGTGGGAAACTACCCAAAGAAACCAAAACTACATCTGTGTAAGCCCACAACCAATCAACCAGGTCTGGACTTTCAAATGGCCATTGCAGCCCAGTGGTCCTTGTATTTTTCAGCCAGTTTGTTTTAGATTTGACACCGTAATCATTCTCCTGTTGTGTGACTCAGTTTCAGCCAAGCTTTAGCTGTTAGACCGATGACTTCACATTTGACGCTGGAGTCATTTGGTAAAGAAGAAGATTTCGTGTTCGACTAAGTGGCTGATGTCCATGTCCTGTGGCTGTAAAACAAGCCCAAATCACCACATCTCCACCACCATGCTTGTAGCTTGTAGTCCACAGCATGTCTTTTGTTCTGTCTTTCTTCTCTCATCCTTACCAGTCGCAGCAGATGGCCCCGCCCCTCCCTGAGCTTGGTTCTGCCGGAGGTTTCTTCCTATTAAAAGGGATTTCTTTTCATTCCTACTGTTTCCAAAGTGCTTGCTCATAGGGGGTCATATGATCTTGGGTTTTCTCTGTATGTGTTATTGTAGGGTCTACCTTACAATATAAAGCACCTCGAGGTGACTGTTGTTGTGATTTGGTGCTGTATAAATAAAACTGAATTGAATTGTTAATATGAGTTGTTTTTGCTGATATGTTGAGTTTGCTTTTCAGTCTTCGGTTTTATGGTTTGTTCAGATATAACTTTGAAAAGATGGAAGAGGGCTTCTCCTGGCAACTTTTCCAAACAGACCATACTTGTTCAGGGTTTTTCTAAGTGTGCTGTAAAGTAATTTAACATGCTAACCAAGACCTGCAGAGTTTGAGATGTTGCTCGTGATTTTTTACAATTTCTCTGAGCATTGCACAGTCATAGTGAATTTGCTGGCATAACCACTCCTGAAAAGACTGGTAAATATCATGAATGTTATCTCCTCTCCCAACCCCACTGTGGTTGAACTACAAAAAAAAAAAAAAAAAGCTGAATTAAGGCTTTTTTTGCTAATTAGGGTGGAAATGAGAAAAAGTGAGCTTATTAGACCTCTGGAGTCTAATCTTCTTCTTATCTTATCCGTAGTCTATAAATACAACTGAATCCCAGGCCAAAATTAACAAGATATTGGCTACACCAGTTTTGGACTTTTCAACAACTCCACAGTCCAAAGGTTGTGCTCAAAGTGCACATTTTTTTTTACGTTTCGTGCTAACTTTTCTATCTATAGTTAACCTCAGAACCTTATCATAAAGTCTTAACCTCCTAAGACCCGAACTCTTCCACGGCATGCATTTTTAATTTCTCTTTGATATTTGGGCTGATTGGGGCCCAATGAATGTAAAAACAAAGAATTACCAGATTTTTTTTTTTTACCTTATTTTTGTTTTTAAGGAAAATAAGAGCCAAATATGAGCATATTCGTTTAAAATTTTGATAGAACAGTAGCAGTATAATGTCCTTGTGAGTGGATATCAGGCCCTTGTAGAGCAAAATTGAGTATTTTGGTCTAAATAACCCAAAATGTGATGTCCACACATGTGGACGCCAGGTCCTAGGAGGTTAAATAATAAAATACTCTGTTTCTTAAAGGGTCAACTGACTGGCTGAGGGGTCGACTGATGATCTATTAGTGGATGGAAGTGATCTGCTTGAAAGATCCTGCTAGTTTGCAAAACTACATCTTTTTATACTGATCCAGTGAGAATTTATCATTTTGTCAGGTGTGGAGAAGCTGGGTTGAGGTCTTGTGGAATGACTGCTGGAGACACTGCAGCTCCAGCAAAGCAAGACACCAGTACAGTATGATTACCCAAAGACACACATACAATGATAAGCATGCCTTATTCACCTCTTCTGCTGAGCCATCTCCAGACTATGATTAAGAAATAAAAGCTGGGAAATCAAAATAACAAATAACTCTTCTGGTACATACTTTCAGATGCACTCACACATGGCAACACGCGTGCGCATGCACGGACACACACACACACACACACACACACACAAACACACACACGAATATGCTCTACCATGAAACCACTGGGCTCCAGAGACAAAAGCCTTGTCATGCTCTGGTGAGGTCCTGTCACTAATCCACACAGCTTTAGGGGCTGCAGACAGCAGACACACTCTCTTTCGCACACACTGCATAGCTGTATGTGAAAGAGACATTCAACACACACGGGGCCTGGATTTGGGGATGCATACTTACACACACACACACACACACACTATCTCGCATGGACACAGACAGTGGTGTTGCATAGCCGCCTGGCTGGGTGTTAAGGCCAAGCAGAGCTACTGGCGACAGGTTGGAGAGAGGAGATGGCTCACTAAGCCTAATCATACGTGGGAATGCTGTCTGGAGCACCTGACTGCTAGACCTCTCTGTGTATGTGTGTGTGTATACTTTTTAACTTATATGTAGTTTTGCATGTGTGTGCGCATGTGAACTCTGGACGAGGGCACTCATAATTGGGGCTTATCACCCTGAACCGGGAAGAAGGAGAGGTGCCAGAGAAGGATTCGGGGTGTCTGACTGGAGAGTTTGATGGGGGTTGGACGGTGAAGGTTGAGGGGTGGGGTGGTGGGGTTGTAATGAGTCATCCAGATTCTTACGGGCAAAGCCTCACACAGCCGGAGAACATATTCCATACACTGAACACAGCCCATCCCATAAAACTCAGCATCAATTACTTTAATCCACAGATCAAAGATAGCACAAAATGTTTGATGTTCATCTGTTCTGCTCATCTGTTCATATTTTTGAGAACCTGCTCTGGGCTGATCCAGGCTACAACTGAAATGTCCGGTTTGCTCTTGGTACATCAAACTGCCAACACGTTGGAATAATATTAGATCTTATCAGTAAATAATATTATTGGCCACCTTGACCTCTACACAATCAACTCATCTAAGGTTGTTTTCAAATGTTTTATGCCTGTTAGGTAAATGATGAATTGGGGAAACTTGCTAATGTTTTCCTTCAGTTTGGTTCCATTTCAATAAAAAATACAGTCTTTCCATTTACTGGCTGCATGTGTCTGGTCAGAGAACGTAAATCCAGGAAAAGCCCAGAAGAATTTTATTGTTAGTCCATGTCAGTGTTCAGAGCACTTCATGTCTGGCCACTACCCTCTTTTGATTTCACTTGATGCCTGATTTCACATTGTTTAGTCTGCAATTGATATTTAGCTCAAACTTGCAGGGTATACGTTGTTAGTTGGGTCAAAACAAAGCCAAATTCTCACCAAGTGGTGGAGAGTACTTTGTTTAGACTTGCTGGTGTTGTGGCTCACAGTCCAGGGTTTAACGCAATTGTTGTGCTCAAACGAATAGAGAAAACGAACTAGCAGCTGGACAGAAGAACAAAGATATGAAGATGACCTTTGCGACCATGACCAGGCAGAACTGACCCTGTTTGCAGATGCATAAAAAAAGACCCTGAACTTATAGGAACTTAGTCATAATTATTGACAGATACTGGGGCTTAGGCCTGAATAAGACTGATGTCAATAACGAAACAATAGCAACGTACTTGCTACATGAAAGTATTTGTTCAGTCATTACATTTAATAGGCAATAGTCCCCCTTACTCAAGATTGTGCCTGTGTTTGGCTTTGCCAAACTGGTTGCTAGCTGCTGTCTTTGTGTTGATAATGTGTGCTCACTGGTCTATGATGGTCTTGCTGCTCACTGGATGTATGACTGACAGGTTCTGTCAAACACCTCAGCTTTCTATGGGGAATCATGGTACTTTTTTAAGTCTTGGTGATTCAGGCTCTTGGTTGCCTCCGTTTATCCAATATTAGCCAATGATGTTAGTGCTCAGTGCTGCCGGAGCTCCTGCGGACACAGATGGAGGAAGAGTGCTGCAATGCTGAAGTCCAGGCAAGGCTGCGGTTGCTTTGGAAGCAAGGAGTTGCTGGAAAATATTGTTGGTCCTTTTTGATTAGACTGGAATCTCTGGTGCTATGATTCTTTTCCTCCTCTGAATTTACTCAGAAGGTTTTTATGGCTGGGCTTTATCATCTGCATGCTACTGAAACTGTTCTAAGAGTTTCTAATTCAATTCAATTCAATTTTATTTATACAGCGCCAAATCACAACAACAGTCGCCTCAATGCGCTTTATATTGTAAGGTAGAACCTACAACAATACATACAGAGGAAAACCCAACAATCATATGACCCCCTATGAGCAAGCACTTTGGCGACAGTGGGAAGGAAAAACCAGGCTCAGGGAGGGGTGGCCATCTGCCGCAACTGGCTGGGGTGAGAGAAATAAGATAGGATAAAAGACATGCTGTGGAGGAGAGCCAGAGATGAATAAGCAGTGTTGGTCAAGTTACTTGAAAAAAGTAATCAGTAACTAATTACTGATTACTTCCCCAAAAAAGTAATCCTGTTACTTTACTGATTACTTATTTTCAAAAGTAATTAATTACTTAGTTACTTAGTTACTTTTTAAAAACACGATTTACAACCTGAATAGGTAATAAAGCGATAGATCTTTCAGTCCAATTCTACTTTTTCTGCATAATCCATCATACAAAATGTAATCAAATGGAAAAGTCTCTTTTTTTAACTTGTTTTATTCGTTTTAATCTTTTAACTTTATGCATCAAGCAAAAATTTAATTATATGCAACATTCTCTGACTTGAATAAATTAGTTTAACATTTAAACCTATTTTCTGCACATTCCAGCACATAAAATAAAATATTTTTTGTGTTTACACTCACTCTTTCAAATAGATGCAAGTAAAACACAGCAGAAAATAAATAAAGTCAAAGACTCAGCGGTCCTGTTGCTCTATTTTCACCTGTAAAGCAGGACTGCGGTAGGCGGAGGTTTACCCTGGTGCAGGTGTGCCGCGGTCAGTTGAAGAATCCGCGAGTTTCTCTGTGAATTTCCCATTACGTCGTTGCGCACTCGGTGCTTGCTTGGAAGTTTAGGGTTTTTTTCGCTGTAAAAAGAAGTTTTCTTCCCACGCACGATGGACGCTAATGTTTTTGTCACTTTTTATGGAATCAAATTCAAAGTAAGGTCAGTACTTCCACGCTTTAAACGCTGCACGCTCATACTCTCTCCCACACTCATATATGATCCACTGTTGATCTGCACACAGCTGTTGTCACTAACGTCGCATTCGCTTATGTCACTGTCATGAGACATTCTCGCAAAAAAATCACGGTTTTAGTAATGCAGTAACGCAGCGTTCCTACGGGAAAGTAACGGTAATCTAATTACCGTTTTTGCAATAGTAATCCCTTACTTTACTCGTTAATTGAATAAAGTAATCATCTCTGTTAATAACTAATGACAATTAATGAAGAGAGAAGTAGATGAATGCTCTGTTCTTCTATTTTTGGATTTAATAACAGCATTTGACATAACTGATCATGGTATTTCAACCCAGTATCACGGGAAACATGTAACAGACACATCAATCCACCGTGCCCATTTCACACTTTGCTTCTCGAAATTATGAAAGAGATACTCATACAGAATTTGTATTAAGTTGCAGTAATCTGCAGTAACAGCAGAGTGAGCTATTTTATTTCAAGCCAACATAAAAATCACAGGAAAGTGTTTAGAGACATTATTAACACAGTTACATGTAAGTACATATTAGCCGCCTAGTGTAATTGTTTCTGGCAATTAAGGATCCTGCAGTGTGCTTCATATGTTTTTTACTTACGACTGACTTCATGGTTTCAAACATATTATTTTGGGTTATTCAGTTTTATTTTGTAGGCTTTTATTGTGAGACTACTGATAATTAAACAACCATATAAATGTTGGTTACAGTAAGCGAAAAATCTGTATATAACAGCAAACTTGCTTGATGATTTGGTTTGAGCTTGCTGTGGGCTTCCTTTAAGTAATTTCTAGTAGTATCAATTGTTGCTTCAAAATGATAAACTTTAGCAGTTACTAGCACTGTAGCTAGTAACATCTCTTACTTGTAGGTAACCTTGGTAATGGAGGTTTTTCAATAGCATATCTTTGTGTTCATTTAAGATTACATTCTTTGATTGTAAACTAAAGCAAGAAGAGTTTTTTGGAGCTGTCTCTTATTTAAGGTCTCTCGGGGATAGAGGGTAAGAGGTTTTGGAAGACCAGTCATAATTCACACTCCATCCATTTAATGAATTCCTTTGAACACAGGCTGGTGTTGTTGTGAGTAGAGGTGGAGGCTGAAAGCAAAGAAGGAGACAGTTTATTTTTTTTATTTGGGGGGGATTTGAAAGTTTTGTGTGGTGTCCAGAATCTGGAGAGGCTCACCCAAAATCACAAGAGACTTTTATTGATTTTCTTTTTTAAATGTTCTGCCTGTCAGCAGCACTTCCTCTCTCCTGCCACGTTTCAAGAGGACTGTCACTGAGTGAACTTGGGAAGAATTTAGAGATTAAAGCCCAAAGGCATTCTGGTGAAGTTAATGGGAGTTGCTGTGTCGGAGCTGTCTCTGTAGGGAGGTGAACTACGAGTGGTGGACAGTGTGGAGCTTCAGTTTTAGGTCATTTCTATGAAAACACAGTAGGAACAGACAAACAGCTGTGGGTGCCGCCCAGCAGGTATTTCCTGATGTGATCCTCAGAAATATTCCACGAAGTCTTTGACAGGTAGACTATAGAGTATAGTTCTATAATACAGTACACAAGGAAAACAACTTCTTGGCTAACTTAATTTCTTCACAGTAGGTCAGTCATCCCTTCATGCAGTCTCAACTCCCTCCATATTTTCTGTCAAAAACCAAAGATATACTTTATACCTCCTTACTTTTCTGAACCATTTCCTGTTCTCCTCTATCAACTTCTCATTCTTCAGACATCAGCAGCAGTCCAATAAGTGTTACTTTTGGCTTAACGTAAAGGGAAGTGTTGCCTTTTAAGCACTTGCAGGCTGCATGTGCCTGCAAGTGCAAAATTGTACTTGGGTCCTTCCATGTAAAGTCAGTGGGTGCCTCCCACCTAGAGCAATCAGAATCAGCTGTAACTTTAGCATATTTAATGAGTAATGCAAAACTACAAGTCACAAAGCCTTTAATTACACTTGGATTAATATCATTCCTTTTTTTTAACCACAGTGGTTAAAAGCATATAGGAATGTGTGCGAACTAGGAACACAGAACCGCTCATCATCAGCACCTTGATATGTAACATATTAGTTACATATCAAAGATAGTTAGCTTTTTAAACCATTTATTCTAAACGTATTATTTCATATGTTCATGGTTTTACCTGTGACTCCATTTGTTACACTGAATCATTGTGAATGAATTAGTTCTTATACAGAGTTTTTCTATTGTGAAGCCCTCAAATTACTATATACAACATGTTTCACACACACATGGATACAAGCGCTTTTTTCTACATCACAGTGTTTTCTGCTTAACATTCACACACATTCATACTCCGATGAACCCGTCAGGAACACCTCGAGATCCTTTGACACTCAGACTGAATTCAAAGTCAAAGTCAAAGTCAACTTTATTGTCAATTCTGCCACATGTACAGGACATACAGAGAATAGAAACAACGTTACTCTCAATCCCTAGATAAAATAGCAAATGAACATTTAAATATAAGAGTGATTAAAAAATGCAGGTAAAATAATTAAAAAGTAAAAAATTTAAATAAATACAATACAATTTTACATATAACAAGAAAGCTATACAATATACATATTATGGGTAAATGACATTGGGTGTAAACCAGGCAGAGTAGTGCAAATAGTGCAAATGGAGATTTAGTAATGTACGGTAAGAGATAGTGTAACAACAAAGTCTTATGAGGTAATGGCAGTCCAATGCTCCACAAAGTGACTGGTAACTGGTGCAGGCCAGTGAGTGAGTCAGAGTGTGTGTGTGTGTGTGTGTGACAGAGTTCAGTGAGACCGTGGAGGAGAGGGATTGAACAGCCAAACCTCCGATCAGTAGATGACTTGCTCTATCTGCTGAGCTGGAGCCAGCTCTCATGTTTCTTTTACTTTACTTCCCATTTTATTTTAAAAGACAGCCCCTTGTTATAATTTTGTTTTTTCTCTCCTTTGTTCCTTTCAACTTTCTAGTAAGTATCCAAGTTCACCTGTTTTTTACTAACTGTCCCTCCTTGTGTATTTATCCACATTTATTTGTTCACCTAGTCTGGACTCCTTTCCTATTTTGTGCTCACAGACCCTCAGTTCCTCTTCTTCACATCTAAATGTGTCAAACTGGTGAAAATTCCATATAAAGGGATAAATGTGACCTTAACCCTACCACTAACAATGTTAAGAGGTTAACCCTTTTTCGACTGTCCAAATCAGATTGGATTTTACCATGTGCATTTCTCATTACTGAAACTCCTCAACCATTTTGGCATAGAGAGAAAATTCAAAGGGTTTCTGAAAGATGAGAATTTTTTTTTAATTTTACAAACAAATTTACAAAGTAATTCCAGGCGGTCTGTATGAAACTTGTGTTTTAAAGGGTTAAATCACAAAATGGTGAAAACCACTCAACAATTTCAAATTACATTTAAGCATTTCACATGACCCTTTTCCTATTTTACTGTAAACGATATATTTGTGGTATACCATCCTAGCTTAAGGAAATTAAATCATACTTGTTTAAATGGAAACATGGGCAGAAACTGCATGAGGGCTACGCTTCCTGAAAGGCTAGAATAATGACCACGGATGTGTAGGCTCTGTATCCTTTAGCAATAAGTCGTATCCTCTAGTTAATTGGTTAGCATGCTTGCCCCGTTTTGGAGAGGCTGAATTCATATTCCACCTTGACAGGTCTGTTCAGTGCTAGGCGGGACAAGGATCCCTGCAACAAATGATATGGCGCACAAGGAGTGATCTTAATGTAGAAGTGGAATTATGGTTTTATAAAATCACAGAAAGAGTGTGCAAGTCTACCAGTGTGGATTATACTAATGTAAAGCAGAACTATGATTGCTAATGCAAAGTGCTAATTCACCCTCATTTCTCTGAAGATTTGAAGTCTTACCCTCTAACTTCTAATGCAGGCCTAACATTCACCTTTTGGGCTCAGCTCATCATTCTTACAGTATCACTGACACCCCAAACCCAAAGGAGCAGCCATTATCATTCTGCCCTGTGGTCCAACTCTGTCATTGCCTCATCCTGCTTCCAATATGGTTATGATTAATCACTCTACCAGTAATCGGAGTGCCCCTCTTCCCCTCTGTTCCTTCTCTCTTCTTCCATGGGCTCCAGATGACTGTCTGATGTCGGGCATGAGACAATGGGATCCAGATGCGTGATCGATGGAGGATGGACAATGCTCATATGCAGTAAGGCATTGTGGTTTAGCGTTACAGGCATACAGCTCGATTCACTGGCTTGGCCTGGCCTGCCTTGTGGCTGCATGGGTGATTAATGGGACTTTACTGGCAGCAAGAGAGACCTGTTTCCGCTCCGACACAGATACAAAACAATACAATGTGTACAATGCATGCACGCTTTGAGATGCGAATGCATGGATTCATTTGTGTGCGTAAGCAGGCTCAGACACCAGCAGGTTAAACCCCCGAGCGCTCCACTGTCAAAATGATTTGTTCTGCAAGGTCAAAGTGTCGGCAGATTGAATATGATGAAGGGATTACAGGTTATTTGATGAGAGAAAGTCAGCCAAGATGTAAGAATGACGGCACAGAGGATGCAGGCTGGGTACATAAGTGCTGGTAAGGTCACCACAAATCACCTTGTAAGTCACTTGATCGGCAGGCAATAAGATTTCATCATCTGGAAGAAATAACCAAAGCACACATTCATACAACACGATAAACTCACAAGACAAATTCACCACAGATCAATAAGCTATAGCTGCCTCAGTGCTGTTGTCTTCCCACTTATTTCCTGTATACCGCTGCTTCAGTCTCATCCCTCATGTCTTGTGTTTCTTCTTCATGTTGACTCATTTTTCTCTGCAAAGGCGCATCAGAGCAGAGCCCTGCTGACTCTGGCAGCCATACAGGACCGTATGGCATGGCTGCGAGGTCATATGCTGAGCAGATGTGGTTTGTGTGGAATCTCTGGGTGGCTCCACATGCTATCTGATGATAAGCAGAGGATCAGATCTGATCACAGCTGACTCCGGACTTTTGTTTCCATTTGCAGTGAATCCAGCTGATTTGTTTTGTAACTTGTGCTTTTCATACAAATTAGCCGCATGTAATGGATTCGTTTCTAGAGATATCAGAGATCTACATGTATCCCTTACTGTGGCAAAACTCCACCACAGCACTTTTCAGAACTTTGGGTCTTGCAGCAAAGTAAAAAGCTGAACTGTTTGCTGTCATATTTTTTACTCTGTCTACTTTGCAGCTTTAACCTCCCAAGTAATAGGCCCTACTAAACCACTGAAGGTGTCCTGGAAATAAGTTTTGGGTTTTTCAGGTATAAGTTGGAGCCACCACCAGCACAACCTCCAGTGCCTGCTGCTAGTTCACGATTTGTTCGCCCTCAGGCCACCATTGTGTAAATGCACCTTTAGGCCAATTTACTATAAGCAAAGCAGTTTTTCATAGCGTGCATGTTATTTAAATGCTCAAAGTCTCTTAATTGGAAACTGTATTGTTATATTTAAAAAAGGTAAAAATAACATGAACTTTTTATATTTTTTGTAGAAGCTCGTAGCACATGCAGATTTCAGATGGGATTAACATTTTTTCCTAGTTTGCTCCATGTCAGCTTTACTAAGTTAACCACACATCCAACAAAAACAGTTCACACACACTTGGACTCAGAGGCTGCACCACGGCTTACCAAAGCTATCAGTATAAGTGTCAGGGATTAAAAGCACAATAGCTTGAATCAACAAGTAGTGATTAAAATCTCAGTGTGGGGAAGACAGCCCGGCACAGAGGTTTATCACTGTAACCACAGACACTCCCCAATCTGAGTTCAGCACCAAAGGCCTCTCTGTCTCTATAAAGACATTCTGACTATTTTTCAAAACCTTTACCAAAGAGGTGGCCTCTCCTCTTCATGAACTCAGAGAATACAGAGGACACAAACAGATGCAAATGATGTAGTTCCTTGGGATCATTTACTCAGTACAGATGAGGGTAGAATTACTAGTCCCCCTATGAAAACTTCATTTTTTTCCCAAAGTATTTCCCAAATGCTGCTAAACAGACTGAGGGATTTTTAACACCGCTTGTTTTATTCTGAATAATTAGATTATTTTAATTTGCAAACAGACACAAAATGATTTCACATAAAAAAAGCTCAACTAAAAACTACCAAGGTCAAAATTATTATTTTGATGGTAACAGTTTATTGTGTATCCTTTTTGCTTGAAAACAGCCTGCAGTCGTTTCTTGTAGTTTTCAGCAACTCACACACGTTTCCTGGGCAATCTCAGCTCATTCTTCTTTTATTTCTACTTAGCATTAATGGTGCTAAAATATGCTGATAACAGACCAAATGGTTTCTTCTCTCCTCTATCAGCAAGTAGCTGCAGCAGTGAAAAAAGAATTTTACATTTTTACTGGGGATACCGCAAATTTTTCCTGTTAAAATTTTTTTTGTCCTTCCCACTTCGCTTCCGCTTATCCTTTGGCAGGGTCGCGGGGGGCGCTGGAGCCTATCCCAGCTGTCTTAGGGCGAGAGGCGGGGTACACCCTGGATAGGTCGCCAGTGTGTCACAGGGCTAAATCAAACTCTCTCAAATTAAAATGTAAATCAAATTATACCTGCTTGCCATTGTCAGATTAGCAATTAAATTACATTCTGCCTTTATTAAGTACAGGCTGAACAACACATGTATGTCGTGACACGATGCAAGAATGCAAGAATACTCTTGTATCAGTATTTTGTTATTAATAAAATAAAAATGACAAAATTATGTGGTTTTCAAACGCACATATGGTATTAAATTAGCAAGTTATTCTAACACCTTTACCAAATGCGCCTTCTCTGAGTGTGGTTAGTTTGCATGTGTATGCTTGGGAGGTCATTTGATGTCTGTGACTGTGTGTGGCTTAGACGGGTGTGTGTTTTGGCTTGTGTGCGGCCTCGGGGAGAGCAGTAGTGGTGGGGGAGGGGGCACGGGGGGGTGGTGGTCAATATGTGTTTTGGGGTCACTCTGAGGGTCTCGGATGGAATTACCACCCCACATGCACGCATACACCAGTACACACAGATAATAGTTTTATGCTGATTCCAGTTCAGTGTGCCTACCAGCCTGTGACTTGTTCCTAGCATGAGTTTAATCTGTCACCCTGTTCTGACACTTCCATCACCAACATGATTATGTGGTGTGTGTGTGCTTGAATCCTGCCACCCAGGATGGAGACTACAGGCTAAAGGATGTGCCTTAGGCTTTATGTGTGTGTGTGAGTGAGTTTGTTAAACCCCCACCACCACTTCATCCCCCAGATGTAGAATTGCGCTGGTGAAGGTGTGTGTGGGTGGGTAAGAGTTCTGTGGAGTCTGTGTTAAGATTTGCGATTTTATCTGTGCAGTTGTGTATGACTGGTGGTGGTGGTGGTGGTGGTGGTGGTGGTGTGTGTGTGTGTGTGTGTAAAGGTGAGCGTGTCGTGTGTGTGTGTGTGTGTGTGTGTGTGTGTGTGTGTGTTGTGTGTTGTTTTGTGTTGGCCCTGAAGATGTGTTTTGGTGCTGCAGGGCAGCTTTAGGATGACTGATGTGTTGTGAGTGTTGCTGAGGGACACCTGAGACAGAAGGCGGATCATGTGGACATTTCTCCATCAGTAAAGTGTCAATAAAATCACAGACACACACAGACACACACACACACACACACCAATCAGAGAGGAACAGGAAGGAATGAGATAAGATGAGCGAGAGGGGGTGAGAAAGGGAGAAAGAGTGAAAAGGTTGGATGTGCGTGTCAGGTCGGAATGTCGGTGTGAGGCAGGTGAAAAATGAGGAAGCTGTTTTGTAGACAGAGCAATTGTAATTAGTACCACACACACACACACACACAGCTCCCGAGCAGACTGTGCATTTGTTTGGCAGATCATGAGTGTGAATGATAATAAAAAAAATATTTTTTAAATCAGAGACAAATCCACTTTTTACTTTAAAAGATGCTACCTAACTGCAAAATATCAAATCAACTGTTCAGTTAACTTTCTAATCTGTCTGTTATATGCATGCATTGTGTTGACCAATGAATGCCAGGTTCTTTTATTTATTTTATTTCATAATCTGATATCCTTACTCCCCACCACCCTCTACCAGGCACGGCAGATGGCCTCCTCACAGGTTTCTTCCTGTTAAAAGGGAGTTTTTCCTTCCCGCTGTCACCAAGTGTTTGCTCATAGGGGGTCATTTGATTGTTGGTTTACCCTACAATAAAAAATGTCTTTATGTGACTGTTGTTGTGATTTGGTGCTATATAAATAAATCTGAACTGAATTGAACTGAATAAATATGAATAGATTAAACTATTCACTCTGTGACTGGACAGCCAGTTTTTCATTGTCACCCCCAGTGCCTTATCCAGACCCAGCACTTAACCCTTAATCTTACCAGTTTACTGCTGGTCCTGATGTCCACAGTGGTTTAAAATGATATAATTTCTACATAAAATGATATAATTTCTACATAAAATGATATAATTTCTACATACCCGTAAGAACGGATCTTATGGGTACGATCTATAGAAATGTAAACCATAAGGCTAATTATTGAACATCTAGTTAAATCTATATACGTTAAAAGAAAATAATTTGCATTCTCACAAGTTTTGTTCTGTCTTGTATATGTAGACCATGGTAGTACAGACGGGAGCGTTACCATATGGCAGTATGGTAAGTATATAGTTCACAGATAGATACACATTTGATCGTAAGAGAAGGTGAAGGTGAGCAGAGAAGGTGCTACACAAATCACCAATCATTTCCACATGTGAATGGATAAAATGATGAAACGAGTGCCCAGTTTTTCACCCTATGTAAAATGACTGTGTTTGTTACATTACAGTACCAAATTGTCAACAGAGGTGCTTTACTGATGTCTATAAGGTACAAACCACAACCAGGGCACAAATAAGTACTTTGTGAGAGGGACAATGACAGTACTGTAGAGAGTACATCCCCAATGACAACCCATTTCACCCCCAAACATACACTCAGGGTTGAAAAGTCAGTTTTGTTTAGGGAGGTTCGAGAGTAAAGTGACCAAAAATATGTCGGTGCCATATTAAGAGCTGCTCAAAATTCTCTGCATACTAAGGAAACTGCTTCCTTTATTAGCTCCTATAGTTGAGTATCCTTTACACGCAATTCTATAAATGTACTATCCAGCAAACATCAACATAACTGACAAGTAAAAATGAAATAAGATTAAATTTTCATTTATATTCAAAAATGTGGATAAATAATGTTTATGAGCTCTGTTAAAATGATCAAAGTAAATTTACACTAAATTCACCTGGAATTAGTTACGTCCATTTCTGTTTTGCAGCCTGTAGGATAATCATATCAATTTTACTTCAGTCACCAAACACTTTGATAAAGGCAGAAATTACACTGGATGATCTCTCCAGCAGGAAGAGAAGATGCAGTTCGGTCCACATATATTTGACACTGACACTAGTTTTGTTTTTTACCTGTTTACGGAAACATATTCTAACTATAGTTATATAATGGACATAAACACAATGTGTAGAGTCCCAGCTTTCAGTTGAGGGTATCCACATTTAAATTCAATTAAGGGTTTAGGAGTTTCAGCTAGGTAGGCGTAACAATATCCAAGTCTACCAAAGTAAATACAGGGGGTTCACAGTAAGATGCAAGTCACTCATTAGCCTCAAAAATAAAAAGGCTGGACACAGTTCTGGAAAAACATTCGCTGGACTGATGAAACCAAGATAAACCTCTACCAGAATGATGGCAAGAAAAAAAGTGTGGAGAAGGCGTGGAACAGCTCATGGTCCAAAGCATACCACATCATCTGTAAAACACGGTGGAGGCGGTGTGAAGGCTTGGGACACCAGTGGCACTGGGACAAAGTCTTTACTGATGATGTGACACAGGACAGAGGCAGCCAAGCTACATGCAGTCAAATTTATTGGGGGGGAATAATACATAATACAGATAGACAATGACCCAAAACATACAGCCAAAGCAACTCAGGAGTTTATTAAAGCTAAGAAGGTGAATATGCTTGAATGGCCAAGTCAGTTACCTGATCTTAACCCAACTGAGCATGCATTTCCTGCAGTGAAGGCCCGGCGGAGCATTAAAAGATTTTTCAAATCAAACCTAGAAAGTTAGAGGTCATCCAGGTCTTTATATCTTTAAGACGTTCCTGCAGTTTAACTAATTGGTGTGTGTTATCTGGCTTCCCAGATAGATAAAGTTGGGTGTCATCTGCATAGCAGTGAAAATGTATGCTATGCCTTCTGATGATACTGAGTAAAGGAAGCACACATAATATAAACAGAAGTGTTCTTAGCACGAAACCCTGTGGAACTCCATAATTAACCTTAGTGTGTGAAGAGAACGCTCGATTTACATGAACAAACTGGAGTCTATTAGATAGATATGATTATATAATCAATAGAGATGATTTTCCTAGGTAATGCTATGTGATTAGAGTGAACACTATCTGTGCACCATTAGGAATGACTTCAAACGCTCTGCATTGATCTAATGAGTGTAAGCTGTCAGATCACTGTTTACCTCACAATGCTGGGTGTGAAGTGTCCTCAACTATTTTAATATGGAGAAGGCTGTAAAACTTTGTGAAAGGAATCTTATACAAGTCGAGTCGGTGAAGCTCACTTCTGTCTGACGGCAATGCTGAGATAAGTTGTTGTGGATTTCCAGAACTTTCAGCTATCATTACTAAAATGTTTTTTGAAATTGATCTAATGTTGTCAAACACTTAGTGATTAAATTCTGATATGATGTGAGAGTGTAATCAAACTGTTTGTCAGAGGGAAGCAATGATTTTAGGACACTTAATCCTAACATTAGCTGGCATACTGCTTACAACCAGCTGTTGTTTTTCGAGTCGGCTCTTGTCCGCTGTCTGGAAACGGGGGGGACACGTCTGATCTGCTGAAAATTGGTAATTGCGACAATATGGGGAATAAATAAGCATGTTTATGCACTTTACCATGTGTTAGAGCCCTGACTTCAGTTAGGAGTTGAGGCTTGAAGGGAGCAGGAAGAGGATGAGGTGGAGAGGTGGAGGTGCAGATGAAGAAGATGAGGAGAAAGAGACAATGAGACATCTATGACAAAAATCTTAAATCATATATAATTTAAGAGGGACATGTGATGTGTTAAAAGTATTTTATAACTGATATTTTACATGCTGAATGTTTTTTAAAAATCAGCTTTTCTTTCAGAATTCTCAGGAATCTGGAACAATTGAAATCTATTATAGCGGTTTGGACGTTTAAGACGTACTGTTGCAAAGCAGTGAGCTGAAAGACACTAGAACTTTACAGAACTGACTCTAAGGGGACTCACCAAAACAAGTCATCAAGTCTCTTAGCCAGTTTTCCAGTCATGCTAATAATTAAACAACACTTTGTTGTGCAGCCAAATGTGTTTGTGTGACTTTGGTGCAGCTGTGGTATTGCCACAACAATCCCCAGGCAGAAAAATGTCCTGAACAGCCTGAATCAGAGTCGGAGAGAAGCAGGAAAGAAACAAATCCATAAACTGGCTCTTGTTCAGGACACAGAAGCCCTGCGATGAGCGACAGACAGCCTCGCAGGCCAACATTATTTCTGCTTTTTTCACACCTTCTTCTTTGCATCAGTTTCTTGCTTTGATTGCTTGCTTCTGTTATACCTATAAACACATTTCTTCCTTTTGCAATTCGTTCACTGCGCCCCGGCCCGGTTGTGGTGATACCGCAGTGACACAGGCCCATTCACAGGCAGATACCTGACACTGAGCCACAGCTCTCACACACGGATTAACGCTGGCATTCCTCCATCCATCACATATGATTCCTCCTTCTTTATTCACCCACTTGCTACCTTTTCTGCCTTTTTCATTTTCAGCTTCTATCTTTACTACCTCTCAGGTTTTTCCTTGTTTCTTGTCTTCCATTTCCTTTCTCGCGTCCTTGATGATCGCTTTAGTTGCATGTTTGTTCCTATATGTTCTTTTTTCGTACATCATCCTTTCCTTATTCAGTATGGTGTGACTAGAGCTATATTTTATAGTTTCTTCTTTAATTCTTGTTTCTACCCTTATTCTCATTTGATTTAGGCTCCTTTTCCCCTCCCTCTCTTCTTTTCTATTCTTCAATTATCTTTCTGCCCTGCTGCTGTCTGGTTCTAAAATACATAAATAAAACTTTTCCACCATTATTTAAAGTGTTTTAGTCATTTTCCCAGTAATAATCATTATCATTAGTAATAGTGTGCAATAGTTCATTTGGAGTTCACACAGTTGTCAGTCCAACCTGATCACCCCGCCCTTATTCCCTTCCCTTTCATTTCTCAGTCTTTCCCATTTTCCTTTTACTCACTTCCGTTTCTTTTTTCCCTTTCAATCTCAGCGTCCTTATCTTCTTTCTTAGTTGTTTCCTTGCTTCTTTGTTAAATCTTCTCCTCTCCCCTCCCTCTTTCCCTTCTTACCTCATTCTGTCTTTTGTTCCTTTCCCTCCATCCTTATTCCTCCTCTGCTCACTCACTTTCTCCCACCATCCTCCTTCGATGCCCGTGCAAGTTACGGTGGAAATGAGACAGTTTACGAGGAGAATTAAGTTTCATAACCCACCATCGCCCTGACCCTGGACATATTAACTACAACAGCCCCTCTGGACATTTACGTAAACACACACACGTGCACGCACACACACACATGCACACACTATAGCAAGTCCAATAAGAGAGAGAAGTGTGCTTGGATGCAGCTCAACCGCAAACCCACCTCAAGTCTTCCCTCGTGTATCCCGTAATGAATTACATCTCATATCTACACCGACCGTTTGGAAAATCGTTACTCCCATTCACACATCCGCTTTTCTCATCTACACACGAGTGCCTTGGGTGGAACTGCTCAATGAAATGAGCGTGTGAATGTATTTACCCTTCCCAGAAGTCTTCCTTTCTCCTAATTTTCATAGATTCCAGAAAATCGACCGTGTTCAACATCAATGAGTTAAAAAAAACAAAAAAACCACATTTGTTTGATCAAATGAAACTTGAGTTCCTTAACAGACCTTTTAAGCGCATGTCTGCAGTCTGAAGCCAGGTGATCTGTCCATTTATTTATTTTATTCTGAATTTACTGTCCAAGAAAAATAATTAGTTGATGTAAATATCGTGATTCTGCTAATGATTCGGAAATATACACCAATGAATCCATAAAGATTAAAATGAAGGCTTTGTTTGAGGGCATAACAGTTACATATTTCCCACATCCACACCCGCAGAGGGTGGTGGATTGTTTGTAACCTTGATCTTTCCAGTTCATTTGACGCACGTCTTTTAAAGTCAGTCAGCTATAAAAGGGTTTCTTTGGCCCAGTGTAACACGCCAAACATTTTGAAGGCTTGTGGAAATGACACAGAGAAGTTCAGAGTGTCTTTGACGTCTTCACCGCAGAAATGAACCAAGAATTACACAAGTCACGGATGGTGATTTTTGCTGTGAGAAAATGATTTTATGTGCTTCGAGAGCAAAACAGTTTGCAACAGACAAGATACACAAATGTGGGTTTAACGTATTACCAAATTTCATATGAAACATGAAATATAGTAATGGGGATTGTCTTCTCCTTGGATGAATTGTATCTCCAACAATTTTCCCATTTGGGTGTGTATAGAGTGTCTCCTACCATGTATAGTCTTGGTGTGGCTTGTTATTTTCTCACTAATTGAATAGGACAAAGAGAGAAAGAGAAGTCGGCTTCAGTGTCCAAGCAGAGAGAACAAAACTCTTGTTCAGGAAGCTGTAGTCTGCTGTTCATGCATTCCTTGCAAGAAAAGTTATTAAATCTAGCCACAGAGTTGCTATGCTGGCAACAATGAAGTGAAAAACTGTCCAAAAAAAAAATCCAAATCCTGAAATTAAGTGTACCTACCCAACAGACAAAATACCTGCTCTGAGCCTTCCCTGAAGTTTAAAGCCTATTAGTATGTGTTTTCATTAATACAGTCATTTATTTGATGTAACTGTTTACAGGGAAAGAATAATCTATATTTGTGCAGTGTGTGTGTCAGTCAGAATGCACTACAGTGTGTGCTAATGGAGTGTAATATAGGAAAACATCACCTGGTTTGTTAATCGGGGAATTAGGTAATGAGCGTAAGTACCCATCACGGTTGTGTGTTGGGTATGTGCATGCACAACATGTTGCAGATAACTGAGGAACTTTCTAACACTAGTGATGATGTCATTCTAACTAATGGAATTACTAAAGTCAGCATCATATATATGATATTGTCTCTTGTTTCTGAATAGGATTTTTCCATCAGTCCACTTGCATGTGTCCTGACAAAAAGCAAGTAAAAGTCCGTTTGGAGGTTGGTGGTCACAAAGTCGACAGACTTTCCACTTTTTTGTCACAGTTTTTCTCGTATCATTTTAAAATACATTACAAATGCTTAGGGTTACGCCTTCACAAACCTCCGTGAGCCCAAGGTGGGTGAGCAGAGAGAATCAGTGCGGTGATAGCTCAGAACCAGCACTAAATATAAAATGATATGGAAACAGTAAAATAATACTATTTACTATTTCTTGAGGACAAATGTTTCTCAGAAATGCAACACTTGTTGAATTTTTGTGACACTTTTGTGAATACATTTACCGACAAGTTCACATTTGAAAAATGTTTTGTTTGTTACATATATCACGACATGCTCTGTGTTTAGACGACTGTCGATATATACAGTAAAACCAGCAACATGTACTAGAAGCATTAAAACCATTAAAGCTTCCCACTGCAGCCACTGTCAGTACTTTTCACAGGTATCTTTTGATTGGTTATGTCTCTCTATAGAAGAGCCGGCACTTTCTTTCCTGTTTAAGCTTACTCTTCACCAGTCAGCACTGAATCAATGTAGCATCATTGATATGGGTGTACATATGACTGCATGTGTGTGTCTCCATAGACTCTGCCTATGTTACATTCCCACAGTCCCTCTATGAATTATGTGAATGACATGGCTCTGTGGAACAGGGGAATGACATATATCAAGATTTGAATGCACACACACATGTCAGGTTTTGCTATCGTAGTGAGGACATCTCATTGACATAATGCTTTCCCTAGCCGCTTACCCTAACCATAAAAAATGAATGCCTAACCCTTTCCCTAAACCTAACCATTACCCAATTGTAACCCTGACACTAAAACCACATTTTGAGTGTGAAAAATGCCTTCAAACTTGTTGGGACCTGGATTTTGGTCCCCACCAAGATAGGGAAAACCATTAGACACACACAGACACAGACACACACACAGCTGTTAAAGGTTTAAGTTATGGACATACACTTTCGTGATGGGTAATGATAGAAATGGCCAAAATGCCATCATGGATATTTTACGACTTCGAACGGTGCTCAGGAGCTGGTAGTGGGTCAGTGGGAGCACACCTGACAGATGCAGCTACTGGAAATGAAGGAGTTCGACTGAGGATTGTCTTTCTCGGTCTCATCACCTCTCTGTGTGTCTGTCGGCACTCGAGCCTTCTGCTGCGATCTTATCTCTCAATTACAGCACCCAGCACATTCCTGTCAACCACACACATGCATGCATGCACACACGCACCTGCAGGTTAAATTCAAAACATCTCAATGTGAAGCGCTGTGAGCCGGGTCTCATAACTGCTCTGACATTATTCTCAGTCACGACTTAATGTACTGCTTTTTTTTTTTTTACTTTTGGTTCGCGGGTACAATCATAGAAAAACTTTGGAGCCAGGAGGGCCTGGTCACGAGATGAGAAATCGCATTTGCCACCTCCCATATTTCATACATGTCATTTAAATCATTTAAACTGTTCCGACACAGCCGTCACAGTCACACACTCATTTCTCACACTCTGCATCAATGACCAAATGAATCTCAAACACTCATAAAGACTTTTGAAATTCTTACGCACTGACTCATGTTAGTCTAAGAAATGTTACATGAGAATGAGGCCCGCGCGCACACAAACCCAAACCTCAAAAAACATGTGTGTACCCAGAGGCCATTTTGACGAGAGAGAGCCCTCCAAGCTATAATAACATTCTGCTACTCCCTATGAGTTATTGGAATATCAGGAAAGAGACAGTGTGTGAGTGTGTGTGTGTGCACCAACAGTGTGCGGCATGAGCTCTGTGCATGCCACACAAGGTGTATCAATCAGAAATAGGTGCTGACAGGGAATTGTGGGAATTGCAAAAGTAACCAGGTTTTATTAAAAAAAAAAACAATTTAAGACAAACTTATCCTCTACATGATGCTGACAAACAACTCAGTGTCATGTCAACCATGACAAAAATGCACATGGATGTAGGCTGTCATCTTATCTCCCATGAAATAAGTTGCGATTTCCTTTAATCATGTTCACTGTCATTTTAATCCCTCACCTCAAAACAGAAGTAAGTTTAACCTGAGACCTGCTCTCTACCTGCTAAAGGTTGTTTCACACGTCATTGTCCACAGCATCGCTGCTAGTCTCTGCCTGTGTAACTGTCACGGCGAGTGAGATGAGCCGTGTGGAAATATTAAAGGAGGATCCAGTCGCAGGCACTCGTGAAGGTGAGGTAGTTTATTGAACACAAAATGCAAAAAGACAAACGGCAAATGGGACAGAAGACTATCTAAACTACTGAACACAAACCAGGACATGAACATGAAGGAAGATGGACGGAGGCAAATGATGGTTGACAGCAGGTAGAACACACAGATGGAGCATTGTGGATACACAGACGGACCAGCAACTACAAAGACAGAAGACACAACTTAAATACACTCAGAGAAACACAGGGAGATTACACACAGGTGGGGGACACAGCTGGGAGTAATTAACGAGACAAGGGAGGTAACCTGAACACACTCACATGAGGCGCAGACCTTCACAATAAAACAGGAAACAAGAAAACACTACACAAAGTCGCAGACACGACACTGAGAGACAGACAGAATATAACACATGGAACTCAATGCTAAACATGAGACACAAACCCTGAAACACGAATAAACAGAAACATGGAATTATAATAATAATGATCATAGCACCCGAAAAACACAACAAACATTCAAAAAAAAAAACCAAAACATCAGAACTCAAAATACTGGTTCAAACAGACCCAGAACCGTGACAGTAAGCGTGAGCATCACTCTGAAATCAGTGTTTGTTTTTGAGATTCCTCAAGCAGACGGATCTTTAAAGAAGTGGGAGTCATTGAACTAAACCAGCATTTAGCTTCTTTGTGTGTGTCTGTGTTAAACACATTGACTTGATCATGTGTAATGAAATATAACATGTAGAAAAATGTATTTGCATTGTAAGGTAGAGCCTACAAGAATACATACGGAGAAAAACCCAACAATAACCCCCTATGAGCAAGCACTTTGGCGACAGTGGGAAGGAAAAACTCCCTTTTAACAGGAAGAAACCTCCGACAGAACCAGGCTCAGGGAGGGGCGGGGCCATCTGCTGCGACCGGTTGGGGTGAGAGAAGAAAGACAGGATAAAGACATGCTGTGGAAGAGAGCCAGAGATTAACAACAAGTATGATTCAATGCAGAGAAGTCTTCCACTGTCCATGTGCCACAACATTAACCAAAATTTCATCTTTAAAATTAAAGAAATAAAATAAAACAAACTTAAAATTTAAATGATTTATTACTTCATTTTCTGGCTTTACAGGGAGGCTTGCCAACTTTTTCAACTCTATTATTCCCGTCATTTGGAGGGTTCCCTTTGATGTTTTTCTTTTTTCTTTTTTGGGGGGCTTTCAGAGAATATTTCAGGCCATAAAAATCGTAGTCATTGATAAGAAAGAAAAAAAAACTCCTAAAAAGTACAATTAAATTAAAATGTGACATGTACTGAAAACACAAAGAAACATATACTCATAAGTGTTTTGAACAGGCTGTAGTATAGCTAATATAAAATCCTCCTGGTACACCATTCAGGAACCACTCACTTACACCACCACCCACCCCTCCTGCCTTCAAATGGGAGTTTGACGTCTTCGATTTCACACGTCTTCAGAAACATGGGGCTGATGCCAGCAGGGCAGCGGCTTTGCTCTGGTGTAGTTTCTCTTGCTTTCTCCTAAACTGGTCAGAAGTCACAGCCAGGCAGGGGGTATTTCTCAGATGTGGGGGGTCTGATCCACACAGTTCCCTTTGGGGGATAGGAATTGGAGAAAGGCAAAATCACTGAAGACAGTGGGAGTGTGTGCAAGCCACAGTGCGTGGTGGAGGAGGTGTCAGGATCCTGGGTCTCCTGACCCAGCGTTTTTAGTTCTTTGTGATTCTTGTATTTTGTACTCGTGTGATTTATTCTATGGTTTCTAGTTTTGACCCCTTGCCCTTCATGTTTCTCTCTGTCCCCTCTGTTCTGTGTAAGTCTGTGTTTCTTGGTCAGTGTCTTCGCATGTTTTGAGTTTCTTGTGTTTTCTGTCACTCTGTATTGTGAATTATGTTCCCATGGTTGGTCTTTTGTTACTCCCTCGAGTCTAGTTTGTTGTGTTCCATGCTTAGTATTTCCCTCTGTGTATTTTGGTTCTTAGAGTCCTTTGCTTTATGGTTTGTCTCTGTGTTTCTTAGTTGCTCTGTCTCCCCTAGTCAAATCTGCGTCTGTGCTACTTCCTGTTTTACTTTGAAGGTCTGTGTCTCATGTGAGTGTATCCTACTTTGCTTCCTTGTCTCGTCAGTTCTGATTTCTCCCAGCTGTGCCCTCCTTCTGTGTCTCATTCCCCTCGTTACTTCCCATTGTATTTAAACCCTGTGTTTCTCTGAGTCAGTGTCGTGTTGTCCCTCATGCTGTGTGGATCTCTCTTTGTCGCCCTGTGTGTTTGTTATGTCACAGTTTAGTTTGCGTTATAGCCTTCCTCTTGTGTTAGCTTTCTGTTATCATCTCTAATGTTAGCGGGTTGGTTTTGACCCGTGAATTAAATCAGCTATAAAATATACTAAAAACAATAAGTTATCATCAGGCTGGACTGGGACAAAAAATCGGCCCGGGCATTTTGACTAGAGACCGGCCCACCAGGATAAAGATTGAAAATGTGACGTCATTCAGGGGTAAAACCGCAAAGGATTCTGGGAACTTGTGGCAAGAGGTACTAGCGCACGCAGGCTTTCAATTGAACTCAGTTACACAGCGATAAAAAGAAACCCAAAAAATGGCAAGAAGCTGTTGTATTATTAACTGCAATAGCCGGTCGCATGACAGCCACGGGAAGCCGACGGGTAAAGAGATCGTTTTTTTTTTATCGGATTACGTCGTTGAAGAGAAATTTTTTAAGCCATGTTTCCGAAGTAAGAGCCGACGGATGGTCTGGATATACCAAATATAACGTCCCAGAACACTCCAGCTCACAGGTTAGTCTGCTCCAAGCATTCCCACAAAGGTCAGAGTTTTTTAGTAGTTAATACGTCATTTTTCTTAACATAATTGGTGATATAGGTTACAAGCAAGTCTGGCGCTGAACAGAAATTGTCGCGCTATGCTCCTTTTGTTTATTGTGCATAAATAGTGAAATTGTCCTGACACAATATTGCGTTTCGCTTCTGTTATTATGGTACATTGACAAAAACATATACTTTTATTCACAGGATAAAACAGTTGTTTTGTATCACTAATTGCCCAGTACGATTACAGCATACAGTATTATTGTCACTGCTACATTTCTGTGATGTACCAGAAATTATTTCCACTACTAATTAATTACCGTTGAGCTCAAAGGTCCTATTAATAAACGGTTAACGAATGTGTATTTATGAAGACGATTTGTGAGACTGGTAAACTTATGATATCGTACGATGGTCTTTCGTTCTACACGGTGCGTTTCAAGGTCCTGTACCCATCCGTCAGTAAACTGTACCTGGGCTTGTTGCAGTGACCTGAAGTTACTAAACTTCATGAGTGTATGCACTCACTCCAAGAACCGTATAATTATAAATCTGAGCGTGGTGAAAGTTGGGCAGCACGCTAACGTCTTTTGTCCACTCTGTGTGCTCGTAAGGGTCTGACCCTTTCACTCCTTTGATTTTTTCCTCGTATCTTTTCTTTGTCTTTTCGTCGAGTCTGTCTTTGTACGGACCGGCATTGTTCTCCTTTTGTTTTGTACATTCCTTTTTTGTGCGGCAAAGAAAAAACAAGAAGGTATTGGAACCGGAGAATGAACGTTTTGCGGTGCTGCAAATGCTTGCATTTGATGCGGTACTTGGATTGTTTTGCCACGAGTTCCCGGCATGCAATGCGCGAAAATCACGTGATTGCTAAACAAGGGGGAGGGTGCATCCGGCCTCCTCGGCTGTAATTGGTCCAGCCCAGAGTCGATCATGACCAATTGGCCAATCCAACACCTTTCATTATATATACCCTTCCAAAAAAAAAAAAAAAAAAAAATCCATCGGCCCATAAAAACAAAAAATCGCCAGCGGCCCACCGGGCAAATGCCCGGTATGCCCGATGGCCAGTCCAGCTATGGTTATCATCCAATTTGTTTCTCATCTCTTGGTTACCTTGTTAGGCTTCCTTATCCATGAAAATGTTGGTTTTAATACTTTTGGCGTGGGCCTCTGGGTCTTTTTTTGTCACTATACCCCTCGATTTCAATTAAAAAAAAAATTGTAAAATTAACCTCAAGAGAATCATATTAATAAATAAAAGGTTTTTGTGTTACCTGACTATTATTGAGGGGTAAAGGACACATCTCTTAAATAAATCTGTTTTATTGATTTTTTCATTTTAATATTAACTAAAATGACATCTATGGTGTTATGGGTCAATTTCGACCCATTGATATTTACATCAAGAAAAGCCAAAAAAAAGTTGTTGTTTTTTCAGCAGTAGACCTTTAATATAAACTAAAAAACAAAGAAAAGTCCACTCCTCCTTTGTTTTGGTTATAGTCGTGGGTAAATCTGGGCTTTTTATCACGTCCTGATGATACAGCTGTGCCTTTGTGAAGTTTCCTTTGTAAAGTTCTTGTCCGAGGTCATATCTGGTAAAAAAAAAATAAAATAAAATATCACAACTGATATTGTGACCCTGCAGTCCAGTGGTCATATTGAAGACCACACATTTTCACTGGTTCTTCTCAGGGATGCCACTCACAGCTTTGACTGTGATAATCTGTACATTCCAGGCATAGTTGGTTTTTGCATCACAGGCTTCCCAGATTTTTCTGCCATATATCCCTGGCTTACTGGGTATGTACTGCCGAAAGGGGCATTTTCCTCAAAAAGTCGACAAGACGTTCATCCACTGTCAACTGGGATGAACATCAGCGGAAGAAGCTGCATCCATCTCTCCCAGACATCCCTGATGGGAGCAAGCTTGTCAGACCTCGGTCTGGTCTGTCAAATCTGAGGACTCTTGAATCAAAATGATATCAAATGTGTGACGTGACATCGTTGCCCAGAAAATATTTCTGCCTGTCGATGCGTCCCATAGACTATCAGTGGCATCATTGCAGCATCTGTACACTCCAGCAAGAAGAAGAACACCAATGAAAGTATCCAGGTATTCCTCATAACCATCTTTCCACATGTCGCCATGGACTTTTTTTCCTTCAAGGTTCATCTTAGTAATAATGATCCTTTTTAGTGACAATGGCATAAATAGCTCAAAACATCTCTTGATGTCGCTGACTTTGGTCAGAACAAACCTTGTGATTCCAGGGGTCATTTTCATGACATTTGCAGCAGCTGGCCTGTCATGAACATAATAAGGTACTGAGCTCCAAAAGATTGTACCATTTTTGGACTTGAATCTTTCAGGCGGAGTAGCTTCAGCACCAGCGACCTCCACCTCTGATCAGATGTGTCTGTGTCTTCTGGATGATAGTCCACATTGCCTTCCTCCTTAGAAACCTGCCCATCTGAATCATTATGCTGCTCTGTGTCCTCTCCTTCATTTTCACCAAAAATATGATCCAGAACTTGGCTCACTGTAAATCTTCTTCTCATTTTTGTGTGCTGCAAATTGGAAATGTGCAATCTGGAAGTCAAATGGCCACTCAAATAGTGAATTCACCTCAAATGTCTTGACATGCCCGTCTTTGTTTTGTTTTGTTTTTGTGCAGGTATACTGCAAAAACACGCAAAAATAAGAATCCCCTGAAGCTCATATGATTAGGAGAGGAGCTTGCTGTCAGTGTGTCAACTGACAGTGCACTTATGATTTCAGTTTTGGCTCTAATTATTGCTTTATACTCATAATATTATAACTGGGTCGAAACCGACCCTAACAACACAAAGGTCATAATTTCAACTAGGGCATTTTATAATTTAGTGAAAAGATTTTTTTTTTGTTTAATTTTGTAGAAATAGAGGTTCCTGACAAAGTCAAAAAGTCTTGATACAATAAACAAATGTATGTGATTTTTTTTTTTTATGCATTTGAAATTTAAAATGGGTCGGTGCCGACCCTAACACGAGAGGAAGGATATACTCATTTTTCTGTGCCAGCAATTAAAGCTGTGATTTTGAGTTCATCCCTTGTGTCTGAGTCCTGCATTTTGGGTCCAACTCCTGCCTGCCACACAGCTCTTCATGACAGGAGGCACTTGTTGAAGGAATTGGTCAGCTGATTTGTTCTCTCCTGGTATACACCCAGTGATTTTCTTTATTCCCCTCCGTAGCCCTTGTGTTTTTTGGCCTCCTCAAGTGTTGTGTTAAATGTGTTAATCTCTTCATCGTCAGTAGCCTGGGGTGTGTCTGTGGTCATCAAAGTCATCAACAAACAGAATGAAAATGGACCGCACCTGTTATTGTGACACTGAGCCAAATAATTGTCCTTGTGTATGGTTATGATAAACTATAATTTCGAACTTTGCACTTAGAAGTGGAACAAGTCTGCACACCCTAATGAACAACAAGTAAGAATTATTATTACTTTTTAAATAAACCTCTGCATACTGTCGCTCTATTATTTTATTAAATCACAATGTTTTGGTCCAACCGTCCTTAATTGGAGGTTGGGGGTTGGGGGGGAATCTTACAGATCTAATTGTTTCTTTGTCTTTCTTTGCTCTTCATTTGTTATTCCCTCTATGACTTTTCCCCTCTTTATGTTTGCAGACACACACACACACACACACACACACACACACACACACACACACACACACACACACCTTGTGGTTTTACATGAGAAAATGTCTCTGCCTCCATCTCCATTTCTGACCTCTGTGCCCCAAACAAATCCTGAATTAATTAAAAAGGGAAATCCCAATGGTCCTCAGGCAGGGGCACACATTCTCTCTCTCTCTCTGACACACACACACACACACAGATTGAGTGTCTCTCACTCTTATGCTGTGGTAAGGGATTAGTGGAGCTTGTTCAATGACGGGAGTGTTTCCAGGTTGACAGAGTACGGAGCTCAAGCAGCTCAGTTTAAACATTACCAAGCACTGCACAGTCACTTCTTTTCGAAGGATTTACATTATGATGAAATTTACAGTCCTGGACCTGTAACAGTATTAAAAGTATCCTGTTATGCCTTTTTTGTATTTTCTGTCAGAAATAGATTGTTTTGATGCTGGATGCTCATTTAAACATATATAAACATGGCCAAAATGTCAAATTGTGAGGTCAGTGTATACGCTAATAATCAGTGTCAGACTGCGCTGTAGTGAGAAAGGTTATCCCTGTTATCGTCATCTGCCCACCTACATTTTTTGAACGGGGGCAGACAATCAGAAGAAAGGCAGCTTAAAGGGAGCTAAAACATGAGAATTATTATGAGAAATTACACAAAAGAATGATTCTTTGCAAACACTTGATTGCAGTTGTTGCTGCTAAGGGTGGACACTGTGTCAAGTGTCACAAACACACAAAAAACAGGAATTCTTTTTCACACCACGGTACATTAGAGCGCAGTCTGACTTGATCTTGGCAAAAATGCTGCTTAAAAGTTGCAAATCTACATCAGTTCTATGATTAGTTCAACACTGAGTGAAATTTGACTCACAAATTCAGGCTGTCGACCTCTCTGTCGGCTGTCGAACGGTCCAGCTTGATACATATTATAACCTTTCTCGGAATTTAACTCGATCAGCCTGAACAGAACATGTGGACTACAGCACGAAGATTACATAAATCCAACTAGAACACTTCAGGGTTCATAAAACTGAAAAATGTGCTCTTAAATACTGCTTGCTGAAAGTATCAGTTAAAATGTTTTCAGTATTTGGAACCAGACTGTTTTAAAGGAATATGGCTCTTACTTTCCTGACCTGTCCACTTGTTATTAATGGTTGGTATAACTATATCTCTAAGGACTGTCTGCACTTGCTTATCTTTCCACAAACCTCAATGAAAATCACTTTTTAATGTCAGAGCTGAATGAGGAAAAATGTGTCTTTGTGCCTGCTCTCTTCTCAAGGAACCCATTATGGAATAATGAAAGAGCCCGTCTGTCCCACGGACTTGAACCTGAAGATGAAGGATGCTGTGGCAGATTGAGTAAGGGTCTGCCTCTGCTGTGTTTAGTCAGGATTAAAATAGAATTGGCCTGTGATCTTGTATGTCCCACATTGGACTGTTTGCTTCAGGAGCAATTATCTGGATAAATGTGGCCCGCTTGCTCTATAATGGGATTGCGGTTCTGTTTTGATTGCACATATACATTTGTCTTTTACCGATTTAACTGTTTTTGACTCTCGAGTGATTTTTTTTTTATTCTTTTTGTCTCCAGCACTGGGGTTTTTAATGCTTTAGCCTTTATTCTAATATTACACACCAGCAATTTCAGTGCGTAAAGTTGGGATATAAAGTAAGCTAGGTAGTGTTAATCAAAAATCAAAAGAAACAACTCATCACACTTGAAAGCTCAGCAATCAGAGCGACTGCTCTCCGAGCACATCTGAGATGTTTGTTTCTGCAGTCTTTCCTGAGAATTATAGAGAACTCTGAAGCTTTGAACTGCTGTAATCAAGTTCTCATCTCATCGTTGTTTTGAAATTGTCAGGTCTGAGGGATATTCGGTAAACTAAATCACATCTGCAGGAAATCAGAATTTTAATCGACTGTTGACTGCTGGGAAAACTGGGAATACGTTCTTCATTTGACAAGCTTATTGTGAGCTAGAAGGTGCCGGAGTCTTCGGTGGCTTAGCGCTAATGCTGCTTGGAGCAAGAAGCAGCATGGAGAGGGACAGAAAGCCCTAAAAACAAACTAAATAAAGCACAGTATGATTTACATTTTGCAATCTTCAAAGTAAGTGCCAGTTTGAAACTGAAGTGGCCACTTTTTGCTTTGAATAAACACTTTTGACATTCTTTGAATTGGTTTCATAAGATCATCACGAGCCTGTCTAACAATCCGAAAGGACTCCCCACACATGTTGAGCACTTGTTGGTAGCTTTCTGTTCCATCTGAGGTTCAGCTTACCTCAGACCTTTTTAGTTGGGGTGAAGCTGAGTAATAGTGGCAACTAGATCGTCTCCTTGATCACTCTCGTCTTGGTCAAACTGGCTAAAGGAGTGTGGTGGTGTGTTTTGGCTCATTGTTCTGCAGAAATGATGGACCCACTCAGTTCAAATCAGATGCAATGGCGTGTCACTGAAGAATGTTGTTATGGCCATGGTGGTCTGGACTAAAGTCCAGATTTCTGTATGAAGCCCAGTCTTGGATGAGTCAGTCCAAGCAGCTACTCATTGGTCCCCTCTGTAGTTGTTTCTTTGCAGCAGTTTTATCAAGAATACCTGCTTTATTTATTCTGTTTTCTCACACAATCTTCAGAAAACGATGAAGAATCGGGCTGGGGGTTGTCCTTTCTCATATGTGGCGACCAGCAGGAGGTAGTCCACTTCAGACACATTCTGAGTCATTAGAAATACTCTGCTTGTTTTAGTCAAGGACGCTGCCTGGGTTGGACATGCAGGAGGCAGCACAGATGACACACGAAAAGATGCATGCTCTATTTTCTTAGATGCATGATGCATGCTCTATTTTTATTTGATTTGATTGTTGCTGTCTTGCCATTGTTAAAATGGAGTTTTTCCTTCCCACTGTTGCCAAGTGCGTGCTTATTGTTAGGGCTTTCTTGGTATTATTATAGGGTTTTTACCTTAAAATATAAAGCACCTTGAGGTGACTCTTCTTCTGATTTGATGCTATATACATTGAATTTAATTGAATTGTATATAAAGGACAGGCTTGACAGATGTAAGCATAGGTAAAAGTGATCATATCTGGATGAGAGGACTGATAGCTAAGTTTTCAACTAACACTTGTAAGCTTGGCTAAAAAGATGAATACATAGATGTTCTTGGTTCAGCACACTGACAGACATATCTGCTACTTAATGCAAGGTAACACAATTTATTTCACTCAGCATAAGTAAAGCACAAACTTCTTAGATGATCTGTCATATTATTGTCTGAAAACTCCATTAGAAGTGCTCCCAAAGCCAGAAATACTACAGCATGCTCCTCAGTGATGAGCATCTTTCACTGATGAATTAACCAGTGTCATCAGAATGCTGCTTCAGGGGAAGGATCAGTCAAGTGAATGCTAGTCTCTGTGTGTCACCAGTGTGTACTATATTAGTATCATCCTCCACACAAAGAGATTTGCTGATTCTGTGTGTGTGTGTGTGTGTGTGTGTGTGTGTGTGTGTGTGTGTGTGTGTGTGTGTGTGTGAAGACAGATAAAGAAATAGAAAGTAAGACAGACGGAGAACACCAGGTTGCAATCCATCATCCATGACTGTTCTTGTGTTCTTCCATTGCAGTGTAAACAGGCTTCTTCTGTGGAAAAAAACCCACTCACGGGTGGCCGTGTCCCTTTGCTGATCCAACCGGTTAATTTGTGTGAATGTGTGCAGATGTGAAAGTGTGTTTAAGTGTATCTGTGTGAGCATCTGAGTGTGCAAGTGTGCTCCTCATGTAAGTAGTCCAGGAGGTAATTTTCTCTAATAACAGAGCCGAGGATGCTCCAAAACCTTGATTAAAACAGTTTCTATTCTCAGAAAGCTCGGTGTGTGTTTGCGTTGGTCTGAATGCACGAAAAAATTCTATCAGCAGAAAGCAGAGATGTCTCAGTGTGCTGCTAGTTAAGGGACACTCTGTGTATACTGGATCCATGTAGTGTCAGTGTGTGCTTGTGGTTTGTGTATGTGTGTTTGCACCACTGGTACCCCCACCACGCTTCCTGATCTAAAAATGGTCGTAACTCACCATTGCTTTCCCATCTGAGCCGTTCCCCTCCACTCATCTACCATCGCTGAGACGTACCAAGGTGTTGATGTTGGACTGGAGTCTGTGAGCGTGTGTGTTTTGTCTGGTGTGTGTATTTCTGGCTATTTTGAGAGAGCCGTGGCAATTGGCCCATTTAAAACTCTGCTTTATCTCTGCGCAGCATACCAAGAGACTAAAAACTCCTCCTGTACAAAATGAATAATGAAACAGTGCTCCTCTGCAAACATATAGATAATCATCTTTCATCATTTAGTGATCCCACTGTGTAAACTGTAATGACTTTTCAATGACTTCCCATTAATTCACTAAGTCAAATTTCTATAATTTAGTCTAGTTTCTACTATAGTAAAGTCTGCTGTAAGACCATCTTAAAACCATCTTCTTCTTGAAAGCCAAAAGACAAAGCCTGTGATGCCAAATTACAAATGATAATCGGCTCTTTAGTTAATGTTTAAAGGTTAGTATTTAACCTTTTAACATCCAGGTTGCTGGAGGACCACTTAAGAATAGGGGTAGGGTTAGGAGTGCATTAAAGCCACATGCCATCACATCTCTTTTATGCATTTTGGCCACACAGTTTTGCCATGGGAAGATTTCCATTTGGGTAAGACAAATAGGTGAACATTCCTTACAAAGGGGTAGATGTGAACCTAACATGAGACTAAACAGAGATCTAGAGAGGGCAACATGACTATATTACCTTTTTCAGAGTTGTTTTTGCTGCAGCAAAAATCTGGCAGATCTGCTGGCAAACTGACTCACAACAGACAAAGTTAACAGCCACCTGATCAACGTAGTTCAGCATTTGGAAAGATATTTCATATCCGTCCAAAAACAATGTTCAATTAGTGGATGTGAGGCTTACATTTTCCAGGTGGCCAGAAGGAGCCACCTGGACAGCAGCAGCCCCAAATATCCCATCCAACCCGGCCTGTTCTGGTGGCCGCATCCACAAATGCAGTAAGACCTGCACAGTACAAGGCAGACGGTTTATGTGTTGTGGTTTATCAATGTATCGGGAATATAAAGACCATTTTATTTGTTCAGGCTTTTAAATTAGATGATAATTCTCAAAGCAGATTATTTACTTCATCTAGGTAAGGCATAACAGGGCAAATCCAAAATAATCAGTGAATTCAATTGAGAATAAGATTGTTGTTCTTTAAACAACAAAAAAAACTAAACTAAACTAATAATGCAAATACCTCTTTATTTGAATTTGCAGTGTAAGACATGTTTTTCAGTGAGTGGCTGCAACCATAAGCGACTGCATGTTTACTCAAAGTTATTTCACAATTGTTTGCACCTTAAGTGTTATGACACTGCTTACAAATAAAAATCATTAACCCATGATTGGGTTAATGAGCAATCATTGTTTATGGAAAATATCAATTTTTTTTATATTTCTATTTATTAAAGAGTGATGTCAATATTAATTGTTTTCTTTCAGATTATAGTCATATGATAAATCTTTATCACAAAACTGCATATTACTTTAATGGAAATAGCCTCAATGCATTTCTTTTGAAAGAGCTGGCTACAATAGTTACTCCAGCTTTAATGAGTAGTGATGTGTTGGTCGCGAACGAAACTCTCACTTGTCTCTCACCCTCTCTCTCTCTCGCACTTTTTTTCCGCTTCACTCCGCACGCGAGCCTTGTGCTTTGCGCTTGGCAGAGGGGGGAGGGGCAGTAGTTACACTCAGTAGCACAGGAACAGAGCGGGAGGGAGAGAGAGAGAAAGAGCCAGGGACAACAACATCACATTAGAAAGGTATAGTAATCATCCACAACTATTTTCAGTTGCGAATGATAAAGGATTCAGAAAGTTTATTCATGCAGGTCCATATGACAGAGAATATGCATCTTGTTTCTGTTTTGCATTTTTTAATTTATATTTAATTGTGTTGTGGTTTGCAGTGTTTTGTGTTGTTTCACTTTTTTATTTTATTTTAAAAGGAAAAAGCTGAAAATTTAAATAGTTTAAAGTTGAAATGTAAATAGTTGGGTTTTGCATTATATGATTTATTTATTACATTTTATGTGGAGTGAATAATTAAAAGTATATTTACGGTGGCTGCTAGAGACAAAGCACGTACAAACTCTGAAGCACGTACAAAACACAACAGAAGTGCTCCAGGATGCTAGGGGCAGTGTTGAGCTTTTGTTACCTAGTGGCTACACAAGCCAGCAGGTACCAACAACTGGATTTGGTGTGTGGTAGTAACGAGAAGGGTCTGGCTGCAGCCACTGTGGAGCTCCACAGTAGCCGGAAGCACTTGACCTCCACACTAGCCGTAAACACGCATGGATACCGTGGAAGTCTTGCAAGTTGATCACAAAGGTTGGTTAAGTCTTTCTTAAATAAATTTGCCGTTAGTGATTTCATAATTCTAGGAATCGTCTAGTTTTCTTACAATGATCATGTTGCCACTTTTTTTGCGTTACAACAACATTCCTCCTTATTTTAATGTTTTTTCATCGTGCTCCATGGCAGAGAAACACACAGATATGCTTTTTCCTGGGCCTGGTTTAAGTAAGAGAGCTGGATTAACGGCTTCTGTGGACGAGAAGAAGCAAAAACCACATTTTGCATTAAGAGTATGATTTATTGTTGGCGTCAGAGATGCAAAATAACGAATACTTCAATACTGTACTTAAGTAGAATTTTTTGGTATCTTTACTGCTGTGCTTTTTTGTGCCTACTGTATACTTCTTTATACTTCTCACATTTTAGCACGCGTATCTGTACTTTGTAATCCGTACATTTGTAAATCAGCCCCCCGCACGCGTGCTTTGGACGCAAGATTACTTCAAAATTTTGTACATAAATTATATTTTAGACCCTGTACTTCTTGCTTCGACTTGACTAAAAAGTCCAGTCAGTGCTTTCTAAACAGAGGTATCTAAACTGTAGTAAGGAACGTGTGTACTTGTGACACCTTTGGTTAGCGTCAACACTGTAAATTTCGTCACAAACAGATTTATATATTTATCAATACTTCTATTCGTCATTCT